>NC_051288.1:21538085-21853442 GCF_015220745.1 Sebastes umbrosus | reverse complement strand
CGTTGTTACGTTGCGTTGTTACATTGCGTTGTCACATTGCGTTGTCACGCTATGTTCAGAAACATTGACATTCACAGCATCCCGTGGTTTGCAGAAATGTAAAATGCCAACATTTTCTCTGGCGACTGGGTTGCGTCAAGTTAACTTTTTTTCATTACTATCATACTATTACAGTTATTTTATATTATTATTGAAAACTGCTTAACTATAAATATAAATATAAACATCTGGATTGCCTTCATCATATTGATCAATCAGATAGACATCCAGATAAACCTTCCACAGAGATAAGCAGACCAAAGTCACATTCATTCATCCATTCATTCATCATGATTGTCTTTCTATACAGACCGTGAATTGTTCATGTTAAATAAATAACTTGAGGATAGAGGGTTAAAGAGAGCTTTAGCTGATGAAATGGACCCAAAGTGGACATTTTTCATCTCACATGAGAAGAAAACCATATGGCACGACTCTCCTGAAGGGTGCTGGGGGATGCTGAGAATCAACACAGTCTGGTAAAAGCTGGTCCTGATGGCCAAGGTTAGGTTCTGTAATTAAAAAAAGAAAATAAATGAATAATATAACTAATGAAAGATTAACACTTTTTGTGGGTAGTGTTATGTTCACCCGGTGGAATGTTAATTGCAGTTTATATACAGAGATATAAAGACACAAATGAACACATGTTCACCTTTAAAATGTCAGGGTTACATATTTGTCTTAGCATATATTCATATTCATCTAAGCAGGAAATATTTTTCCTTTTTGTCAAACATCAGAGCAACAAATGATCATGGCTAAGCAGTTATATAAGCACTTTAGCTGCTTGTTTCTGAGGTTGATACTTACATACGAACCAGCGGATGCACATTCCACACATGGCGACCACCTGAGAGATCTGAAGTGCCCTCCCGCACTCCGCGCTCATCAGACAGTCCCTTGTTTTCAAGCAGCACTTGGGACACTTGCTCCCTGAGCTTCTACTCTCGGTGTTCTCTTGTTTCCGAGGCTGAGTTTGTCTCGTGTCATGCTGCTTTTCATCCCACGTCTCGCTCTGACCTTTTCCCATGATGCTTGGGTTTTTTTGGGGTGTTTTTTTGACAAAAGGCAAGTGGAGTATAATGGCTTGAGGATCAGATCTGTGAAGACAACGGCAGGAATATAATACAGTATATGTGCCACAGCTTCACTGTTCGCTGAACGTTATGTTATGAACCACATTATGTGTCGACTCCCACGCTCTCAAGCTTCACAATACAGGCTTTGTTTACAATAACAACATCCAGTGTCCAACATGTCATAATGCTGTGATTTTGTTGTGTTTGTTGAGAATACAGCTGCTCTGCTCGGCTCTGCTTAGTAAATGTAGAAACTGAGTTTGTTCATTGCACTTTCTAGGCTGTGCTTTTGTTTTTCACCTACGTCTTCCTTTTGTTTTAGGAATGTTTGCAACTACCCAGGTAACATTCCTGCTTCAAACACCTCCTTAAAAACGTAGAGGACATTGTGTAATTGAACAGTAACACGCAATCTAAATGTGGAATCAATTCTATTCGACAAGTGATGAAGATCTATATATGGATTACTTCTTTTAAATAAGAACAGAACGTATATGACGTGCAGAAGTGTTCAGTTTCATTAAAGAGAAATCATTAACACCGCGGCCTAAACGCAAGTCCCTTTATGAACACTTTATTGAGTGAAGTCACATTGATTTGACAGATTAACAATTCTTCCACTCTGATGATCATTCCTCGTGCCAGGAGTTGAGGCCCCCTGTTTTAACTGTCAGATACAATTGCTCCCCACAGACATTATCAGATATTAAGTGATAACCCTGATGGTGAAATAACATCTTATCTGTGCCATCCGGTGGCTCCCCATTTATTACCACTGACAGTAAATTAGATTGCTGGCATCTGGAGGGTATACTGGCATTTTGAGTGCACCTTTCCATCTCATTCTGCTTTCAAAACTCCATTGGTTTTCAATCATAAGTAATGAAATTCCATCAGCCTCCTCGACCATGAAAGCAACTTGGAAAGGAAGTGAGAGACGGCCATTAAGAGTAGAGAAAGCGAATAATGGTCTTACCCTTTGCTTTTCAGAGTCGCCCCTCCGTCGGTTTGAATCTTTTTCTGTTTGCAGAGAGGACTTCTCTTAGAGGAGAGCAGTGAACACACACCTTCGCCCTCACAGACACTCACACGCTGTTATGAGCAAAAGGGTGTCGGCCTGTGTGTCAGCCTCAGCTCACATGAACAGAGCAGGTGTGTCTTCAGGTTTAACAGGTTGGAACAAGTGGACTGCTCTGACGGGGGTGATTTTATTTACAGTCAACAAGCCCTTTCGCCTTAAAGGTGCAGAGGTAGTGCAAGTGTGAACTTTCTCTCCCTAAATGATTGACAGTTTGTTTATTTAATTACTAGCGCTGCCCCCTCTTAGTCAATCAGTGGACAAATTATTTTCAGTGATAGTTCTGAAAGGGGGAGAGAGAAGGGATGACATGCAGCAAAGGGTCGGATTCGAACCCCGGGCCGCTGCCGTAAGGACTGAGCCTTGGTACGTGGGTACCAGGTGAGCTACCGGGGCGCCCTCGACTAAGATTTCTTTGGTCGATTAGTCATTTTTGATGTGTTTCTCATGCTGAATGAATTATTTCTAAGCAACTTATGAGCACATCTCTGGTCAGCCCTGTCTTAACATAAAAATGATGTTCCCATACAACAAAACTTGTGAATTACTTTTCGAGGGAAATCTATTTTCTAGGGCTGTCAAAACTAACGAGATAATAACGCGTCAACGCAAATTTGATTTAACGCCACAAATTTCTTTAACGCATGAAAGCAGCAAAAATTAAGATACATTTTGACAAGGAAAAACCGTCATGGCCATTTTCAAAGGGGTCCCTTGACCTCTGACCTCACAATATGTGAATGTAAATGGGTTCTATGGGTACCCACGAGTCTCCCCTTTACAGACATGCCCACTTTATGATAATCACATGCAGTTTGGGGCAAGTCATAGTCAAGTCAGCACACTGACACACTGACAGCTGTTGTTGCCTGTTGGGCTGCAGTTTGCCATGTTATGATGTGAGCATATTTTTTATGCTAAATGCAGTACCTGTGAGGGTTTCTGGACAATATTTGTCATTGGTATAATAAATAAATACATACATTTGCATAAAGGAAGCACATCTGCTCACTCTCGTGTTGATAAGAGTGTTAAATACTTGACAAATCTCCCTTTAAGGTACATTTTGAGCAGATAAAAAAATGTGCGATTAATTTATGATTAATCTCGATTAACTATGGACACTCATACAATTTTAATCGTTTGACTGCCGTAGTTTAAAACTGTTTAAAATTGTGAGAATGCAGTTTAGTTGCACGGGAACGTAATTTTGTAGGAGACAGGGTTGCTCTGGTAAACACAAGGTTTAAAGGGTGATTCTTTGTGGAGAAACTCAGTTTTACAGATCTGTCGATTAAATCAGCTGATCGATTAGTCTAAAAAAAAGTCAACTAAGAATTTCTTTGGTCGAGGACAGCCCTATTAATCATAAAGTTCTCAAATATGTATGTGAATATTCTTCACATTTGTGGGGTCAAAAATAATATTATTTTTCTTTACATAGATGGATAGATACCTAGATCGACTTAACTGATGTGTGAAGTGAAATTTCAACATTTCATTTGCATAATTCCTGCAATTAATTCACACCCACACACAGTAATATTGTGTTTTAATAGACAATAACTAATACATTTCTCCTCAGCTGCGTGACAGAATATGTTCACAAGTGTGTTTCTTGTTTCTGCGTTGCGGAGGAAATGCAATCAAGCTTTAATAAATAATTACACAGGATAATTAATTGATTAGGCATCACAATTCATTACATGATGAACAACGATGAATCGAGAAAAGCAATTTAGGGAAGCAATTAAAGCTTAAACTGGAATATATTCAAAGAATTGCATTACTGAGCTATTCATCATCTGTGAATGTAGCAACTTACAAATGCACAATAATTCATTAGTTTTGTTTCACCGATTCATTTGAATGTGTGAATAGGAAGAGAGGAAAACATAGAGATACTGTATGTATGTGTGTGTGTGTGTGTGTGTGTGTGTGTGTCAACAAGATACTGGCAACAACAAGAAATATGCAGGAAGTTTTCTCTCATTGTGCATGTTGTGCTGATGTCATGATCAGGCACAAAAGACTGGTTTTTCTTCCGTCCAAGGACGTACAATTGTTGCACTTAAGACTCAAAATGCGCTGTAATGAAATAATAGAGTTAATCAATACTTTCCATCCTCTTTAGACCGTCGCTGTGGTGAGTGGTAGCAGAAAATGTAGCGCGCAGAACATTTCAACGATGTTAAAACCCCCACAAGGTGAAACGCCTTTCACGTCGACTGATAAACAGGACACTCAAATTCCATTCATCGCTTATTTTATGAAATCAATTTGTATCTCTCTCAAGGTTGTTTGGCCATTAAATTTAAATAATTATTTAAGAATTGCTGCTTCTTGTTGATAAACCCCTAACAGGAATCTGCCATTATTGTGTTCACCAATCACCATGGTTTTCAATAAAGCACTTTTACATGCCAGAGTCTAATAAAAAAACAAGCTTTTCCTCTACTTTTAAAGGTAACTTAAAGCATCAGTAGGCGAGATTGGAGCAAATATGATTAAAAAAAGTTATTTTTATGAAACGGTCGCTATATCGTGACAGTAGTACATGAAACAGGTAACCTGAAAAAAATCATGTTCCTCCGGTGTCCTCCGGTGCTCCTAACTGCATCTGCAAGATTTTACAGACCGGAGGAAAACAAGCAGTAAGAGCTGATCTGAGGTCTGTTGTCTGTGAGAGCCGGCTGTCAATCACTCACGAACTCCGACCAAACGGTCAAACTAGGCAGCACTGATCAAATATCAATTAATATTATGTTACGTTAATGCCTATTTCTTGCCTCAAATGTTTTCAGAATCATCTTGTAGTGCACAGTTTAGCTGTAAAATGAGAAAGTTTGTGACGCCACCGCCATGTTGAGATCAGGTTGAGTTGGCTTGAAAGAACGCCAAGTACCGGTCACGGTATGAAGGGCTCATTCTAAGCTTACGAAAACACAACAATTCTTAGTTTCTGGTGATTATACACTAATGAAAACATAATAATGAATATTATATTCAATTTCTGCCAATAGATTCCCCTAAATCCTACACACTGGTCCTTTAATCAACTTTTCTTGGCCACTTAGGGGCCGTGCAACGACCATAACATTGACATATTATCACTTTATAAATTTGTTGCCAATTTACACATCCATCATAGACTGTATATAAGAAGTGGGCGTAGTCAACGTGACGTCACCCATTGGTTTGTGGACTTCCATTTTGAAACCTTGATTTCGGCATTTTGGCCGTCGCTATCTTGATTTTTCTGAACAAGCAGTGACACGAGAGGGTGGAGCTAAGTGCAACTGAATGCTGAATAAGACATTTTTAGGCGACCAAAATGTTAAAATGAACTTTCATGAACTGAAGACACACTGTGAAAGGTTTAAAGTTGTAAGACGAAAACACGGACAACTCCCAGACTGGACAACGCCGTAGAATCACAAGGTAGCCGTGCCCTAAAGCATCCCCTGCTTTATGGTATATTTGACTCTAAATGGGACCATAATTTACTAAATGAACATCATGCTGTATTGAAGAAGACTTGAAACCAGCGATTGAGACCATAAACTCATGTTTACAATGTTTACTGAGGTAATAAATCAAGTGAGAAGTAGGCTCATTTTCTCATAGACTTCTATACAATCAGACTTCTTTTTGCAACCAGAGCAGTCGCCCCCTGCTGGTTATTATAAAGAATGCAAGTTTAAGGCCCACTGAGAAACATTGGCATTTATTTGAAGTTGTGTTTCTGTCCACCCAACGAATATTCACTCTCCTTTTAGCTCTGTTTTGGTCTCCACCACCTTCTGAGAAAAATATCTGACTCAGTAGGTGTTACATGTTCTACTTTCTTCACCAGCTAGTCAGTAAGTTTATCTATTGGCCGTTTGTTGCACGTCAGGGTTTATCTGAGGTTTTTCGCTGAACCAAAGCTTCCTGCTGTTGCTGGAAAACAAAGTTGATTAAAATGGTGAGCGTGAACCAAAACAATGAGCTGAAAGATGCTAAAGTAAATAGAGCTACGAGGAACTCACAGCTCTCCAGACAGCAGAAATTACAGGTCTGAAAAGGACTCTATTGTGTGTTATGTAGTGATCAAGGAGACAGTAATTCACATGGACAGTCAGGGTTAAAGCAGCTGTGAAGTGTCCTTAGGCAAGACGCTGATGGGTTTCTAGTGATGGAAACAAAAGGGAAAGGGTGCTGGACTACAGCATGACACATGCCGTATGCTATTTCGTTGAGCTTAGCAATCAAACAGCGTAATGTTATATATATAAATATGCAGAGCTAAAAAGAAAGCACCGGGGTCTACACATGCTCATCTCTTGTAACATCACGTTCAAACTGCATATTTAGTGAAGCCAATCCCAAAATCCATTTCAGATTTTAATTACTTTATCATGATGTTAATAATAGCATGCACGTTTCACTGCTGCTTCTGGGAAATGTTCCCAGGGTGACAAGTTTTATTAACACCTATATAGAGGAGAAATTAATAGATGAAGAAAATTGGAAATCAGAAGCATTATTTGATGATAACAATGTGTGATGGTACCAACATGCAGCAGAACTAGTGAATCGACTGTAGCCCATGTGTATCCATACCACTTGGTGTATAATCAGACCGGCGTCTTTTCTTTCCTGTGTTCAATTGCTCTATTACCCAAGCAGGCAATATCTTTCAATATCTGGCAGAAACATGACAAGCAGTCCATCTCATCAGAGCACAAGCCCACGCAGCCACCACAATCCCAGGATGCACTCTGTCAGCTGCTATTGTACACAGGCACACAAACTGTTTCAGAATTGCTCAAACCGACTATTTTCAGGGCTATAGGAGTGCATCTACAGCCAGCCCTGGAAGAAAAATGTTGAGCTGTGATGTTAAAGGAGTAGATGAAGGACAGATATGCTACCCTTGACAGTGCATTATTCTGGCTGATGGTGCACCTGTCACCTTCATTCTTTGTACAATGAGCACTGCGCCAGATGACAGGAAACCCTGCCTTGAATCTGGTTTGCAGTCCTCCAAAAAAAAATATCGCAACTTCACAAAAGTGTGACTGGTTTTCATCTGCACTTGTCTGTCAAAGTGTCAGAATCGAATGTCGGCATCTGCTATGCTGTTATGCTTAGTGAGATCAGACAGTGCTTCGCATCCTGGAAGACCCAGATATCTTTCTGCTCTACTGGTGGTTTGCTCATGTAAAGCCATGACTCCTCTGGTTGCAAAAAGAAGCCTGATTGTATAGAAGTCTATGAGAAAATGAGCCTACTTCTCACTTGATTATTGACCTCAGTAAACATTGTAAACATGAGTTTATGGTCTCAATCACTAGTTTCAAGTCTTCTTCAATACAGCATGATGATCATTTAGTAAATTATGGTCTCATTTAGAGTCAAATAGACCATAAAGCAGGGGATGCTTTAGGGCGGGGCTACCTTGTGATTGACAGGTCACTACCACGGCGTTGTCCGGTCTGGGAGTTGTCCATGTTTTCGTCGTATAACTTTAAACCTTTCACAGTCTGTTTTCAGTTCATTAAAGTTAATTGTAACATTTTAGCTGACTAAAAAAGTCTTATTCAGAGTTCAGTTGTTCTTAGCTCCACCCTCTCGTGTCACTTCTGGTTGCAAAAAACCAAGATGGCGACGGCCAAAATGACAAATTCAAGGCTTCAAAACAGCAGTCAAACCAATGGGTTGGTTAGTCGGTGACTATGTCCACTTCTTAAACAGTCTATGTATAATTTCCACTCATATTCTGCTAGATTGTCAATGTTGCTTCATGCCTTGCTTTCCAGTCATCTGAATCTGAATCTGAACCCTGAAATCTTTTGCCTGTCTGTGTTTTATGTGAAGTACATATACTGTAGGTTCATTGTTCTTTTATTTTTTATTTTGATCAATTTTCACCTCAGAACTCTGAGTAGCAGATCAGTTTCGACAGATTTTCACCCAGGTTTTATGCCCCCATCAACTTTAAACTTGCTCGAGGGCATTTCACAATAAACAGTCCTTTTGCAATGTGAACTGCTCAGAAAGTGCTAACAGAAATAGAAAGAATGTGAAGAAAGAACATTATGCACTACTGATTATGCACCAGAGACCTTTAAAGGTTATAAATGATTGAACTAAAGATCATTTGCACTGCAAATTATTAAATCTTTTTGTATTGTTTTCTTTTTACCAGATTTTGATGCACTGTTAGTTATCGACACAGCACTGAATGTCCCTTTTAAAGATTCTAAGCGGTCACACTGTGGCACTGAACACACTCTTAGTTGTTTGTTTGGGAGGAAGATTTGAAGACATCTAGTACTTGTTTCTACTGATGCTGAGTCACCTGTTGTGCGTCACCAAAACACCGAGCCCAGCATAGCAGGGAGTGGAGAGTGACAATAATAACTTCCTCTCTGAAGGTACACAGTCTACATAAAGTTTAGTTCAGTCAGCCAAGCCACATTAAATTAATTATGTGACAGTAGACTATGTACAGCTAGACTCTGACCTCATCACCTCCCATATAGAGCTCAACGGAAGTGAATTTCCCATATAAAGAGTTTTAAGCATGAAACTATTTTCATGACATAAGAGAAAGTTTCCAAATGAGCCGCCATGTTGGTGCGGTTTGAAATCTGGAAGCAGACAACGCACCACGGAGCAGCATGTACCCTCACAAGCGGTTTGCAGGTGCGGTAAACATTTCCATGATGCCAGCGGCATCGCTGTTACACTTTAGGATTGGACAGAACCTGCCAAAATTAAAAAATAAATAAATAGATAAATAAATAAATAAGTGACTTGATAAATAAATATGTCATTAATTGTAGCAAAATAATAATAATATTAAGAAATAATGTAGCCATTAATTAATTGATAAAAATGTGACATGAATTGATATTTCTCTTTTAATTTGCTTCTTTATTTATTTATCTTTGTATTAATTCTCTTATTTATTTACTCTTCTGTTTAATTTTCCCATTTATTTATTTGTTTATTTATTTAATGATTTATTTTTATTAATTTTCAAATTTATTTATTCATTTTTAAATGTATTTTTTATTTATTTATTTATTTTTGCATTTGTTTTTCATTTATTTTATATTTATTTTTAAATGTATGTATTTATTTATGTATTTATGCATTCATTTATTTATTTATGCATGATTTTCTCTTTGCATTTCACTCCTTTTTTATTTCCCCAAATGTATATTTTTGTATTCTTTTTTTTATACATTTCTGCCTCATTTCAGCTGGCATGAGGAAAAATACAGTGTTTTTTGAACATTAACAACAATATGTTCTAGTAGAATCCCCAAATACAACTATGCACCTGAAAATTAAATATAGGTCCTCTTTAAAACCGTTACAAATGATTATTAATGTGGTGGATAGTGAGGCTTTTGGAACATGAACAGCAGTGGTGACAGCTTAGCTTTCAGGTGAGAGGTGTGGCAACAAAAGTGTGAGCAGAGCACCGACGCCTTAGGTAATATAAAGGTGTTTAGGCTATTTGTTTCATGAAGTGAGTGTGCCGTGTGAGTGTAGTGGCAGACTCACAGGCTTCACTTCATGTGTAAATTGGTTCAACTGCCATTAGCTATAAATTTGTCTTTGTTTTTCACTCCAACAGTTAGGGTTTTTTTCTTCCGTGAGTTTCAACCTTTCTCTTCGTTCTACGTGACGATAACCTCAAAACATGACATTTTCGACAGTTAATATCACAATATTGATAAGTCTACATGATATTATACTAATTGCACTCTGTTTCTTTATATGGAGCTTAGCAATAAGTGGAGTTAAAAAAAAATTGTACACGTACAATACAAAGCAATTAAATGTGATTTGCCATAGCTGAGTACAGTCTCAAGTGTTAATTGTCAGTTTATTGTCACGCTAGAAACGATTCAGCAGAGAGCCACCATAACTCCTGTGCTACTTCAGAACCGCAACTTAATTTAAACTGCTTATTTTCTCAGGTTATTGCCTTTTTTTTCTGTGTGGAAATGTATTTTGTTTCATTCCGCTGCTGTTCCTCGTGTTTTTATTAAACTGAAAATAATCGAGAAATTAAACAGAGGGGGAAATTCACAGCTATTAACTTTTTCGTGTTGGGAATTTGGCCTTGAGAGGACCAGCCTCTTACGCTTAAATGTTCATCTCATCTATCCACGAGTACTATTATCCATCTGAAAATATGTTCTCTTTCGTTATGGCATTGTTCTTGTCACTGTTTGCTTTCTCGCCTTCTCTCTGGTGTAACATTAATCCCTTCCATTGCTCATATACTATCCGCACATGATAGCACACCTAGTCATATCTTGTATTCTCTACTTGCACTGTAATTATTATTGCGCACACACATATGTTATCTCACTAACATATATCCTAGAGCGTAATTATGGAAAATTAATTCTTATACAATGAAACATTGGGAGCATTTGTACAGATCTGGCTCCTAAATAGCATCATGTTTTTTGACTCTGGTTTGGAAATAGGAAGCAGCTATGTAGCCGTCTTCTTGTCCTTGTGCATCAGCTAATACAAGAAAGTAACAACCTGACTAGGAAGCACATGCTCAGCTGATATTCGCAGCCTGAGGTTCAGAAGTGAGTTTGACCACATATGAAACGCACCATTTAACCCGTGTTTGCCATTCCTCCCTCCACTCAGCATGAAGATAATTGGATATAAAACATCAGTGAGAAGTCATAGCTCTCCTCCCTCTACCCTTGCACGGCCTCACGCCTCCAAATCACACAATAAAACACCACTAAACCTCATCAATGGCGCCTTAAATGTGTTGGACAGGGGGAGACGGTTCAGTAGTTCATCTGATAATTCATGTAGATGCAATTCTCATTGACCTCCACCCCTGCCCAAAAAAACACTTTCTTTATCTTTCCTTCTGCTGTATTAAATCCCAGCTCTCTGAATCTGTTTTATTCTACTTATATACATATTGAAAAACTCTACATCTCACCATGTCAAAAGGGGACACTGTAGGTTACAACTGACCCTTCCTAAGTCCCGCCCCTTTTCGCTCTGTGCTCCAATAACAGTTGAGCAACTTCAGTCACTTTTCCTGTTATACTTAGATATGCTACGTCTGTTCAAAGATACCATTACTTTGTAATTCACAGTACATTGGTGTCACGGACACATTCCATTGTATATAGTCACAGTTACTACAAGGAACTTTCATTTTGTGTTGATTTTAGTGGTCCCTAGGGGTAATGTTTCTGAGCACCAGAGTCCCTTTAGAAACCCTCTCATTTTACTGCAGCAGGGTCTGACAGTCTGCTCCGTGCAGTCCTGGTTCTGGTTCTCCCGTGCCTCCGTTACCTCCAGCAGGCTCAGCAATACGGCCTGGGCCTCCAGCACCATGGTGTCCTTGCACCCAAGTTGTTTGCCAATTCGTGGTGACCCCAGCGGGGCTACCCTCGGACCAAATCCCTCCTTTGTTCCCGAGAACTGAAGGAGTTCTTTCATGTCATTGGTTACACAGCTGGATGTTTTTTGTCTTCCACCCCATGCAGGGGACAAGGAGGCAAAGTTATATCTGCTTTGGCCAGTTTGGGCGTTGGCATGTTACGTTGAACGCATGGCCCCCATTAGACGCACTGAACAGCTGTCCATGTCTACATTTTCAGTGGGTGAATGTGTGCTCTTGATTGTAGGAGAGCATTACCCATAGAGTCCAGTAGAGGGCTCTGCCTCTGCTTATAGCAGTAGGGTTGCAATATCGTAACCTTCAATATGTACAGAAGTTAAGAAAAAGACGTGCTTTTTGTGTGCTATAGGCAGGCTGAATGAACATATATGTTGTTGTTGTTGTCAGGTCATACACATACCATCTTTTCAATGCAACCCAGAAGAACATTGTATAAAGGTAAACAAGGTTTCATCAGTGGTTGTGTGCTCGCCATAACCTATCAAATAATACCGTATCAGCAAGGACTTAAGATGAGAAAAGAAGTTATAGCAAGTCCAACAATGTTTTGAAAATGTTAAGAAGTAGGAAAGAACATATATTCTGTACTAAAACTATTGAATATTGGATTCAGACTCCCTGCTGTGAGTGTGCCTCCAGTCAAAGCTTTGCTGTGGGTCACTATATCTCATATTCATCTCATATTCATGTAGGTTGATGATGGAGTCTCCAGTTTTTTAGAATGGGATGAAACATCAATCTCCGGAGATGAAAGGCCTTACACCAGATCTACTTATTAGATTATTGGGCTTACTGGAAAGGGAGAAAAGGGGTAGGTGGGGTAGTGTGCGAGCATGTGAGTGCGTAGCAGGTGTAAAAAGAGTGAAATATGGCGGCAGTGAAGGGTGCAGCATAAACCTGGCCACTCTAACTTTTTTTAATTTGGATTGGCAAGTCAACTGCCCGGGATGGCAATATTTTATCATCAAGTCGTTTTCTGAGTATCGCGCTCCGAAGCAGAGTGGCTCTCCATCATGTTTGTCAGAGGGGACTTTATAGAACAACACTGAGACCGGATTGGATGCCGGGCACACACTGAAGGGGGTGTGTACTGGTATTGGTGGAGTGATTATATTGAATTTGCAGGCATCTGAGTTGTCGCTAACAAGCCGTGTCCTCGGCCAGATAATGCCCTTGAATCAATTTCTTTAGCTAAGAGTTTGCATAATTAGGCTCATGTCCTCAGAAATGACTGAAAACCAGTTATTCAACGTTGGTTCAACTGTTGACAAAGAAAGCAAAGAAGTGTTCACCCAGTGGCTTTGTCTTTGGAGGTCTAGAGTTAATGTCCTTGCTCTCAACAGCATGCCATTTTCCACATTGCAACAGATGAATAAAAAACATTCACAGGCATCCATCAATATTACATTGTATTTGCCGCTGCCTTGTGTAGGTTCATTCAGGTTAATACAAACTCTGAGCTGCAGGTATGCAGTTAAAGTTGTTTCACGACCATCCAACGGGCTGTAAAAGTTCAAAAGTACACCACTAATAAACCCTTTATATGAGTTTGTCTCTTTTTTTTCAGAACAAAATAATGATTAACCACTTCTGTGTGCTTAATATTGCGCTGAAAGATAGATTGAATGTCTACCATGAACATGTAGCACAATGTTTTTCCTGAAGAAGGTGAGCAATTTCAAAAGCAATTAGAGTGGATAATGCTTTCCTTTTTGGCATACTTGTTTAACATACAATTGCTCACTCACACTTGTCAAAATAAGCAAGGGCGTACTATACAAAACGCAGCTTTTTGAAAGACCATATAAAAACACATTCTGTTGTGGCGAACAAGTTTTAATTGCTGAATTTTATGAAGAAAAAAACACAGCGGAGGGCACTGGAAACGTTTGGGAGTTTTTGTGTCGGTCCTGAATTTGCTCAAGGACCCCTGACTGAAATATAGTGCTTATGAATCCTCAAGGTAATGGAAAAGATGCTCTGCTGACAGGCAGCAGAGACCCAGGGTCATGTTTTTCCTTGCACACATAAATCTTGGCCTCCTCTTGCCCCCTGCCCGCCCTTCTCGTACATCTGTAGCAGCAGCCGTCTTTTGGCTATCTTGACTGATTGAGAGGCATGATTTATACCAACGGCCCAGGACTAAAACAGAAAATTCAATTAAATGGAGGAACATAAATAGAAGATAAATGAATAAGTGCCCTCAACTCTCTGTGTGCGTGGCTCTTTCTTTCCCACTGTCCACATGAGAATACATTAAATGAATTTCTGTAAAAAAAAATATTGTTTTCATGCAAATGATGACTCACAGTGAGTTAATTATATTAGCAGCTTTGTACACTTGTAGGTAATTGAGCTAAACGGACATGTTGAGGTGTACATGCATATTCATACTTATGCAGCAAGGACAACAACAAGACAGAGAGAGATGTAACGCACATCCTTGAGAGGAAAACAGCTGAGATGTAAACTGTAGTTGTCAGGACATATTGTTTCCTGTACGAGGAAGGGGTCATTCGTTGTTCATAGTGTGGCGAGGAGGACAAGAATCTCTCCTCAGTATAGGTTGCTAAAGTGACTTTTGAGATTTGATACTTAAACCTTGAAAGATCCGTCTCCCAATATAGAGCTGACCTTTCCAAGCAGCCGGCTCGACTATACCTCCACACGTGGAAAATAGGATCAACTCTGGGAGTGCGCAATCAGTCTCGATGCGCTCGCCACTCAGGCAAAACAGCTGGTTGTGGACCAGCGTGTGAGCTCTCACAGTATTGACACTGCAGGTTGTTTTACCGCCTAATTTGTCAGGCTGCTGAAGTATTTATAGACCTTCCCCATCCAAATGCACCGCATGTAAATTAAGCTTCATCATAAATAATACATCGGCGAAATGTGCAGCACTATAATTGGAAACAGGTACAAAATACTTGTTTCCCGTGTTCGTAATGTGCCGGAGAGTTTATTTTTCCCGTCCCGCGGCGCTGCGGTTGTTTTGCTTCCAGCGAGGATCATTAATATATGACTCCCCGTTTCAGATGCCCTTGCTCGACAAGGAGTTCTAAATCTGTACAAGTGGTTAGGAGGACACTCATCTTTGCTTTGAGGGGGCCAAGCCTGTCTTCCAATTTAAGGAGGAACTAATTTATGCCCCGGTGATAAAAAATACATAAAATAAAAGCAAGGAGTGACCCGGGGCAAGAAATGGCAATAAGAGGTGTGAGCCCTCAATGGCAATAATTCAAAGTGATTTATGACTCAATAACAGGTGGGGAAATGTTTCACATTCAGCATGTCAGTCATCATGAACCGGAAAGACAACCTCAGAAAACTATTTTCACATTTATTTATTTTTATAATTTTCTTTTTTTCCCCCTCACACTCACAGGCACACAGCTGGAACATTATACCTACCTTTCCTACCCAGTGGGGAAATACAACAACATACAGTATATGTATTTGTGCTAGCATATGTGCACTTAATGTCAACTATATATCTATTTTATTTTATTTTGTTTGCACACACATAAAACTTCAAATCCAGATAATGGAAAAAGATAAGAAATGTGACCAGAGAGGTCATGAAGGACCTTCCCTCAACATAAGGAGAAAATCAAACAATAACAAAAAAGGGGAAAAAAGAAAACTAAGCTAACATAATTTAGAAAAATACAACACAAATAAATGACAACATATGTTATACATATTATATATACAGTATACAAACAAAAACACGTTGTTATTTACAGAGAATGTGTTGTTGTTTTGTACTTTCTGAAGTAATTACAAATTAGAAATCTGTAATCTTTATTTATTAATATATCATTCTCACATCTATATAATGGAGTAAACACATGGCTCATTTGCATGATTGGAAGTGCTTTTCATGCTGTGCAATTGAAATTGTCAGGTTGTGGGGGTCACACCTGTCTTGGATGAAAATGACAAAAACAAAAAAAAAAAAGTAAATAATATATTCACATTCACGTTTGTTCACTCTGCTTTATGAACAAAGCAACAACACTTGAAGCTCTGCCATCTTTACAACATGTGAGGAGGAGTTAGGGAATTCAGGATAAAAAATAGATAATTTAGAGTGATGCTTTCATCAATTTGTGTGAAAAATGCCAGCTGTGAAAAAATATAATGTGTTAGTATCAGAGAATGCATTTATTCATTTTGAGCCGCAGGACTCATTTAAGAGTCGGACTGCATTTCAGCTTCGTCGGGCGACGTTTGCCGTTCAGTGTACAGGGGGGGCATCGAGGACCGATTAACTCTTCCTGACCGGCCGTCAAACGGTCGGATGAATTTCTGACATGTCAGAAATTTTGGTCATCCGTCCACAGGCTCTCACACAGTTGAAGCAGAGCAAAGAGCCGATTCCCCAACGTTTCTTCTGCTTTTCTTATAGTAATCAGAGCGTAGCTATCAAGATAACAATGTAGGCTACAACAGATATAATAAAATGTAGCTCTAATTCTCTGCAAAATGGACAAGCCATACTGTCCACGTCTTTCTCGTCCCCTGCGAGTCCATATATACGCCGGCGCCTCTTTTTTTTTTTAGATGTTTCAGCAGAGCGGATGGCTCAGATGATCAAGGCTGCCTTGTTAGCATTGTAAGCCGTACAGACCTCTGCTAGAAAGCAAACTTTACCTGCCTCAGAGCTTTCAAACCAATCTTTATTGACAACTATCAACAGCCAGAAGGGTCCGCAGGGGCCGACGGGCTGTATTTCTTTTCCTATTTTACAGTGTGAGCACATAAATCAAGAGCTTTGGCTTTACATCGCAAATGATCTACTCGTACAGTAGGAGTAGGAGTTACACAACAACATTTCTAAAATCACAGTGTATGCCCAGCTTTACTCAACCCCAGCTGGCAGACTCTTTGACTACGTCTCTCTTTCTCTCACAGACACACATTCACACACACACTGAGAGACGGCAGACTCATAGTGTACAAGTATGTGGATGCTCATGCTCACAGTGTTCAGAGGCGTGCACACACTCCCGGACACAGCCAGACATGCCTGATGCAAAGGTGAGGAAACGAAGGCTGTCGCCATGTGGGGTGGCGATAAGAGCGCTTTACTCCCTCTGCTCCGTATCCACGGCATCTGCTCTGGCCTCATTAATCAAGGGAGAGGTGGGAAGGGGGCTGCCACTTGAAATAAAGCTTGATCATCACATGGCGCGCTGCGGACCACATCCTGGCATTTAGCTAAACTGTTTTTGTCGTGCGTCTTACCCATCTTCCCTCAAGGCTACGCCGCTTGTTAGTTTTCCTCACACGCCGTGTCACGTAGCCAGCTCGACATGGGCCCAATGCCATCTGCTGGGAGGACGTCACCCTGTGACCTAGGGGGAAACATGAAGGCTGTTAACCCCCTGCCCATATGTGGCGTTTAACTCGGGCTTGACAAAGCAACCACCTCCAGGTACGGTTATCCCAAGTGGGTCTCTGACTTTTCTACAAAACGCTGACAGTGATGCTCAAGACACACTGATGTATTCCCCCAGCAGCCTGTTGGGACCAGCAGACTGTGTGTCCTGCATTTTGCTGCTCATCATTTCAGAGGAGAATGAAATTTCCTTTGAGACTATCTCTGCCGTCTCATCCTTTCAAATGGAGCTTCACCATGTTGTGCTCTTGGTTGGCCGGAGGCTACAGAGGCTCATCACAGACTTGCTAGTGTAAACATATGCCACCAAAGACACAAGGACAGGCGTTTGGAGGCTCAAGGACACCATTAGGGGGTTCTCTCAGCCAAAGCTAAAAAATGCAGGCAGAAAAATAGTAAAATAAGGCCTTTACTGTCCCCCCAGGAGGTCTTTAGCTATGAAGAGCAGCTCGCTCTGTCGGTCCACGAGAATTTCCCAACCCTTTGGCAGCCACAGTTTTCACCATAGAAGGCTAAAATTTGGCATGGAGGTCAAATGTGTTGGTGTGGATGTGTTGTGTTAAAGGTTGTGTGGCAGTCAGAAGGGCCTTTAACAGAAAGTCAGAGCTCCTTTTTTATTAGTGACAGTTTACCCCGCCCCCTACACTTTAGCCCCGACCCCTTCCATAACTCATGAACCATTTCTCGTAGACACTTGTGGGAGGTGTCATTGGTCTCAGCAGAGAATTCCTGTTTCAACGGTGTATGTTAGCCCTGCCCCCCTATACTTCAGCCACGGCCATTACTCATAGACACGTGTGGGCATGCACGGGCTTACCGGGGCTGAAGTCCCAAGTTGCCATGGCATATTGTGAAGGGAGGGAAGGGCCTCCAAAACGTCCATAGCCCCAGGGCCTCAAGTAATATTAATTTGCCTCTGCTTGTGGGAGGTGTGTGAATGCTTGTACGTGTTGAAGCATGTGCGTACGTGATCGCAGCAATTGCGGATTCGCTTGTTTTTTCTTTTGAGGCTCAGAAAGATGGGATTTGAGAAGCTAAGATCTATTTTAGTGTTTTTGCTATCAATCGCAGTGATACACTGTAGAACACTGTACACTGTAAAGCTGTCTTAGAGCTTTAAGAACGTGCTGGTAATCATCATATGCGATATGTTTTAGTGAGAGCAGAAATGAGATTGGGAAAATAAATTTAGGATGGCCCTGTTCATGGATGTTTCGGTTGGTTGCAGGCAGCTATCCTAAGGCAGTTAGCAGTTTAACCACACGAATTTGGTCTAGCAGGTAGACTTAGTGCTTCCTAACAACATGCTATTGTTAGTTATAAGTATTAGATTAGACATTACCTATATATTGAGTTTTTGTAACGTTATTGGAAGCTTGGTCGGAGCGATACATAGCCTGAGGGATGGTACTGCCTGAGAAGACAAGTTTCTAGTTGTTTGTGGAAATTGAGGTTTGAGATTTTGGACGTTATAAAAGTTTAACTTCATAAATGTTGGATTTGTCTTTTGTGAGAAACTGTGGTGACTACGGTCTGATGGTCTAAAAGTCTTCCAGCTCTACCATTGTAGCAGAAAAAGTGTTGAAATTTGAGAATATTTCCAGGAGGGACTGCCCCTGAGGGTCTCAAAGTCATTGTTGTGTAATATATATTACAGTAGCCTGAGTTACCATTCTGCTGGGTTGTGACAAACTAACACACTGGACTAAGAAGCTGATATCTCTGATGATATGAGAGGCTCCAATTCACCAGCTGAACCCTGTGAAATGAGCATGTAATCATTTTGTTCTTGTAGAGTTGAATTATCGGACAGAGAAATGTGGAATGACTTGCCAGTAATAAGTCTACCACTTCCATCTAACATCACTTTATTTCATTTTCTGAGGCTATCTCTTTTGCTCGTATTGAAATTTGATTTAATCTGAATTGCTCTTTCTTATGATCACCTGGACTTGATGTCCCAGCTGTTTTAATGATGGCATTATAAATGAGGATCAGAGCTGCCAAACAACCCCTCTGTGCAGCTTTCTGAGTAACGGGGAGATTTAATGAGCACAAAACATCGTCTTCAGTATCACTCTGTGAAAAGTGGCACCCGACAAAAGAAATCTGGATCCATACTCCTTCATAAATATATGTAATCATGAACTTTCCAGTGACTTACCTGTAAAAATCCGTGACCAAACTAATGAAACCTCCACAGACAGTTATAGGGACATGTGATTCCCAGCACAGCCATAACTAAGAGCCTTGTCACAGTCTATAATGTGTCATGTGCAGCAGATGTGGTGTTACCTTTTGGGTCGTTGAGAGGGACACATGACACCTCGCTGAGACCCTCCATCATCGAGCACCTCAGAGGGCTGTCATAGGCATGACAGAATACTGCCAAGAACCATTTGTATCCAATCATGACAGCTAATGACAAATGCCCATCACAGTGGAGCTACAACCTGTTTAGTGTCGAGGGATAAGAGGCTCCGGACGGATCTGGGAGAACGGCTCTTCAGCAACAACGGAGACTAGCTTGATAGCAAATGACTGCTGTGCTTGAAGCCCCGGAGACTGTCATACCATATAATGATGTGTGCTTCAAAGGCCAAATAACATCCCGATGATGAAAGTGCATCTCACCATGTGCTATCATAATAAGCCCACATTGTAGTCATTTCCACTGCGCTCGGCTCCAGTTCAGTCATCGGAGTGCCTCGGAGACTGATGTTTCCTTGGGGGGTTTACACTATGACCTTCATAATGGGGTGCTAATTTCCTCATTGCCACCTTCCCCACTTGAACATCAAATTGATATTTCATTGTATTCAGCTTCTACCCAGTACCTCAAAGGTAGCAGCAGGCATGGATACAGCACTTCATTAATTCAACTTTTTTTAAGGCCAGAAATGATTTGTTTACTTCTCTCGTATGCACAAAGTTTCTGTTGTCCCTCGAGGGCCCAAACAATCCAGTGCTACATATTGATTAGCAGATGCCTTTCAGGGGCCCTGAGCAATTGTTAAGAATTGAGCACTGCCTTTTTAATGGAAATCAGGGGTGAAGCATGTATAATCTATACACATGCTTTGAATGATTTATTACCAATTATTTTGGTATGGAACCAATTTGTTTCATTAAACGCATTTGTTTATCTATTGAGCTGTTGGGACGAGGTTAAAAATTAATAAGCAAATAATTGCCAACAAAAGCAAGGTTTCATGCAAGCTGCTCAGTGAAATATTGCTTTGTAAAGTGATCCAGAGCGACCCCCCCCCCCCCCCCCCCCCCCCCCCCCCCCCCACCAACACACACACACACACACACTACTAATATGCACGGCAAAATTCCCCCTGCCGCCTTTATTAAAAAGACCTTACATGGCTAATGGAGGATATCATAGATACTCCATAACTGATGCTCAATTCATGCACTGTGATATTCAACATACAGAAAGAGAAATGGCATTGTCATTTAGCCCTGCGTTTGGTTAGATCTTTTCTTCTTTTAAGGACCAGTGTTTAGCATTTGGGGGATCTATTGGCAGAAATGGAATATACTATTAAAAGTATGTTTTCATTAGCGTATAATCACCTGAAAATATGAATCGTTGTGATTTCATTACCTTAGAATGAGCCGTTAATATCTACATATAGAGCGGGTCCTCTTCACAAGGTCATGTCATCTCGCAAAATGGTTAAGGTTAGGCATTGACCTCGAATGGTTAAGGTTAGGTATTGACTTTGAATAGTTAAGGTAAGGCATTGACCTCGAATGGTTGAGGTTAGGCATTGACCTCAAATGGTTAAGGTTAGGTATTGACCTCAAATGGTTAAGGTTAGGCATTGACCTCGAATGGTTAAGGTTAGGCATTGACCTCGAATGGTTGAGGTTAGGCATTGACCTCCAATGGTTAAGGTTAGGCATTGACCTCCAATGGTTAAGGTTAGGCATTGACCTCCAATGGTTAAGGTTAGGCATTGACCTTGAATGGTTAAGGTTAGGCATTGACCTCCAATGGTTAAGGTTAGGACAGGTCGTCGGGCAGCGAGTCTCGCGAGAGTTTTTGCAATTTGCGAGTTACCTTTTCAACACTACCTCCTCATGGAGCCAACCGCCATGTTTCTACCAGAACGGACAAACAAAGATTGGCTCTAGATGGCGTCATTCACGTTTTCACATCGACCACGTAGTTCTCCTACACGTTTGACACACGGGAGAAGTCTCAGTTGGTTACAATCTGCAACCTCACCACTGGATACCGCCAAATCCTACACACTGCACCTTTAAAACCTTTTCTAAATACCTTACCTTACACAATAGTGTGTGTGTCTGTGTAGCTATGAGTCTTCAAAATCATATAATATTAGTATCCTTGGTGCAGCACTAAGATTTTGCTGTGCTTTGACTCACTAATTATGCATAGAGGAACATTCGTCATTGGCATCAGTGTAGTTACAATTTCATTCAATGTCTCTTCTTTGGTTGCTGATGACTTTCAGCTTTATTGCCTTATGAAAAGAATATATAACATATAAAACCCCAATAATATAATGGCTAGTTCATTCGTGGAGTCATCATCATCATCATAATTCATTCAGCACTTCCTTTAACATTTCTAAATTCAAGGACGTTTGCAAAATGTACTGTAGTCATTATGACTAACAGCACAAAGTAAGGGAAATAACTGAAATAAGGAAAACAAAAGAGTAAAAACAACAATATTAAATCTTTGTGAAAACACTTTTGCTTTCTCTTTGTTGTGTTTGATTGGCAGCAGCTTTCCAAAGTTGCAGTTTGATTGACATCCTTCAGCGTACGTCTTTTATCCTTTTTCCTTTCCTTTATCCAAAATGGTAAAGTACATGAATCTACACAATACTACGCAGATGAGTTTATGTTACAGTGCTGTATTAGTGTAACGTGTGGTACACTTCCTCATAACTGGGACACAGCTCGGGTTTCCTTCATGCTTTGTTCAGTGACACAAAGAGCTAAGCAATCCATTTAAGAGAGGAAAGGCCAGGTAAAACAACTACATCTCAGTGTGTGTGTGTGGCTCCAAATAATTTCCTTGGGAATCTCAGTGACCTTTAAATCTCTTG
Source organism: Sebastes umbrosus (assembly GCF_015220745.1). NCBI lineage: Eukaryota > Metazoa > Chordata > Actinopteri > Perciformes > Sebastidae > Sebastes > Sebastes umbrosus. The sequence goes on along the minus strand of NC_051288.1, from coordinate 21,831,286 downwards.
AAGGAGCCACCTCCTTTTAAAGAGAGTGAGGGTGGGCGGCTTTTATAGAAGACATTTTAATGATAGTTTGGCTTTAATGAGGTTGTAGTGGGTGCTACTTTTTTATGTTGGAAGGCCAATGTCTTACCATTAAGGTCTCACTTAATAACATCTCTATTTTATATAGTACCTCTCTGACCTGAAAAGCAGAAAATGCCGGATGATTATACTATACTCTAACAGTGTTGGGACTTCTGTGACTGCCAGGTTTGAACGTTATTCTAAATATACGCTTCCAGTATTCCAGAGCTGCATGAAAACATAAACAGTCACTGCTGCAATCTTTGTAATTACGATGTAAATCTCATTTAATGGGACTCAGATATGAAATTATATGTTATTTACAGACATGGCGAGATGGCACAGCTGGAAAAATGCCAGGCTTACGAGAGTTGCTTTGTTTTCATGCAGCTGGGGTGTGTGAGTGTGTGTGTGTATGTGTGTGTACTCTTTTCCTGGTGAACTGAAGTGGAAATGCAAAGCTCATATTGGATGTTGTGCAGGTTTATCCAGGCAATAATTAAAACCACTTACAGTAGGAGGTAACTGTGATGAGATGAACAATAAAAGACCCCTTCGTGCTCTTACATGTCCAGGATAATATCACGTTATGCCTTAATTTCTCAAGTTAATTGCAGCAATAAGCCATTTCGTTGATTCTTCTAAGTAGTCGCCTGTGCCCTGATATTTCCCCCATTTCTCCTTTGACCACTGGACAGAATCATTTGGGCTCTGTGACTTTCACAGAAGCTGGCACAGAATTAGATTGAAGTCATGCTCAGCTGGTCCCGTCTCTTACCGAATGTCATTGTTGTCATCGGTGGCTCAGAAGAATCTCCAGTCAAAGGACCTGAATGCAAAATAATTTCAGATGTCCTCAGGTTATTCCTGTTTCTGTCTTTCCTTAGTGATACTGGAGATGTTGCTATGTGTAAAAGAATAAAAAATACATCTAAATACGGCGTTTCAAGCCCATTTGGCAAACCTGTTCCAAAACATTACATATAAAATACCTGAGAGAAGTTCAAGCTGTTAAAATGGATTCATACTGGACGCAAGGGGTTAATGGGATCACTGTGTTTTTATGGATGTATAGAAATGTCAACATTTCAGTCTGGATGAAATAATTCAACAACTATTGGATGGATTGCCATGAAATATTGCATAGATTAATGGTCTGCAGTAGGGCTGACCTGAATGCTTCGAAGCTTCGACCATTGCCATGACAACCAACCTCCAATTAATTATTCAAATGCTTTGTTTTTTGGTGAAATTAAATGTTGCACAGATATCTATTGTGCCCAGAGTATGAATCCCATGACACATTCTCACTCCCAACTCGTCAAATACCGCTGCTTGGTACGTGGCCCTACGTTTCAAACAATGACGCTCTAGGTACTCCTCTAGCGTCAGATTTGGACGTGTCAAAGACGGCGTGTCAAGTTGCTGCTCGCTATATGCATAGTGTCTTTTCAAAATAAACTCCTGTGTTCACTGGAAACCTGTGTAACCTGTGTTACAACCTAGGTTTACTTAGTTGTTAGGTTTACTTATGCAACAGAACTACTTGGTTAGGTTTAGACAAAAAAAGTACTTGGTTATGATGAGCAAAAGATTGCGGTTTGGACTAAAATAAGTATTTTTCTTGTGTAAAATGTGTACGTTTCTTACGTAACATAAGTTGCATAACAAAAGTAAGGTAAAAGAAGTCAATGTTGACTTGGTTTCCCACAGCCTGGGTGAAAGTCCGATGTTTCTGGGCCCATCCATCCACCCCGACCTCCTTACTACGCCAACTTTGTCGCTCTTTATACTTCCTGGTTCACAGTTATGTGGATTACATATGAATTGAGTTCATGGGATATATATGAATTACAATGCATTACTTTTTGTAGGTATAGGTACAAGCGGTGTATGAGAACAGCCCGAACAATGAGTTGGTGCTAGTTTGTTAAAGAGAAGAAGGTTCTGTCTGTTAAATGCAAACTGTGCAGCACACCCGACTTAACTTCATCAGCATTTACCAGAAGTGAGTAAGCAGCGTGACAGATGCAGGCTCCCAGTGAAACAGACACATTGTTCCCAACAAAAAAGCTACCTCACTTGTCATCACTCTGTTGTGGAGCCAGGTGTTGCATGATAATTCATTTAGTATTTAACTGTTTTCTAAGGCAGAAGGGGCGAATTGATCGAAGTATGTTGGCCGCGCACTTAACACAAAAACCGGGCTGCTTTCTGCCACAATTATTCAAATGGGTCCACCAGTTCACTGCTTTTACCAAACGCCGTCTCATCACCAGGCTGTTTATGTCATTCTGGATTCATTAAAGACACATTAGCCAAACTACTATCTTCAAGCATAGCTATTGGATCTTTGTTAAAAAGGGGCATTTTTTCCAGCTACTTTTATGTTTTTTATGACTATGGATAGAGCGTGAGTAATTGCCTGATCCATTAAAGTAATAAAAGGGTGATCTGGTAATTTAGGATCATCTTTATGTCTTTCCCACCATCTGTGTGACAGAAGTGAGCAGTGTGTGCATGTGCATAATTAATAGGGTGGAAAAATAGGCCACAAGTAAGGAGAGGAAATGGAGATAGGTAACACCCAGCACTAAAATATTTTTCAAATCTTAACAGATGTTGAAAATGTGAGAGATCTCACACATAACGACATGTTATGATACATTTAACAGTTTTGTTCCTATAGTTTGTGGAGAGCAACGATTTGGCCAAAACAGCACACCACACACTAACAGATTCCATTCATGAACAAGAGTCCCAAATTAAAAAAAAGAAAATCTTGCGACATCTCTCCTGATCAAATGCGACTTTAGTGTAAACAAACACGGCGGACGACGGTCAGGAAGAATTAGCGATGTTAGTTTTTGCGCTACTTTGTACTGAAAATTCACGAAGGATGGATGGATGAAGTCATGGAGACATGTTAAATAAAAACTCATGTTGTTGCCACAAATCAACAAGTTGGTCCTCCATTTCTGAAGTCTATCTTACTACTACTTTATGCTTCATGTTTTGCATTAGCTCATGCATTAGCCGCCAGGACGGCGGTGGTTGTCCTTCCTTCTTCAGTCAGCTTGGTTCTCAATTGGCTATCGTTCTTTCCCACATGACTGCATCATCAGCTGTCCAACAGGATATCCGATAGTAAATATTGAATATGTTTAGGATGGACTTCCGAGCCGATCGGGGGATGTAAAAAACACTCTTAACACACCTCACACTACAGGAATATCTGAAAAGATAATCTTTAGATCCATCAAAAAATTCTAGGCTTTGCTGCCGATTGTCTGGAGGTGGGATTCGGGCCCAAAATCGTCTTGATTCTCTGTAGTGTGTGCCCGGCATTAGCCTGACAAAATGCAAAGGAGCATCCGCAAAAAATTCCCTCACAAAGTTCACTGTCGTCGCATCTCGCCGCCCCGTTCCTCCATTCACATCTTTTCTTCCAATTTCTCCTTTCTTTCCCTTTATCAAAGAAATTGAGAGCTGCTTCTCAGAGCAAGAAAAAAAAGAAGTCTGTCTCACTCCACTGGCCAAAGTAATAGAGAAATGACTGGAGCAACAGGCAGCGGTTATTTACAGCTTTTATTTATTTATTTGTTTAGACGTTATCTGGCGCCGGGGCTGAGGAAGGGGAGAAAAGCAATATTCATTTTTTTTAATGGGGCTGCCCTCCACAGATAATGTCCCAGTGTTATTTCCTTTCTCCTGGATTTCTCTTGCAACAAAGTGTGCTGGGAATGCAAAGTGCTGCTCTTGTTCTTCCAACCAGACAAAAATGAAACTATTCTTTATTAGAAACCAAACTATTATACGCCAGGAATTCATTTTTCTACTTTAACAGATTGTAATTATGTGGATAGTACCTTGACTATTTAATTTTGTTTGCTTTATAATATTGATATTATAGGATGAGACCAGTATGTAGAAATATTCAAGCTTTAAAAGTTTCCTTTTGCACAGAATATCTAGTATATCACATGTGATAATTGCCCTATTGTGAGGAACATAACCACATCTCAAAACAGCATGTATTAAAAAAAAAAACTATCCGTGTTCCTCCTGTCTTCATCCAACTGTGCCTAAAATAATTTTGTGTATACACTCCTAGACACAGATTTTACACGTTGTGCGGTGGGACCGCTCATTAAGGCAAACTGCTGTAGCACTTTAAAATTAATGACTTATTGTACACTAAATAATGTGCCCCTAGAAATGAGAAGGTTTCCTTTTAATGAGCTGCTTTGGTACTGCTCCTCCAAGTCCCTGGTGGAGACATGTTGTCAGAGCTAGACGAACTGACACGCTGCCAGGTTGATTCAGCAGGCCGGCTGTACCCAGCTAACACATCCACTCATCTAACTCCCTTCAGCACTGGCTCTGCCTTTTATTCATTTTCCCATTTCTTTTTGATCTGCCCTTTCTTTTTTTTTTTTGGTTTCACTTGTTGTTTTCTCACAATTTTGGCGGGTCTGTGTTTTATTCATGTTCAGTTTTGATCTCCGATTCTCTGTCCTCTTCGACTCCATCTCTTACAATGCAATCATGTCTGTAGGAAAGTAAAACAGTGAAAGCATAATATAAGATGGTTTAGATAGAAAGTCCTTAATAATACTTGAAAGTTGCGTGGACCCCGAAAGTACAAAATAAATTAACAGGAATAATAACATGTTTCAGTTAGGGCTGTCAATCGATTCAAGTATTTATTTGCAATTAATGGCATGATTGTCCAGAGTTAATCGCAAATTAATTACACACATCTGTTTAAAATGTACCTTAAAGGGAGTTTTGTCAAGTATTTAATACTCTTATCAACATGGGAGTGGGCAAATATGTTGCTTTATGCAAATGTATGTATATATGCGTATTAATAGAAATCAATAAAAACACAAAACAATGACAAATATTGTCCAGAAACCCTCACAGGTACTGCATTTAGCATAAAATAATATGCTCAAATCATAACATGGTAAACTCAAGGCCAACAGGCAACAACAGCTGTCAGTGTGTCAGTGTGCTGACTTGACTATGACTTGCCCCAAAACTGCATGTGATTATCATAAAGTGGGCATGTCTGTAAAGGGGAGACTTGTGGGTACCCATAGAACCCATTTTCATTCACATATCTGGAGGTCAGAGGTCAAGGGACCCCTTTGAAAATGGCCATGCCAGCTTTTCCTCGCGAAACTTTAGCGTAAGTTTGGAGCGTTATTTAGCCTCCTTCATGACAAGCTAGCATGACATGGCTGGTACCAATGGATTCTTTCATTTTTTCTAGTTTCATATGATACCATTATCTTCACTCTAGCTTTAAAAGCTGAGGCCGCTACGACCTAAAAATCACAAGTTGTGTTAATGCATTAAAGAAATTAGTGGCGTTAAAACAAGTTTGCAATAACGCGTTATTAAGGAGTTAACTTTGAAAGTACTGGAGAAGCCAAGCTCATACTAAAACTAAATTATAATGGAAACAGCTTTTTGACATCTACATTTATCTTTGATCGTCCACATACGCCATGGTACCTGTATGGTAAAAGTGTTGAGCAGGGCAAAACCAATCTCCATGTAAATGAGAAAATTCCATCTAATATCAGCGAGGTATCCAAAGTCCACTGTCCTGAAATATAGATTATTCAATCTTGCAAGATTTCTCTTCATAGATTTAATTGATTTTGTATAAACTGTAAATGTTGTTGTGCCTCTTCAGTTTCAGTACTCTGATGGTATGATAATACGGAGCTGCAGTGAACATTACAATACACATTACTGTACAACCTGGCTTTTCATTTTACATTAGCATGTTTTCAGTATGCTTTCTTCCAGCAGCAGTTAGAGAAATGAGTTCATGAGCCTACTTCTCACTTGATTTATTACCTCAGTAAACATTGTAAACATGAGTTTATGGTCTCAATCGCTAGTTTCAAGTCTTCTTCAGTACAGCATGATGTTCATTTAGTAAATGATGGTCCCATTTAGAGTCAAATAGACGATAAAGCAGGGGATGCTTCAGGGCGTGGCTACTTTGTGATTGACAGGTCTCTACCACGGCGTTGTACAGTCTGGGAGTTGTCCATGTTTTCGTCTTACAACTTTAACCTTTTCACAGTGTGTTTTCAGATCATGAAAGTTAATTGTATCCTTTTTGGTCGCCTAAAAATGTCTTATTCAGCATTCTTGTACATGATTGTACTTTGCTCCACCGTCTCGTGACACTGCTGGTTCCAGGTGACAAACATCATATGTGTGATTCATGGTGCAATTCAAACTGATAACTATGACTATCGGACATATTTTTTCCGAAGTAAGGTCTCGTGGTGGTCCACCAGAAGGGGCGGGACTTCACCTCTCTATGTGGCATTTGAGGTTAAATGAAAGGGAGTGGCATCCCCATTGTTCAGACATGATTAGGACCAATACATTTGATCAAGCCTATATCAGTGCACACTTGATAAGAAGCATATTTATCTCCTTACCTCAGGCCATGTTATATTTAAACCGACTGATTCATCTGAAAACATCCAAGCTTTTTATTCAATTTTCGGTCCTTGGCAAGTCATTTTAATCTACAGGGTACAGTTTCCATACTTCCTTCCTTCAGAGGAAAGATGAAACAAACAGATGAAAGACGCAGAGAAACAGATGAAAGCGAGTGAACAATTACACGCCACCCATTAATCTACTGAAACTCAGGGAAAAGGGGAGCATTTTTAAGACTACCCCGGCGGTTCAGTCTTACCTATCGCAGCTCATGGAGAAGGTTAATGATTTGTTTGAAAGCTAGCTCACTGCTCCTGGGTGGGAAGCATGAATAGAAAACAGTGAGACAAACAAGCCCAGCCAGGTGTGCACGCTGCTAGGCAGCGAGATTGGAACAGAGCCGCAGAGCCAGCCGGCATGGCATTCAGATAGGTGTGAGAGGTGCCCTTCTCTGCCTCTAATGCATCCGGGGGTGGTTGATTGATTTTTTGCGCAGAAGCGGGTGTCTTAATGTCCTAATGCATTGCTCTGTCACAGAGGGCTGCCTTGGCAAGCTGCCCTTTCCACAGACTGATCTGCCGCTCGATTGGATGAGACCAGGGTAAATAAATAAAGAGGGAGGCCGGGAGAGGAGGACTGGAAGAGGAGAAGGATGGGCAGCAAGCATGATTACAACACCAGATAAACATAAACACATGCACACACACACAGACACGTGCACACATTATTCTCCTATAAAACACGCTTCCAAACAGTTGTCAAATACACACACAGGAAGATAATTCCACAACTGTGTTTGTTGTTTCTTTACTGGATATTGATTTGACAAGTGAGGCCCGGTTCATTTCAGGCCACAGGCTCCTGTTGTTGTTCTGTTCCTGAAGTAGGATAACACCAAAATCAATATATTGTGTGACAGCATTTTCATGTGCTTTTACTTTGGTGAAAAGAGGCTCGTACTTTTGTGTTATCGCAACTCTGTCTCTTAAGAATTATGTTCATACAGTATGCATCCGTTATGCTGTCGCGAAAAACATTCATTGGCAATTCAGAGCCAATGCAAAACGTTGTGTGATGTTTATATAGTGTGTGTGGAGGTTAGAGGGGTCATGTATATCAGTGCTTGAAGTGGAAAAAAATAAGTGCCAGTACTTATTCACGTGTTGGCGTGTGTATCCACCGGTATCAGCAATCTCTTGCTACTTACTACTTCCAATTTATTCATTATTTCTTGCAGCATGTTAAACTGTGTCAGTCATAATCAGCTGTGGTTTCATCGCTATTATTATAAATGGGCTATGCATCTTCTATAGTAGGCCTATAATACTCCAATGATATTCCATCTGGAACATTATAGGGGTTAAGGTGGTGCGTTTGTATATTCACCCATAGTGTTAAAAGTTAAAGTGCTTTCCTGTATTATTTGTAGCCTATAGTCGGGTATCATTCAGGTTTTAGGAGCAGTGTCCCAGTCAGGATGCTCCTACATATTATGCAGCAGAATAAAGAGACATATTCTGAATTTCAACAGTGAATAAAAGATAGTAGGAGATATCAGGTTACCAAGAAAATATGAAGGTTTTGACCTAAAACTATGCAACTTTACATCATTTCGGACCATTGTTATTACTAGTTAAATTACTATTTTATTATTTACACATATCACAGCCTTCGACTGAACATTTAACTCTTCTGGTTTGCCCTGAAAGAGCAGATTCTGAAAAATGAAAAAGTGAAGCCAATGCTTTAAACCGGAATTCTTTCTAACAGCCAGCAGGGGGCGACTCCTCTGGTTGCAAAAAGAAGTCTGATTGTATAGAAGTCTATGAGAAAATGAGCCTACTTCTCACTTGATTTATTACCTCAGTAAACATTGTAAACATGAGTTTATGGTCTCAATCACTAGTTTCAAGTCTTCTTCAATACAGCATGATGTTCATTCAGTAAATTATGGTCCCATTTAGAGTCAAATTGACCATAAAGCAGGGGATGCTTTAGGGCGTGGCTACCTTGTGATAGACAGGTCGCTACCACGGTGTTGTCTGGTCTTGGAGTTATCCACATTTTTGTCGTAGAGCTTTAACCCTTTCACAGTGTGTTTTCAGTTCATGAAAGTTAATTATAACACTTTGGTCGCACAAAAATGTCTTTATTCAGCGTTCGGTTGTACTCCACCCTCTTGTATCACTTCTGGTTGCAAATAACCAATATGGCGATGGTCAAAATACATGATGGCGACCGCCAAAATGCCAAACTCAAGGCTTCAAATCCACAGTCCACAAACCATTGGGTGACATCACGGTGACTACATCTACTTCTTATTTACAGTCTATGAGCAAGACATTGTTTCCTGTAAAAACATGTTGCTGTTGAGTTAATGGCCACAACACCATCTGCAAGGCTGAGTCAAGTGAACAAGTTTAATTTATTTGGTTAATAGTATGAGGCGACCCTTTGAGAACTTTTGGGCACTTTGTGTCACTGACACTGTGCGTCCTTATCGTAAGTAGCCTTTTAACCATGACCGCGGTCTTTCTCTAACCTTAATGGAGTAGTTTTAATTGCCTAATCTTTTATTCAGCATTTCTCGCTGCTCTAAACAAATATTGTAAGAATAAACAACTGAAAAAAAATGTCTGCAGGCAGCATTTTGAAAATACATTTAGTGAGAATATGCTGTCTGATACGGTGAAGAAAAGCACAATCTATGTGGCATTATCTATTTCCCTGGCGTATATTTTGCCAAATACTTACATATGGACATAATTAATGTGCAGCAGATGAGGTTGTATATTCTGATGTGGATGAAGCTGCAAAGTCACAAACATCTCTCTCATTAATCAGCTCTTGCTTACTGTAATGTTACTACACTATTAAAATAAATGAGCACCACTCAAGTCTTACTGTTTATTGGCTTTCATTAACAGCTTTTACTCCCATGACTTCTAATGAGAAATTACAGTAAGAAAAAGCTATCGTTCACATCCAAGGCGTCTCAGAGACTTTAAGTGGGCAAATTGTTCATTATTGCCCCCTTTGGTGTGATCGATTTGTCGGCCCTGTTGGGCGAGAACGTCACAGTTTTCATAAAAATGTCATACCTGTAGGATTTTATAGTTTTACTTTCATCAGAAGTTTTTTCCCTCAGATGGAAGGAGTCATAGCAGCAACAACAAAAATAATACGCATCATATGGCGATGATATATAACACGCCTGCAGACTGTAGAATCTGGCATCCTACCGCTGGCAGCCAAGTCCTGCAAGTGCCAATTTCTGTCTCGAGAGAAATAACTCTTCAAGAAGAAAAAAAATTGTAATTTGCGGCTTCAATGGAGTGTTAAAATGTAATGACCCGAGGTGGAGCAGTGTGCAAAAAAAAAAAAAAAAAAGACTTGGGAATTAGCCTGCATCAAAGGAGTTTTTGTGAGCTCCTTCACCCCCTCCCCACCTCAATAACACACAATAAACATAAACAATAATTGTTTGAAATGATGTGTACGTACTTCTACAAGGAGAGCCCTCTGTACAGACTGACAGGTCATGTTGGGATAAAACAGACACTGGCTCGGTTTTGTTGCCACATACCTTAACTCTGCTCTGCCCCTGTGCCCTTTCACTGTACACTCTGTTATGCTCATTGAAACTATAGTCAGGGGGTTTTCTTCCATAGCAAACAACACACTCACTTGACTGCTCTCAATGGTACTGGAGGAAAACCAATATAACATTTGAGTGCAAATGGCAAACTCTCACTGCAGGAAGTGTAAACTGCGGGGCGCAGGCTCGTCTCTGCTGCGATGCCGAAGTCAGCGTTGAACTCTCAACCCACAATCATGGCACCCTCCCTGGCCTCGCTCTGTCTGTCTTTCTTACTCATTTTTCACCCCTCTCTCTCAGCGCAAACTGCATCAACTGTAGGGTAAACACTGTGGGTCAGGTAAAAAAAGGGTTTGCTTGTGATTTTCCCTCAAAGCTCCAGAGAGGAGCTAGTGCGCCCCCGACTTACTCGCCGCCGTGGCTTGCTTTGGAGAAAGTTCCCCATCGGGTGCCAGCATGACTGTAGCCTCACAGCAAAGTGCTCGTAAGTGCTGCCTCGGTACTGCAATGGATAGGAAGAATATGCTGTTTGTGCGTGTGTTCTGTGTCTGCGAGTGGGTGATTTACTCCTCCTTTATGCTTCAAACACATTACAGACCCTGTCTTTTCGCTGTCAGTAGCTGCCAAAGAAAAGCCTCCCCAATTTTGCAATGACAAGTGCCAGTGGTTATGCAGCATCCACCGAGATCTGTAGCCTGACATTAATGCCTTTTATACAGGGCTTAAAGTGCACTCCATAGCCCTCTCATCCTCACTGTGCTGGAAGCGGACTCGAGCAGGTAACTTTCAGGATGAAAATGTGAGCCAGCTCAGATTATCGGCCCGCTTTAAAGTAAACAGAATCCTCTGGCGTGCTCACGTGTAGCAATCTGCTTTCTGTCAGGTGTTTCAGGATTCCTACGCAGCTGCAGACTATCCACCACACTGCAGTGTGTTCTACTTACAGACTCATTTCATCTCATTTAGTTATGGAAAATGATGTGCAAGAATCTCATGTTATATTCCCTGTGTATGTACAGATATTGTTTTGAATGTTTCTCCTATAGGATGTTGTTAGAGTTACTGCTAAATGTAGAGGATTACATTAAATGTAATCACATCACTTTAATCCTATTGCTCGTAATCCATTTATGTTTCACCCCGACAGGAAGTCATTGGCTTCTAATTACAAGTCCTTTTTTAATTTAGAGGTAATTATCTCGTTGGGTTCTAATCCCTGTCATATAGTATTTTCAAATACTGTTCTACAATTTCTTTTGACCTCCGTGGAGGATGAAGTATAACTCATCATACTTCCAACATTTTGTCATGTAAGTAAAAAAAAAAAATGTAAAAAAAAATGTAAACTTTATTATAGTTCTTCATATACATACATGAAATTTGACCTCTGCATTTAACCCATCTTTTGGAGCAGTGGGCTGCTGTAAAGTGTCCGGGGAGCAACTTGGGGTCCTGTGTCTCGCTCAAGGTTACTTTGACGTACAGTCAGAACCGGGAATCGAACCGCCAACCTTGCGGTTGAAAGACGATCACTCTACCCACAATACATTTTGAAATTGGTCCAGTAAAAGTCCTTGAGCGAGACACTGAACACCAAGTTGCACCCTGGGCGCTTTTTTAAGGTGACTTGTTGCCGGTAGACAACGGTGGAAAAGTGAGTGAGAATTGGAGAGCAGAGTGCCGATGTTGTCGGAGTTTGTTTTGTTGGAGTACAGACTGCAAAGATCAGTGTTATATAAACAATTTTCAATGTCATGAATGAATATTTAGATGATTTTGACAATGTGGATGAAGCCTAACCATCTCACGAGATTTTGGTTAGACTTGGTTAGACACAATAACAAACGAGCAAAAGGTAAATAAAAACGTTTTATTTCTCTGTAGGAACCTTTTCTTAATGTAATCAGACACTTATAATAACAATCTGAGCCTGTCCAAAGTCCAAAAGTCAACATTTATTGAAACAATATATAATCATTTCCAACTGACATGTTTTTATCTAACAAAATATTGTGCTTTAATCCATATTTGTTGGCATTTAGCCATTCAAAAACAACATTTTCACTGTGGTCAAAAAACAGTTTTCTCTCCCGCATGCTGCACACAAAGGACGGACCTGTATTAACAGCCCCAGACCAAAAGTACACAAAAGTCTGTGGATATACTTTTTGCCAGATACTGGCGTGTATGTACACAAAGTATTTGACCAAGGCTTGTCCTCCACTCGTGCTGGGCTTCAGTTTGGTGTCAGAAAAGTACCAGCTGGGGCCTACAGCTCTGAGCCATGTCAGCTTTGGTTATATTATTGTTTTTGAGATTTTCTTGATATTCAGTCACGAGCCAGTGGAATTACTGTGGGAAGCGATCATCAGTCCCCTGGCTGCCATAGCAACAATACCGTTTACCGCCTCCATTGTTGCGAGTGACCTGTCATTTTTCAACTTCACTCACGCGGTGGTCGCCCGGTTGAAGTGGTAATGGCCAGAAATGGAGGTCAGATCACACAGGGTCATTATCTGCAAAGGCACATGAGATGATTATCTCTGCAGCTGTTCTTTATGGGTCACTGTAGACCGCTGTTAAAGCTGTCAGTCAGAGAGGAATAAGTCGGGTCCTCCCTACGGTTAGGGCTCATCTACAATATGAACACCCACGCACTAGTAAATGTCATCGCACTGGCTGAATGCAAAAATACAGACTAAAAAACAACATCAGTAAACCCTCCGTGACAATGATGCCCCCTCTTTTTGTATGCATGCTAGACATTTGGATTAATAATATACACTTTTGGTGCTAGGTGTTTGAATGCCAACTCCCTGTCCTTTTGAATTTCACATAATGGCAGGAGGCAACTCGGAGTCCAGGCAAGGTCAGATGAGAAGAGTCAGAGGGAACTATAGGGAGTGCATAATCACTGGCAAGGCACTGTATCTGCTTCTACAACTTCATCAGCCCGGCCACTAATTAAGACTAATTAGAAGGCGCTGGGGAAACAGGCAGGCTCAAAAAACTTAATTAATGTGAGGACCCATGATGTCTGGGCATAACAACTTCCTCAGCACCTGCTTAGCATGAGACAGCACATTAACCTACGGTTGCATGCGGGTCTCCAGACGCCACGAAGACATCCAGCAGAATCTTTAACCAGCTGATGCAACCTTTGATTAGCAGTGCAATCCGAGCTGGTCATGCCACAGCCACATTGATCGGTTGATAAATGGTCTTGCTCCGTCCATAGCAATAACCTCAGTCATTATGAGCAAGAACACCCCTGTAGCCTGCAGGCATGTACTTCATGGATAATCAAAGTAACCTTTTTAGAAATGCTTGTTGCAATTAATGTGTATCAAAAAAACAGTTGCTTTGCTGATTTTATTATTTTTGGGTCTGTTGGTTCTGTCATAGCTCACCAGCACAATGAATAATGAGTTGCCCCTGTGACTCTCAGACAATGGAGATGTCAGTGGAAAGTGTGTGTGCCTTTGTGCATGCATGCACATGTCAATTCACTATTTATTTTACGTCCATGTTCTGATGTGGGCGAGACGGAGAAAGGCTGTGACAAACCTGAAGAAATGTCAAATATACAAACCAGTACTGAAATGAGAAACTCTCGACAGACCTACCTTTACTTCTTACTCTATTGTACAAGTCTTTTGAGAGCATCCTTTGTTCTTGTGTTGTATGTTGGTATGGAAATTCCAAAATCAGTAACAGGAACAAACTAGGAAACATTTTTTAGACCTGTGGGAAGATCATGGGGATGCAGCAGTCTGATCTGTACAACATACCTGACAAACAGGTATGTTGTATCTGCCTGGATACATCTCATCCACTTTCAGTGGAATTAAAGACTCTCCTTTCTGGTTGTAGATACAGATATCCTAAGATCAGAACCAGCCGCATTAAAAAGTCATTAATTTCTATGGCAATAGCCCAACTTAACAAGCTGCAGTAGGGCGACATGCAAGACGATAACCCATTTTAACTCGTTTTAACAAGCTGGTCTAGGGCGATGTGCAACATAGGATCATGTGCGGCTGTGTATTGGCAAGAATCTGGGGATACGATCATGATAGAGGGGTAATGATTCAATATATTGCGATGTATTGCGATACTGTAAGCAAGGCAATATAGGGTCATGTGATCCATGAAGACAAAGGTGTCAGTGAGCTAATTTTTGGTAGCCTTGCTAGCTTGTCTAGAGCATACATCTGTCCTTGAAAAGTAAATATAATGCTGTATGGTACAGGGAAAACCCAAGTTAATGCTGTTATCAACCTTACACATTTCAAAAAAATTGCTTTATATGATATCCAGAGCATTAATATAGCATTGAACAACTATTTGCTATGTAAAGATACGTAAAGAGGAGTAATGTCTACCTGAGCAGATTATGAAGTCACTCTCCCTCTGTGTGTGTTGTAATCTGAGTTTCTCCGTGATTTGTTGACATATCCGGGCCAGCAGCACATGCCTTTTAGTGCATGTTAGTGCATGTGCCCCACTAGCTAGCTCACGGTTGCTGCTCTGCACTCGATCATACGGGAGTTACAACTGACGTCCTAACCGACGGCGTCATTGTGAATGTGTAGCACCCACTCTGGTCCCCCCTCAGGTAAACACTGCATTTAGCATCTTTAAAACAAACAACATTTTCTGATCCCTTCAATATAAATTGCTTTCCAATTTCTGCATTTCTGTCATTTTCAATAACACCTCCTAATGCCTCGCAGGTCTTAGCAGACCGTCGAGGGAATTGTGTTTCTATTAAATACCTTTAAGATCAAAGTTCTGCCACTAAACCTCCACAACATTTTAAAAATCCCATTAAAACCACCCAACCTCCTATCAGTCATAAAACTCCCTGTCGCCTCCTCTCACATGTTAAGATGTGGAGTCCTGCCGGTGTGCAGTGAGGGGAAAGGCGAACCTCTCGGTGAGTTGAGTGATGCGGAGGGAGCCAAGGTCAAGGAGAGGAGTAAGAATTGACAGCATTGATGTTCCTCCCACTGTGTTATCTGGGCCTGACAGACTGCCGAGTCACAGGGAGGCAGCGCTCCTTTTAGCTCATTTAGGAAGATATTACGCCAAGCCATGTCGAGAGGGCACCTGCTGAGCCAACCTTCCTCCGACACCAACAGGAAGGGAAAAAATGTTCAGAGACCACTAGCCCAGAGAGAGCACTATACTCTAATACAGTGTCAGCGATTAGGGAACTAATATACCCCTGTACAATATATCATCATATAAACATTTTTGTTATGCATATGTTAAATACCAGAGGGTGCAATTAATTACATTGTGAACTGTGAGCGGTCGCACCTGCTGATTGAAATTTACTTAGGAATACTCTTATTCACATTCTTGCCATGAATTACATAAGAGCCACTGAGTCATACCATTGAGTTTGAAACATAGATTGTATATAAAGATGGACGATATGACAGCTGCCCAAAAGTGAAGCTAAAACACCTCGATCGCCTCCTGGTGGCTGGCTGCAGTATAGGTCATAAGTCCCGCCTCCTTTATGTTAGTGGATGGGACATGGACCAAACTAAAAAGTCAAAGTCCAAAGATGGTTTCTGTCATTTTAGTTAGTTTTTATCACACTGATGTATGTTCAAGTGTTAAGTTTTTCTGATAAGTTTGGTTTTAATTTGTTATTTGATGCTATGATTAACAGCTGTGATTAACAGCTGTGATTGACAGCGGCTTTGAGTGAAGTAGTCGCAGCCGGAGGCTCGGGAATTGTACAAGAGAGGATATGTTTAACTTTCCATAACCGTCACAAATCTGTGCAACAAAACATGTGTCAATTTCATCATAAATGTAGTTATTATAGAGATATTATGGTTAGTTGTTGTGTCTTTCTAGCCAAACAGCTACCGTGGTGCTAACGTAGGAGCTATGTGGCTCACGCTAGCAAGCTGTGGACGTCCAGTAACAGTCGGCCTCCCAGCACCTCTGAGGCTCCCTAACTAACATGTTATAACTTGTTTGTTTAATCTATTGAAAATATGAGGTGTAAATATGACATTTTGTGGATTGGCTAGTTCCGTGCTTGATGCTGAGCTAAGTTAGTACATCTCCTTGCTGTAGCTTCATATTTAATATGAGTGCGGTATCGATCTCCTCATCTAAGTCTTGGCAAATAAGCGTATCAAACTATTCCTTCAACAAAATCCGATCCCAAAACGGCACTCATTTTTATTTGCAGCGAGTGCCAGAGGGCGCAATTAATACCGTCCATTACCATTGTGAACAGTGAGAGGTCTCAGCTGCTGCCTGAAAAGCTTAAACAGTCTTTAAAAAATGCACTCGTCCTTCACCAGAAATCTCAAATGAGATTATGTGCAGAAAAGAAATGTTACTCCAGCCACACATTAGCTCTTTATCTCTTTATGAGGTCAATGTCTGCTTTATATAGATACATATCTGCTTGTTTCATTTAGATTCCATTACATCCATTTAGTACGAAAAACCTGTACGAACAGGTATTTTAAAAGAGTACGAAGGGTGAATATTGAAAAGAAAGTTTTTATACATTTTACAAATAAGAAGAATAAGACATAGTTCATGTTTAAGGAGGAATAAATAAGGAATTTTGTGCAGTGACAGTCATACCGAAGAAGCGTGAGCTGCATTATATCCATGTTGAATGTCTGTAGCTGAAATAAACAAAAAACCTGACCCCTTCAATACGCTGTGTTGTTGTTTAATGTCAGTGTTAGCACTAGATATTCCTCAGGCAGCTTTTGACAGTGTTAGTGTTTGTATCGTACATATAACCCGCTTTGTGAAGCGGTTGGAGTGCGTGAATATTGAGAGTGTATCTGTCAGAACAGGAGCCGATGATGGGACGTGATGACCTGGTACGAGGAAGGGGGGTGAAACCGTGAGCTTGCAAGGTTTGACGCCGGGGATGGCGTCTGGCCCTGGAGCAGAGAAACAGGAGCAGAGGTCGGTGTTATTAGATAGCATTAGATGGGATGTGGCACGCTCCAGTTTCTTGTTGAACACAGCAGAGGGCAGTGGGGACCTCGCAGGAGAACAGACGTTGGCTCCGTGATTGACAAGGCTGCAAGCTTTAACAAACATAGGCTGCTATGAAATGAGGGCAAAACAGGGACGGGGTGGTGAAGGAGGGGTGAGAGCCAGAGGTCAAATGTGCTCAGTGGAATGCCAAGGAAGGGGCAGACTGCTTGTCTCGCACTTAATTAAGACCCACAGGATCACGGTGATTATAGCAATTTCCAAGCCTGAGCAATGAGATGAGCCTGGTGATGATAGGAACGCATCAGTGACACAACTTCCCCTCTATGTCAACTTGTTGCCCACGTCTAAGCCCTTAAAATGAATTCATGCACATTTTGCAAATTGCCACGATATCCTGGCGGCCCTATTTTGTTCCATTCCCTCTCGCAGCGCGCATTGCAGCAGGTGACAGGTTTAAATAGGATTTGCATCTGAAACCAGCAGGAATGTGAGCGTAATTCGTGCGGGGAGGACGGCACGGAGATTGGAATAGAAGAGAGAGGGAAAAATGGAAGACACTGCATTTGACCTTGAGAGCGGAGCGGAGAGGGGAAAGACGGCAGGCGAGATTGAAAAAGAGATTTTAAAAAAGATAAAGGTGAGAAGATTAAGGAAGGCACACAATAACGCTTTCTTGTAAACAATAGCTTAAGGAAAACACTGGAATAAAAAACATGTGCAATGTTCACATATAATGAGCCTATTTCAGACAGTTAATGTAGGTCATGGCCTATAATGAATGTTTAAGTAAGACATTTTAATTATGTGTAAGGCATACTTTTTTGAAAGATATATAACAATATCTCTGTAATTAAATTTCACCATTCGTCACATTAAGCCTGACAATTTAATTAGTAACTGAAATATAAACTAGCCATTACTTAATTGTAAATCAAGCAAGCAGACGATCAGAAATCTCAAAAATGAGATTAAATTATGTTCCCTCTCTTCAGCAGAGAGACAAACTGACTCACTGAGAGAAACAGCGCTAAATTATTTATGGCTTAAAATGTTCAATAGGATTGTTGAATATTTGAGTGTAATTTCAAAGCTACTCAGAGGAAGAAGTGTTTGGGTGATATTGCCTCATTCTGCCTGTTACTATAGGACATGTAATGATTACACTGCAGGAACACATACTTGTGTGACTGCAGCTCCTGAGAGCTGATGTGTCAACCTCACTGCATGATTTGCATAAGGAAGAGTTGTGATTGTGGCTCTAGGTTTTGGCGCGGCAAAAACATTTGTCTCACCTTATGAGCTGTGGTTCACAAACCTCAGGGTGGAGGAGGAGAAACAAGAGTCATGCTAGCGACTCTGTGAGGCTGTACTTAACAGTTTACCTTGCACCTGCTGTCTGCATGTCGAAGTGTCCTTGAGCAAGACAATGAACCCCGAGTTTCTCCCCGGTGCTATACAGCAGCCCACTGCTCCTAAATGCTTATCATCTTATCTTTGACATCGTCACAATCATAGAAATACTGCGTTAATGTCACGTTAAGTAATCTACCAGGACCACAACATTGGCAACCACGCCAAGCGCCTTGCCGGATAACGTCACCTTGCAGTTGAGCCAAATTCAACTTTTTTGCCGGAATTTCTCGAGACTAATTGCGTCCCATCGTCCCGGGGGAAGATAGAAAGTTGTGTTTGGGACGCAGTAAAATCAATATTGACGCATCCAGGGGATGCAGCCTATTTTTCCACGTCAACACTACGTTGCAAACAGCAAATCTGTGTTGAAATCGGCAGGACGAGAGCTAGTTAACGTTAGCTGTTAGCAGCCGGGATGCAGCACAGACCTGCAAGAAGCTACTGTATGATAACGAGAGGTTATTATGATGCGTTCAGGCTTTATTCAGTAAAAAATAAGTATTGGGTGAAGGTAAATTATAACGTTATCATGATGTCTTCAAATTTAACTTGTAAAATTTAGTTTTTTGCATGAAACTTGAATATATACAGTTGTTTGAAGGAGATGATTTCACAGCAATATAAAATAGATGATAGAGAGGGAATTATGATCTGTTTCATTTCCTAACAAAAAACAGTATACAAGCGGTAATAACGTGTATGTATGTACTTTTGTTTGGTATTGAATTGGTATCGATAATCGTGGAATTTCACTGGTATTGGTAATGACTACTAAATTTCTGGTATCATAACATTTCTAGTTGCAAGTATCTTAATTTTAAGGGGTCTCAAGCCAAAAAGGTTGGGAACCACTGTAAGTAAAGGTAAAGTAAAGGTGCTTATCAAGAACGAACCAAACGTCTAACTGAAGGTTTCTCTTGCCTTTTCGCCGTATCCCTCCGCTCGTCCTCCTGCCTCTTTCTTCTCCATGACAGCGCAGAGACAATGGCGCCCGTGTGTTGGTTGGGATCAGTGTTCGGCTCGTTAATGGGCTCTGTCAGACGGTCCCATTACAGGAGGCAACATTCTGCACGGTGTCAACAGGCTGGTTTTCATCTGCAGTCCTTTTTTAGCTTCCTCACAGACAGCACTAATCGAGGCCCAACGGAAAGTGTCTCAGCTTGTTTGACGGGGGCTGTTGATCTGTTTTTTTTTAAATGTGAAAACCCAGAGAAGTCACTTCTATTTCATTAATTCTCTCCTTAAATCTGAATATTGATGGCAGCAAATATGGCAAAAAGTATTGGGTGCTCATCAGTCACAAAGAGAAAATAGGAAAGTTTGTGACTTGCCAAATACTGTGGGCCACTTTAACAGTGTTTGTTTTTCCTGTATTCTCACTGTTGGCGTGCGATGATTGATCATACCTTCTCCCAAGGTCTGGCTTGGCTCCCTTTAGCTAAATACCGTATCATATTTTTACCCATCGTCTGCCTGTAGCTGGCAGGTGGAATCACTATATCTCCTGGTGACTCCTCATGACACCTTCATCACTAAAACCTCCTCTGTCCTTGAACATTGATTGCACCACAGGCTTAATCTAAACACTATATAGTTCCTGCCAGAAAACCTTTCAGCCTATTAACGTTTTAGCCCTTTTTTCCCCCCCCTGGCTTTCGCGATCATTCCATCTCTGACATTGTTCCTCCCTTACGCTGCTCAGCCTCTGTCTCATGGAGTGTTGGATATCACTGGGATTAAGGTTACAATTGGATACGGAAACACAGTTGATCATGAGGCTTTTACAGTCGTGTTGCTTAAAGCGCAAGAGGATTCACATATGGATGAAAAAGCGCTAGAGGGAACTGCGGATCCACATTAGCGTTTAACAAAACACGACATAAAAATCACAGCGGCGACAAGCCTTTAAAAAGAGCCCAATTCATGCGAGATGGAGAAGCAAACAGAGTAAGTGATGGCGGATGAGGCTTCTCCAGAGGGAGCGTGTCAGTAAATCAGTCACTTAAAAAACAAATAACATCAAACAAGTGCCAATAGCCTTGTCAGCAAAAGGGGGCCATCATGAAGTAATTTTATACGCTGTACCTTTATATCTTTCACCTCCTCGATAAATAAGATACAGGGTCGGCATTAAATTTGAGAGGAATGCACCTGAGTAATAAAAACGGCCGAGTTATGAATCAAAATACATTCACACAAGAAGGGTGGGAAGAGAAACGAGCGAGCCTGAGGTGCGGAGAGATTTAAAATTCACTGTCGCTGTGTAATGATGAAGCGTGGCTACACAGTGGCAAAGCACTCTCTCCCCATACGCACACGCTCCGTTCAAGTCTTTTTCAGACCTCGTTTTGTGGGCGTTTTCACTTATTCTTATTCCCCGTTATTTGCTCTTGCTCGACAACAGCCGTGGTCCCCATTTTACAACGGGGAAATTATGCTGAGCCCAGCAGGAAAGTAATGAAGGCACTGCAAACCAATAAGGAACTCCGAATGAGGGTGCTTACGAAATAACTATTTGAGGTTCAAAGACCACCACAGGCTGTGTGTGTGTGTGTGTGTGTGTGTGTGAGGAGCGTCTGAAAAGACTACATTTGAAGGACGGAACAGTTTAGAGCAAGCAAGATGAGAGACTGAGGAAGAGAAAGGAAAGTAAGATATTCAAAAGGAGAGTATTTCTATTGCACAAATCAGTCTGAGTTTCTTCCCCGCTGAGGGTTGTGTTGCCCAAAAGCTGCCTAAGTAACACAAACTAATCCCTCAATCCAAGGCTAGTGGAACGGGTGATTTGTAAATGGTGCCCTTTACAAATCAGTTTCAACCTGCTTTTTTTTCCAGCTTAATATCGACCTCTCCATCCTCCACCTCCCTTCTTTTTTGCACATAATTCAGCAATATGCCAGGGCCCGGGTGCATGACCTGGGTTGATGTCACTGCACCCGTAAACATACTTAGCACATTAAGTTAATATAGCTTCTTTGCTTCTCGTTACAGTTCATTAAAGTTGTCTCTCTCTCTCTCTCTCTCTCTCTCTCTCTCTCTCTCTCTCTCTCTCTCTCTCTCTCTCTCTCTGTGTTACTCCGACTCTTTTCTCTGTTTCCCTCGGTGGAGCAGAGGTCTAGAGAGATACAGGAAAATGGGGGGGATTAGTGTCTGCTTGGTTCATTTCAATGCCTCCAAAGAATCAGAGACTAATCCTGGCCTCAGCTGCCTGGATGCTTCTGCTCTGTTAGCACTCAAAGGCTGTGCCAGTGGGGCGCAAGTGTGCCACGGAGATGCCACAGAAGCAGCCAAATAAGAGGCTTTGTCCTCGCGCATAGCGCTAATTTCTCCTCAATCCAGGTGTCCGCGCCGCGCTATTTTTTTCTGGGGTTTAAGCCAGCTGAGCTCGGTATTAGGAGAGTTACACCCCAGGAACGGGGCTGTGAAATACACTCAGGGGATAAACACGGTCAGAGCATTGTCTCAAAGACTTTTGAATATTTCAATAGAAAAATTCACCCCTATGCCCTTTGCAGAAGCTCAGGGTACATTTCACAAACAATAAACAATGCCAATCTGTTAGTGCAGAAAAACATGAGCATATGTTTATGTGGTAAACTATGGTAATTATTCTTAATGCAAACTTAAATAAACAAACTTGAAAAATAAACTGTTTTAACATCTTGAACCTGAAGCTGTTTTTCACTTTCTTTATTTCTCTTCTCATAGCATCATCACTACATTTCTCAGAGTCGGTTCCCCCAAATTACACAAAAAAAAACCCCAACTTTTTACCAACTGATATGTTACAGACATGGCTCTGATTTCCAAGTGTGTGTGCGGAGTCACGATTTTAGGATCTCCACACACACAAGATGTATGCATGCTGATTAACAAGGGAAATAACATGATGCATGGAGTTATGAAGACAGTCGTGTCAGGCATGGGGTAAGGTTAGTGTGCAACATGATCTCACCCCTACTCGTCATATGTTGCCGCTTGGGCAGAAGACCCCAGCGGGGCAGCCTTTTGCGTAGTATCCTGACGCAGAAGGTTTGCACGTGGTTAACTTTGTAATACATGGTTCATTGTGAAACGGTAGCAATTAGGTTTAGGTAACAAAGCTACTTGGTTAGGGTTAAAAAAAAAACATCATGGTTTGGCTCAAAATAAGTTATATAACGTCACAACATAGCGTAATCAGTAAAATCACTCAACTCTTGGTTTCACACGGGACACGAACGCTGGTCCTCTGAGTGAAAGTCTTGTGTTTGTTTGACCCATCCACCACCAATCCCTCCCACCCTAAGAAGACTTTCTCACTCTTTATACTACGTCAGTTGCTCTGAGCATCTAATAATGATGCAGATGGGTTTACATTGGAGTTAGTTGAAAGCGTAGTGCGTCAAATACAGACGCTAAAAGGTGCCTTGTGCGTAGGTATCCAGACGCCGTGGGGCCATTTCCCAAGCGT
Organism: Sebastes umbrosus; assembly: GCF_015220745.1. Lineage (NCBI taxonomy): Eukaryota > Metazoa > Chordata > Actinopteri > Perciformes > Sebastidae > Sebastes > Sebastes umbrosus. Next base: position 21,808,283 of record NC_051288.1, on the reverse strand, counting down.
CTGTAATTGACGCCCTGGGAGTGAGACAGTGTTGTAGTGTGAGTGTTGTTTAGGATCTAATCTATAGTCAACTAAGACTACGAGATGGAGGAGGAAGTGGAGGCTGCTCAGTGGGAGAGACAAACCTTATTTACCCAAAGCCACTCCCGTCTTTAAGGTGCAGCCCGTTTACCCATCCAGGCTCATGGATAGAGGAAGAACAGGCAAAGCACAGGACGATAGCTGCAGTGTTGGGTGGTAGCGGCGTTACTAGTTTAACTACATTCCTCAGTAGAGTGGTGGTATCGTCGCTGTTTTCTGAATCAAATAGCTTTCAGTAGCTTAGCTCTTCTATTGATCAAGTAGTGAGGTAGCGTCCACACAAGCTACATTTTCTCAAGCATTGCTGAAGTTCAAACACAGCGGATCTTTCTGCTGTGGTCTGAAATAAAACAGCTAAGGGCCGGCATACACGGATGTGTACAATATGTGTAGCCGACAGAAGCACTTCCATATGACGGTGGCATCCTGTACCAATCCTTGGACTGATTCTTACGACATCTGCTGCAGGGAATACGGACACGCAAGCTTTTGTTTACTTGATGGAAAAGTGGCAGAGGGTGGGGACAGAGAGGAATTGATCCTGAGGAAAATACACTGTTTAATTATATTAATACGCTACAGACAGTGTTGTACATTAGTAGAGGACAGGTGGATATTGCCATGGTAGTAAGGTGTATGATTGTCCATGGATGTTAGAATTAAGTATGCATTGATAGTTGAATATACTATAATTTGTATTATATTATTAATTGTATTAGGCCTAAAAATATTCATATTACATTATACATGTTTATATTAATAGCATTGACTTGGAATGAAGTTGGTTCAATGTAAAAAAAGAAAACTAGCTTTGATGTAGTTAAACTACGTTTGCCATGCTGCTGTAGCTCAGCTGGCTACATTTCTCAGGGGGGCAACTTCAGTGTAGCGGAGCTTCACTGACTGTAGAGTAACTGGTAGCTTAACTCATTACACTTTACAAGACTTGCCCAACACTGGCTAGCTGTCACAATTAGCTGTAGTGGTAGCCATGTGGATAATTAGATTTTGCTAGCCCAGGTTTTGCCACCTCAATACAAAGGAAATGGCAAAGAAATGAGCAGCATCTCTTTGCAGAGACAGTATCTCCTCAACACTGTGTAACCACCAGAACACACGCTGAACTGTTTTAATTATAATTACTTTCAAGCAAAGACATTGTTTTCATTTAAGACTCTTGCCAGCATGTTCTGTGGATTACCCAGAGTAGATTAGCAAAGAGGTTTTCAGTGCTGTGAGCACCACAACAATAACCTTTCAGCGACAGACAGTGTTGGGCAAGTTACTCAGGAAGTGTAATAAGTTACTTTTTACCTTTACTTCTTAGAAAAGTAATATTACTCTACTTATTATGTGGTATCAACCGTTACGTTACTCGTTATGGTACTATTAGGGCTGTCAATCGATTAAAATATTTAATTATGATTAATGTCATGTTTGTCCATAGTTAAACGCAATTAATTGCAAATTTATCGCACATTTTTTATCTGTTCAAAATGTACCTTAAAGGGATATTTGTCAGGTATTTAATACTCTTATCAACATGGGAGTGGGCAAATATGCTGCTTTATGCAAATATATGTATATATTTATTATTGGAAATCAGTTAACAACACAAAACAATGACAAATATTGTCCAGAAACCCTCACAGGTACTGCATTTAGCATAAAAAATATGCCCAAATCATAACATGGCAAACTGCAGCCCAACAGGAAACAAATTGTGTTCTGGTAACGCAGAGTTACTTGGATTAATAACTATAATATAAGTATAATATAATTTGGGAAATTTGAATCCCTTAAACTACTCATTGCCCTTGAAGTCTATTTCAGTTTCTGTGTTGCATACTTAGTAAACAAACATGTGGTGCCTATTTGAGGACAAGTACCTTAAATAGACAGAAGTGTCAGACAGAGAGGACAATGTGAGATATACGACTGTGAGCATTCTTGCAAAGGTATAAATGTCGTTAAACCGAGAGACTCGGTGCTCTCAGCCCTGAACATTCTATGTTGATTGTTGTGTGCCCCTTGCAAGTGTGTATTAAAACTCTGAAAGACGCTCTCTTGTTTTTGAGTCATTATTAAACAGAAATTGCCTCCACATCAACACTGGCGACAGATAACTCAAAACCTGAATTATCTGCATGGCTAGATATCTCTAGAGGTGAGAAAATATGTTTGTTTGTAATATTGATGAACTGACCCTCACCAGTTTTTACAGTAAAATTCCCTTCTTTCTTTTTGTTTTAAGATTTCACCTGAATTATATGTCATCACACAGCCAGAATGTGTTGCTTTTCCCGCCTCAAGATGAAACTGATCATTGCATTTCACAGTAAATTAGGTCCCTTTGAGACAGCCACAACTAAGAACTAAAAAAAAAAAAAGTTTGGGGAGGAAAAATACAAATGAGCAAAGTTAAAACATTCTTCAAACAGGCACCTACTAGCTATTTTTCACTGTGTTTGCATTCTTACATTAAAATTAAAACATGAATCTAGTCTCCAAGATGTTTGTAATTACAAATCCTATATACCTTTCTCTTAAACCTTGATATCTTCTAGCAGCTTTTTAAGTTATAATCTGCTTAACCTCTAAAACCCACGGTGGTGAATGGAGGCTACAAAAGCAATTCTTGACAACACTTGTTAGTAAGATAAATACACTGTGGGTTTTAGTCTCTTCGGGGGAATTGCTAATAGTAATAAAAACATGAAATAATGCCAGCTTTATCCTTAAAGGTCATACATTTAAGATTGCCTGATAATGGGTACGGCGAGGCCTTGTGTTTTTTCTCGGTTTGCTCTGTCTTGTAATTTATCAGTGCTGCACACTGGGTGTATATATATGTGTGCACATGTCAGTGTAGTGCATGTTTGCTGTTCTGCAATCTCTGTTCACTTGTTGGCCTGGTTGGGTTAAGTGGTTGATTGTGTGGAGAAATTGGGAGGGAGGGCTCGTATTCCCCGGACACGCTGCTTGTCCGGCTTGTTCATTTTTTTTTTCTTTCCTCCTCTTAAGCCGGAGTTTATTTCTAATAGAAGAACTGTGCCTCCCCCCAGCACTATAGCGAGGGTATGAACATTCACACTCACACACTATGTATCGCAGTTTTTCCTTCTCTAACACACAACCCTGAGCAGCAGCCGGAGCCCTGCAGGCTGATGAACAGGCCATAATTCACTGGCTGCTCTGTGACTGGACTGGGACATTGTTTAATGGGGGAACTGTTGGCAATTACCAACCATCTATGTGCTTGTTGCACTTTTGTACTGGTCTGGGAGTCAATAAAGTTCAAACCTGCTGATTGAAATGGGATTTTTTTTTTGTCTAACTCTGAAAAGTGAATTTAAATGCTTTTACATAGAAATGTGGTTTCAACTGCTAACTTGATGAAAGACAAAAAAAATGAATATGAAATGTCAAAGAGCATAATAAAGCATGCAATCTAATATAAATCTCACAGTAATTTGTTACAAATAGCATTAGAGTTAGTCATGCTGAAAGGCACTTGTCTGCCCAACTGCTCCTCATTTTGCAACCAGCCTCAGTGTGTCTATAGAGAACAGCTTTCAGCCACTTGCTGCCAGATTGTCTATGTTCCCTTTGTGAGTTAGCGATCCAGCCAATTCCAACCTGCCTGCCTGTTACCTGCATCATATCTATTACCTGTGTCTCTGGACCACCTGTCTGCCCTTTGACCGTCTCCTACCTCCTGTTGCTCCTTTGGTTCTGTTTACTTGTTTGGACTGTCTCTAGTCAACTACAATGTATGTAGAAATATACTGAAACAGTGGGTTCGCTGAAGGTAGTTAGAGCTGCTTGTTTTGGCAACTTGAGGGCAGTGGAACAAGCTGAAAACATGGATATATAAAGAGAACTGGATACATCGTTGGAGGCGGGGCCCCGTTCATTGCTATGAAAGTTGCTCAGTGGCGCATGAGGCCAAAATGGCTCGACTTCCGACTGGAAAAGTACCCGGATCTTCCGGCGATCTTCTGCATCCATTGGGCCCATGGAGCAGACGCAAAAGCGTCCACTGGGTCACGTGGCACAGTCACAGGGTCACAACTTTCATGGTGTCGTCACAGCTTGCCAACTCCGCCTCCCAGCCCTCGCTCCAGCCTCAGTCCGGGTCTCATTCACATGAAAGGAGGAAGGAAAATAACTCTGGATTTGGCTATTAGTGCATTTTACAACTTTTAGGACCTAATGATTTAAATGAGGGTTATTCAAGTGTTCATACTGGGAAGTTGATTCACAAAAAAAAAAAAATGATCCACTGAGTTACAGATGTCTCTTTCCCAATGTAAGTCTATGGGAAAAAGTATTTTTGGGCCCAATGGCATCCCATGACGGACACAGAAGTTGTAGTACTGCCATTTGACCACTACAGAAATTGGGATCAACAACTGGCGCTCTTCCTGGGGGCTTGGCTGAAAACACAACATCTGACATATTATCACAAGTTATTGTGAACCTGCTAGAAAACACTTGCCTATCCAGCAGACACAGAGCAACATTAGCATTCATTTGGAGTCATATTTCTGGCCGCAAGTGATGGTTGGGTGGGTTTGGGTGAGCTTACTAGAAAATATTGCGGGTTCAATGACAAAGCAGCGTTCCAAGAAAGTCATTAATAACTTATAGAAACATTGAATGCAATGTTCCACCTTCAGGCCAGGATATCTCGGCCTCTGCTGCTTGATTTTGACCATTCTTTTTTAAATATCTCTCCTTCTGAGGCACCAAACTTTCTGAAAGTGTATAACTAAATTGCTGGAGTACCCCTTCAATATTAAAACATTTAAAGGAATATTTACATTACTCTTTGACCATGTAAAGGCTTAATATGAGTGTATGTGTTTGGTGTGATGGATAACTTCAGTTATAAGCTGAAGCTAATTTGCCTTGGTGGAAGCCAACAATACCAAAATAAGCAAGCACATTATCGACTCTTCTGTAACAGTAAGGGAGATGGTGTAACTTTGCCAGAACTATCACACTGTGTTTTTACTGCAGTGCAGGAGGAAACTGGCAGTACCCATTGTTATTCTGCAATGATGCAATGAAAATAAAGTTTTTGACTCAAACTCGCAACTGTAGAGTGTGTGGAGGCAATTGACTATATTAGGTATCATCCAATGGACATGGACTAATTCTGGTTTGTCCTTAATGACTATTAGCATTTTACAGAAATCCACTGTAACAATAGGAATACAAAGCCAATTTAAATTCCAGTAAATATGGTTTTGATTTACCATATATAACAATAAGGTTACGTTTTATGATGGGGCTTTTAGTTTGGTAGATCAGGGCATGTGTCCGTTGGCAAAAAAAGGTATGTGTCCTCGGGAAAGCAGTCTGTAGACGGGAAAAAGCAGTCCCTGGGAAGGAAAAAGCAGTTAGCGGGCGGGAAAAGAGCAACCCCTGGGTGGGTAAAAGCAACCCCTGGGTGGGAAAAAGCAATCCCTGGGCAGGAAAAAGCAGTCCGTAGGCAGGAAAAAACAGTCTGTGGATGGGAAAAAACAGTCTGTGGGCTGGAAAAAGCAACCACTGGGTGGGAAAAAGCAACCCCTGGGTGGGAAAAGGCAATCCCTGGGCAGGAAAAAACTGTCTGTGGGCAGGGGAAACGCAGTCAATGGGCGGGAAAAAGCAGTCTGTGGGCAGGAAAAAAGCTGTCAGTGGATGGGGAAAAGCAGTCCGTGAGCAGGAAAAAACTGTCTGTGGGCAGGAAATAACTGTCTGTGGGCTGGAAAAATTAGCCACTGATACAATACACCTTTGAGATACCAGGAGAGAAACGGTGGAAAAGTTGAGTTATGCCACCCCAAGGTGATCATGGAAGGGCTAATTGTTTGAATAGTCGAGTTGTTTTGGACTCTGTTACAATATGGAAACTTTTCCATCCATCCTTTGACATGTCAAATAAAACCTGATCTACCTTCATCAGGTGAAGAGTGGGCTGTGCCGAAGCCAGAGGAGGCCTACCAGCCGGAATGGCTTCCATCACCGTTACCTTCAGGTGAGGACATCCCATCGTGTGGGTCCAACAGAGCAGCCACGGGTGAGTTAAAACCTTTTTGCCTCAGTTCAGAGAATCAGAACACACTCACAAAGGAACAAACAGAAACATCCTCTCATCAAACTTGAAACACAAAGGGTTCTCAAGTGGCAGACACGTTAGGTGGAAGGCCGGTCCATTCCTCTTTAAAACTCTGTCTTTCATTATCCACCATTCTTTTGCTGCAACATGATGTCATGTTGGAGGCTAGCTTTTGGCGTTGACTGTGGCTTAGCTTAGCATGAGGCTTAATTATTTGGTCTTCCACATCTGCCTTAACTTTGAGTCTTGGACTATTGCCGCAGCTTTACTGAGCAGACCAGGGCTGGCAGAATGATTCAATCATTAAGTCTTATTTATTTAATTTCCAGATGACAATAATGAAAGAAGACAAAACATATGTGTCCTGTCTCCACTGCCTCTGTAATAGAGAAGTCCTCCTAACTGTATAACTGGCCCAAGTCCTGGTGCACACAGAGGCAGAGGGCAGTCGCTCAAAGTTTCCACATAACTGACTTGAATATGCTTTATTCAATATCGGTTTAATTAGCACCACAATGGGCTTCGGGCCACAACTACATTTCTTTATGCCTGAACAGATCTTAATTTCAATACGTTTTACTGAGCTGCGGCTGATTGTGTTCTAAGCCAATTAAGATGTCATACACCTTCGCAGGCAAGGTCATGGTGTCTGGAAACTGCATCGACAACACCGGATTTCTAAATCAATTTCGCAGCTTTAGTAGCTAAATTGCAGAAATGGAAATAGTCCATTCGCAGTAAGGGATTTAATAAGAGCAAGCAAGAACTGCAGCCAGTAATTTAATTGTTGTTTCATTCAAATGAAGCACTTGCTGTCCTCTGGGGCTGGCTGATTATCAAAGGGTCCTTTCACTCCTCTGGCTTTACAGCTCAATGTGCGTCGGGCTAATGGGCTTCGGCCAGACAGTTATTGTATATTGGTAATGTATCTATCTCGAGAAAAAGCCAGCTGCCTAACATACACTCACAGTCCGTATCCTCAGTGAAATGAAATGGGCCATTTTATAAATGTTTAGCTTGGTCTTACAAGCAAATGAGATTCCCTCATCTAATTTCTCGCATAAAAACACTGAGGATGATTTGAGCCAGTCTTTAAAATAAGGAACTAGGGGAGCAGAAATGATAATGGACAACTCTGTAGTGTAATGGTGTTTCCGTCCTCTGACTTGTCTGTGGTCCTTTTTCTCTCTCTGGTATTGTTTCCCTCTCTCCGTGTCCCTCCCTTCTGACTCTCTAGCCCCTCTTCCATCCTTCTCACTGCAGCCCTCTGATCATGTTTAATTCCCCACCTGCTCTCTGTAGATTAACGTCTCCTTGTGTAATCCCATTAAGTGCCCTGTGTTTCCGCCTGGTGCTCATTACTCCTCCGCCACATCACGGCAGAGTCTGGAATTGACTCAGGCCAGACATCGAGCCCCGCGTGAGGCCGTCCTCGGTCCCTTCCCACAGTATTGGACACTCTGCAACCCCGACGGCCCTCCAAACTTCACTTTGCTTTGTTCTTGAGTCACGTCTAAGGAAAAGTCTAGAGCATGACTTCAGGAGCTTCTCTCCATCACTATGACTTTCTTTGCTGGATGTTTTTAGCTGCACTATTGCCATGGTCGGTCTGTCGGTCTGTCGGTAGGTCTGACTGTTGGTCCACCACTTTGGTCCAGACTGAAATATCTCCACAACTATTAGATTGGTTGCTAAAAAATATCTCATTACAGATCTCCAAGGTGCCCAGCTGCAGGTTAAGCAATAGAGCTTAACTTAATAGAGCCTTACCTCATTATATTCCATTACACCGATCAGCCATAACATTAAAACCATTGACAGGTGAAGTGAATAACATTGACTATCTCGTTACAATGGCACCTGGCAGTGGGGGGGATATATTAGGCAGCAAGTGAACATTTTGTCCTTGAAGTTGATGTGTTGGAAGCAGACAAAAATGGACAAGCGTAAGGATGTGAGTGACTTTGACAAGGGCCAAATTGTGAAGGCTAGACGATTGGGTCAGAGCATCTCCAAAACTGCAACACTTGTGGGATGTTCCCGGTCTGCAGTGGTCAGGACCTACCAAAAGTGGTTCAAGGAACAAAAACCTGTGAACGGCGACAGGGTCAGACCCAAGGCTCATTGATGAACGTGGGGAGCGAAGGCTGGCTCGTGTTGTCCGATCCAATAGAAGACCTACTGCAGCTCAAATTGCTGAAAAAGTGAATGCTGGTTCCGATAGAAAGGTGTCAGAACACACAGTTCATCGCAGTTTGTTGCGTACGGGGCTGCGTAAAATGTTGCAGTCACCATTTTCCCAGGCTTTTTCTGATACAGGTGTTGGACTGTCGAGTAAAGTTGGGCTGCAAGTAACATTTACCTTCTTTAACGGTTGACCTGCAGATTATTTTCTCAGTTATTTGAGATGAGGAAAATCAGCAAACCTCTGCGGGGAAGTGCAGTGGTTCGCATTGTCGCTAGGCTGTGGTCTTTCTGTTTGGAATTTGCATGTCAGCCATGTGATTGACTGGCGACCTCTCCAGGACTCGCCCAGTGTCGGCTGGGATAGGCTCCTCAAGGATAAGCAGGTATATCTAATGGAGGGATGTTTCAGCTCTTGTCTTCAGCATATGTTTTGCCACTGCGTAACAAGCTCACTATCCCCAACAGATTTTCCGTTTGATTTTTTAAAATGTCAATACGTTCTGTCGTACAGGGAGAGGAAATAGCCCATGCTCAATCATTCGGCCTTGCTTATTGAATCAATGGACAATCAACAAAATTTGCTTTTGGGGTTGGCGATGAAGAGGATGATAAATTGCTGTCATAAACTAGTTAGCAGATGCTGCTGCTGGTGACCACACAGCCGGGGGACGAGTAGCATTCAAACAGTTCCTTTCCAAAGAAAGATGGGATGTGGGTATGGAAGCCACCTCCACGACTTCAATAAACTCCCCATTGTGTAATACAATAAGCATTTATCAGCTTGTTTTTCTCAACTTCTCTCTCTAATGGCCGACTGTCGACTCCCATTATCTCTCCCATATATCTGTCTATCTGTCTGTGGCGGTTTCTCCCCGCAGTCTGAGTAGGAATTTAATGTGGACACACCAGGACGTGTGACCCAAACGTATCTCTCGGATGTGTGGGAGTGCGGTTGAGATGCTATCACGACTCTCAGTTTGCACTTGTGAAAGAATGTTCTGTTGGTTTAATAGCATCTTTATTTACATCTCTGCACAGTTAACACAAACCATCCTCTGTTTTACTTTATATGCTCTGTGTCGTGGCTTCTTGTCTAAGTGTGACAGATAAAAGAAATCTCGAAAAAAGTTACTGTGGAATCAACGTGATCTCACAGAAATGTGTGAAATGAACACGACCTTTTAACAGCTCAACAAATGAGCATGATATGTTCCCTGTAATTATGTGCCGCCGCCACGGATTGCTCACGGAATGCCACGGAAACAATTTAACATTAGTTTTATGCAACAAAACAACTTTATTTATAGGTTCAGGAAAGAAAGAAAAAACATGGTTTGGGTTAAAAGAACATTTCTTATGTAACTTCTTGCATAGACTATGTAATTTTAAATAAATCAACATTGACTTTTGGTTTCAAACGGGACAGGAACACCGGTCTCCTGGGTGAAAAGTCCCGTGTTATCCACCACCCCGACCTCCTCACTACGTGGATGAAAGGGGAACATATCATGCTCATTTTCAGGTTCATACTTGTATTTTGGGTTTCTACTAGAACATGTTTACATGCTTTAATGTTCGAAAAACACATTATTTTCCTCATAGTGTCTGTCTGAATGTACCTGTATTCACCCTCTGTCTGAAACACCCCGTTTTAGCGCCTGTCTCTTTAAGAAGCTCAGTCTGCTCTGATTGGCTCACAACAAAAATATGGCGCTTCTTTGCAAACATAGCAAGGGAAGCCAAATCTGAATGGCTTGTTGAATCACATGTTTTCTGATCTAGACAGACAAAAACTGATTGGGTTGTCTTACTCCAGATACCCTAATGTATGAGCACAAGCACTGAAAAAGTGAGTTTTTCCTGATATGTTCCCTTTAAAACCACACGATAAAGGGTTCTAATTGACTTTCCATTGGCAGTTTCTGTGGTGCCGTCAATTTTAACTTTAACTTTATTACATTTGTCACATACATACAGGTACATACAGCTGAATTTTGACCCCTGCATTTAACCCATCCTAAGTATTTAGTCGCAGTGGGCTGCTGTGAAGTGCCCGGGGAGCAACTTGCGGTTCAGTGTCGCGCTCAAGGACACTTCGACAAGCAGACAGTAGGAGCCGGGTATCAAACCGCCAAACCTGTCGGATAAAGGACGACCCGCTCTAGCCATTGAGCTACAGCCGCCCACATAATGCGCTGTTAAGAGGTCGTGGTGGTCATTTAACGTATTTCTTTGAGATCAGGCTGTGTGGAATGCAGTTTGAGTTCGCTGGCCTCCACACTGCGCAGCGTGCTTTCCTTTGCAGTCTAGCAACATCATGCCGGCGCACCAGATTGAAGCATTCTGGGAAAATTAGTCTCCCCTGCACCTAAGTGTGATTCATGTGCAGCAGGAGACCAGTGAGAGGACAAAATGTCTCCCTCTATGATCCCTTCAAGGTTGGCAGGCAGTAGAAGAAATAGTCCTCGGGTGTCAGTCGCTCACCTTAAAGGCTCCCACTGACATCAGTCTTGTACTGTATATCTATGTGAGGCTGACGAGAGTGTGTCTGCTCCGCCTGGGATCCAGCAGAGCTCTTCGACTGTTTTGTAATGGGAAGATGCCGGAAACACATCCCTGCTGGACCAGCAGCCAGTAACTAACTCCCGCTGTCTTTAAAGTCTGGGCAAGCAGGAGCACTCGTTTACCCAAGCATCATTAATCTTACTTTTCCTCGGCCTGTCCTCCATCCACCTCCTCTTCTCCCAGGGTGGTCTCCCTCAGGCACTCGTTTGCCTCCCCGGCTCCTTTTTGCTTCAGTAAAACGCGCACACATGCAGACACACACACTTATGCCCTCTATAGCTCTCGCGTTTTCCCTCTTCCTTTCTCTCTCTCTCAGCCCAGCAGTCGGATAGGGAGTACATGAGCGGCAAATGTCCTGAGATACTGTAGATCAGACAGGGCCGGGCCAGAGGAGAGCTCCCACAGACACAGACTTTGATTAGAGGAAAGCAGGAGGGAGAACGTGGGACTGACTCAGCACCTCAGCTCTGGTCAAACACGCACATTACGACCCTGTTTCTTACAAAATACATTTATACACTATATGACTAATTAGGCTTTGGAGGAAAAGTTATTTTTGCCTGGCTGTTCTTTTTTCCAGGGCAGGTTTGACATTCTTATACTGAAGAGGAGTCATAGGGACTTTGTTGTACAGAGCACAGACATTGGAGACCCACATCTTTTTAGGTTTAGGACAATAAAACACTTAGTCATCTTTTTTTCAATAGCTAAAGGGGACAAGTGAAAGTGAGTTTTTCTTTACTTAAAGCATACAGCAATCTCTTAGAGTAACTTATAATCACATTATAATGCGTTATAACAGTGATTATAATGCAATTAAAGAAAGATTAGAAGGTATTACAACTATGGGAATTATAATATACTATGATACGTGCAAAAAAAATGTCAGTGAGTGACAGGCAATTATGCAGTATTATGATTAGAGCTGTCAACCGATTACAATATTTAATCAGGATTAATCGCACATTTTTTATCCATTCAAAATGTACCTTAAAGGGAGTTTTGTCAAGAATTTAATACTCTTATCAACATGGGAGTGGGCAAATATGCTGCTTTATGCAAATGTATGTATATATTTATTATTGGAAATCAATTAACAACACAAAACAATGACAGATATTGTCCAGAAACCCTCACAGGTACTGCATTTAGCATAACAAATATGCTCAAATCATAACATGGCAAATTGCAGCCCAACAGGCAACAACAGCTGTCAGTGTGTCAGTGTGCTGACTTGACTATGACTTGTCACAAAACTGCTTGTGATTATCATAAAGTGGGCATGTCTGTAAAGGGGAGACTCGTGGGTACCCATAGAACCCATTTTCAATCACATATCTTGAGGTCAGAGGTCAAGGGACCCCTTTGGAAAAGGCCATGCCAGTTTTTCCTCGCGAAACTTTAGCGTAAGTTTGGAGCGTTATTTATCCTCCTTCGTGACAAGCTAGTATGACATGGTTGGTAACAGTGGATTCTTTAGGTTTTCTAGTTTCATAGTATCTTCACTTTAGATTTAAAACTGAGTCCACTACAACCTAAAGTTGTGTTAATGCGTTAAAGTAGTTAGTGGTGTTAAAACAAATTTGCGTTAACGTGTTGTTATCGTGTTGACTTTGACAGCCCTAATTGTGATACTTGACCTTATAAGTCATGATAAAAAGCTTTATAATGCGTTATGATTATTGTTATAAAGCATTATGAATATTTATGAGTGCTTATAGCTATAATTATACATTATAGATATTGGCGTCCTAGGAAAGTGTTACCTGTACAGTCATATGTGGCTGCAGAGACGGTCCGCTTTTGTTTCAGAGACGAGTCAAAATAAGTTAATGTGCAAATGTGCTTGCCGTCCCTCAACACTCCCCCACAGCAGATGAAGAAAAAACGACTTGCACGTTCAAATCAAATGTCATGAATTACATAACTGCAGGGCTGTTCAAACAGACTGGTTTCATGAGTTTTATTAGAGCTTCTTTGTTAGACGATACCATGAGGCTCGTCCTCGCACACACTCACAGAACCAAGCTGAAGCTTTTATTGGATTAAGTAAAGCTAATATAGAAATGATGGTAGACAGGCGGCAGACATTTGCTTAGTTGGAAAATACATGGCGCGTATCGTTTTCACGTCATGAACATCGTGGGATGAAATGACGCTTTTCGTAGTGATGGTCGGAGCAAAGTGTGCACTGGTATGCTGCACTGCTTAGAAGAAGATGTGGGCTGGAGGAGGAAAGGATTTGATCGGATCAAAAAAACGTGTGTGTTTGCAAACTTTCTCACATACATCATAAAAGTTTATGTGTCCCTCATAGATGAAGCTGCAGCAACCTGAGAGAAGGGTCGTCCTCTGTTATGGGCTTTCATACGGGCAAAACTGACAAAAGTGAGGACTGAACAAACCGAGCACCCAGGAACTTCAAAGTCCCGGGCCGTTTGAATACATTTCTTTGACCGGCCTTGCATGAAACAACGGCGGATAAAAGAAAGCCAGACAATGAGACCGCTTTGATGTGAATAGGTGAAGCTCTTGGCCACTCGATGCAGAGGACGAGAGGACAACTTAGCATATCAGTGAGTCGGAGTTTGAGGAGCTCTTCATTGGTATGCTATTGTGAGCACAAGTGCCGATTCAGCCCCGTTGCGCTGTCCGGCATTAGCTGTTGTTGTGGTTAAAGTTACTATAGAATCGAGATTGTCGCATCATTGTGTCAACAAGAATAGACGATCCACTTCACTGCTGTGTTATGCTGCTGCGTCGGCTTATCTGTCTTTTATTATCAGTAGTCAAGATGTTTTCTTAATCTGTTCCAACTGTTCTGCAGCTCATTTAAAATGTCTGGGTAGCTTTTATTTATTTATTAGTCACTCTTAGCCAATGCAGCTGCAAAGCTACAAACACATTGACGTGACTGTAAAACTGAATGAGCGACCAACTGTAAATACATCCATATTTCTTTATTAAAGGCATGTTTTTAGTAAAATGAATGTAGATGAGTGCTTATCATTAAATTTAAAGATTTTTTTTAACACAGCTTTCAGCCTTTCTGATGTACAGAATAGAAAGAAACACTGGCATAGAATACATCTATGATTTTCTGTTAAAAAAAACCTCTGCGTATGCCCATAATGCAGATCAGTATTTGATTATTTCCTTAATATTCAGGAGCGCTGTTTGGCCCGTGATATTACTGTGATAATAATATCTCCCCTTTGACATTATTGTGTCACATCATCCGCTCATTACTGTCAAGAGAGCGTATTTCAGATTCAGTTCAATCCAATTTAATTTAATATCTTACTGGTCTCCAAAGGAAATTGCATTTCCGTGACTTATACACAACAACACATGTCAGCGTAGAATAACACAAACAATACAGACAGAAACATTTAATTTAGCCCCAGATAGTCAATAGCTTTTGTACTAAAATTGTTTCTCATCACTGCAAAATGAGAAATTCCTTCTTATTTCAGTCGTGTTAAAATAGAAAGAACGAAAGATAAGAAGGTAATACAGGAAGGAAGGAATTATGAGTGTCAGTGAGATTAAAAAACACATACTAAAAACATACAGTATCGAGAGTTGGGTTCCAAAAAGGGTTGCATTCATGAGCTGCGTTGTCAGAAAATCCGGCTAAGAAGCAATGAAAAAGGACTGTGCGCATTTGACAGCTCCTTTGGTTAAAATATGCTATTCACCAGCCTAGTGTTGTTGTTCTGTTATTCTTCATTGTTATATTGTGTGATTGTAGAACAATGGCATAGTAAAAGCAATATTATTCCAACAATAGGGGACTTCAAAGAACAGGCACAATGCAATAGAATATGAATACGGATTCAAATAGAGTATATATGGGAGTGAGATCAACAATTCATTTATGTCTGCAGGATTGCATTCTTTTACATTCACTTTAGATGGTTTTATTGTAAACAATGTTAGTTTTATGTGTGCATCTTTATAGTGACCAATCACTCTAAATCATGACTACTGTTCTTAAATTCAACACATTCTCATGATCCCTTTGGAGGGGGTCCCACTAAACTAAAACCTACCTCCAGTAAACAAGTTCTACCTCTAAAAAATACCGACAAAATACTGCTTACATATCGAATAATGTCACATATAATAATATATCTGTCATATTCAGAAGGAGTGCAGTTTGTTGACGACACTTGAGCACTTTTAAGTAGGATTTTATTGTAATGGAGTGATTTTTTACATTGTAGTAATGTCATTTTTACATCAGTAAGTACTTTAGGGAGTACTTCTTTCACCACTGCAGCAGATCCAGCTATCTAATACATGTCAGTGTTTATCCCTGCACATTCTGGCTCTCACTAGAACGCATATAGCTGAAGGGAAATGAAGGACGACATAAAGTCCTTTCATTATTGTACAGCACCCTGCCCCCGTACTTACCAGGTGGCGGCAGTGATTTGGCTTTATTTAGATCATAACTCCCATGCTAATTATCTCGATGACTTCTTGCCGGGAGTCATGCTACCGATAATACATGCATACGTAGCCTATGGTTTAAAACATTTGTGTTTTTTTTTTTTATATTTCAGGGACATTTCTAAGGCTAATTGAAGCATGCATCCAAGCACTGTTTGGTTAGCACTGAGCTGCAAAATGTGTTTTAATGGTCTCCTCGGGGCAGAAAAGTCAGTTGGAGCCCCACAATCATTGTAATTATTAAAGAAAGTGAAGGTCACCAGGAGCGAGGCCAGGCTACTGACTGTTTCCCGGGTTGAACAATAAAAAATGTGTTTTTAAAGTACTGAAATTGATGCGGAGGATGATCAGATAAGATAATAAATAGAAATAAAGTATATGACGTAGTGCAGAAGATAGCACACCTTTTATTTTGTTGAGGTGTAGGGTAAACCGTGACGTATGTAATTATTTTATCATATTTATCAGTTTGTTTATACGGTTATAAAAACAGGTAAAAGCAATGTATTGATAAAGCATTATATGTTTTGGCTTTATCTTCAATCATTTGGGAAGATTAGTCACATTCTTTACCACTCCACTTCGCTAGGCCTTAAAGGACCAGTGTGTCGGATTTAATGGGATATATTAGAATATAGGGATGCAACGATACCACTTTTTTCAGACCGAGTACAAGTACAAGTACTTACATTTAGGTACTCGCCGATACCGAGTACCGATACGAGTACTTCTCTGTGCCAAAAGACCCTTGTCAACAGCCAGCTGGAGGGTGTGAGCAACACACGGCAGGCTGGGGAGTCCCGCATACGAGGCGGTGCGCCACGACCGGCTCTAAGTCGGCTTGAAAAGGCTCTGGGTGAATGTGCTTCCCGTGGCCGTGGCCATAGTGTCACCGAGGCGGACTGTTCTTAGTGCGCCCCAACCGCGTCGCGCCCCCAGGACGGGGCTCGGCCCACGTAAAAGGCGCCAGGGGTCTGTGGCGATGTCTGCAACCCACCCAACCCGTCTTAAAAGACGGACCAAGGAGTCTAACGCACGCGCGAGTCAGAGGGTGCAAGCAAAACCCTGTGGCGCAATGAAAGTGAGGGACGGCACGCGCCAGCTGTGGTGCGATCCCGGCCCCGCGGGGAGGGCACACCACCGGCACATCTCGCCCGCACCGTTGGGGAGGTGGAGCGTGAGCGCGTGCGATAGGACCCGAAAGATGGTGAAGAGAGGTTAATGTCACGCTGCCGTAAAGTGGTATCGGAGCCGTTTTGCGAGTACATGAGCACAGTATTGGACCCAATATCAGATACTGGTATCGGTATCGGTGCATCCCTATTAGAATAAATTGAATATAATATTAATAACTGTGTTTTCATTAGTGTTTAATCACCTGAAACTAAGAATTGTTGTGTTTTTGTTAGCTTAGAATGAGCCCTTCATATCCAAATAGGGAGCGATTTCCTCTTCATGTTGCTCCATCATGTTTCTACAGTAGCCCAGAATGGACAAATCAAACACTGGCTCTATGCAATTATTAAACTTTACAGATATGCTTACATGCTTGCCTTTTATTGCCATTTTAATTGGCTTATTTTGAGGCATCACCCTGGTCAGTTTCTGAATGCTGACTGAAATGAGAAGCAACAGGGCAGGAAGACTTTCACAGCGCCTTGCATTAGATTACCATTGTAATTACAATAGCTTTATTTAACCTTTGCAAAGTAGCAGTATTTAGCAGCATCCGCCCTTTTCATTAATTGGTGTATTTTTTTCTTCCTCTTAAGTGCGTTGATTGATTTGTTGTTCTCACCAACAACTGCCTCTCCGATAACGCGGGGCAGTTGAGGGGGGGTGATCATTAAAAATCCATTGTTTGAGAGAACAACTTCAAAAGCTTGGCAAGACTGCTGGCCCCTCTCCCAATGAGTGCAATTAATGTTCCCAATGGCTCCTAATAATAACACGGTGGAGTGCAGCGAACGAGGCAGAGAGAGAATCAGAACTTCAGCATGGGACCAGAGGGAGGGGACGGGGGGTGAAATAGCTCTTTATGGATTCCGCCCTAATTGACTGCCTTATTATGAGTGATTCACAGCAGCCTTTTGGGAAACATCCTCCCGTGGTGCTTTATAAAGACCAGAGCTTGATTGCCCAAGAGGACAAGAACCACAGGTGACGTCAGTCCCAAACTACTACATTGTCTGCCACAAGCCTGTACATCTGTGCAGCTAATCAACAAATAAGGCAAGAAAATGCAGCTTACCACTAGATGGCTAGGATCCAAGACATGTTACTCTTTGATAGGATACGACTAATTGCCTGACTTGTGGTTGTGATTAGATGCAGATTAGCAAAGAAAACTGTACCGGTTAGTGTTCTCAGTCAGAGACAACTTGCGCTGACTGAATTAAACTTTCCAAAGTTGTCGTCTGTGTTGTTGTTTTCTATTCCAAATTTAATGAGAGTGCATTAGCCCGGTAGGTAGTACAAAAATGAATTAAAAAATATCTTTGTTTGCTGTGCGGTCATGTAGAACAGTCAGAATTAAAAGGATTTGCTGCTATGATTATTAAAAAATAATAATGCATTTTTGCTGTAGCATACATTTCAAATCATTAATAATTCATTTGTGGGTGCTTCTGTCCAAAATGTATTAAAAGAACACACATATGTCTTCATTGGCAGACGGGTCCCAGGTGTAGCGCAGCATCATGATATGAGGGCTACTGAGAGTTGCATGATGATGTTATTCCCATTCCTGGCTTGCCTAGTATGTTCCAACATTACTGGACTTAATCTCGGGCAATCCAAGATAAGCAAAAGGCACACATAACTAATACTGCATTAGCCGGGCTAAGCTGCAGGTGATCCAACATCAGCCAGCAGTTCACAAAGCTAACATAGTATTTGCGGTGCTATATGTAGGCTATGATCCAACATCAGTTGACAGGTAACAAAGCTAATATAGCATAAGCAGTGCTAAGATACTGGTGATCCACCATCAGCCGACAAGGAACAAAGATAATGGCTGTACGAGCAAATGACCACTTGTAGACCGTTTCAACAGAATTGCATTGCTCGACAATAGCTTGGGTCCACGTCTACTTCCTGTCATTCATATATACTGCAACAGGAAATAAACTGGGACACATTTGGAATGTTTACGCCTCTGAAATAGTCTTTAGAAGTTGTATTTAGTAATGGATGTTTCAGCCAAGGGAGCACACATTACGGCAAAAGCTGAGAGAGTGAAGACAGCAATAAAGAGAGAAAGAGAGGCAGTTAGGATTTCATCTACTCTGCCTTTTCCGTTTTGGTGGAAGCCTTGGCTGGAGGCATGTTGTTTTCGGGTTGTCCGTTCATCCGTACCATTCTCGTGCATGGGATATCTCAGGAACGCCTTGAGTGAAATTCTTCAAATTTGGAACAAACAATGACGAACTGATTAGATTTTGGTGCTCAAAGTCAAAGGTCAACGTCACTGTGACCTTACAATACGCGTTTTTGGTCATAACTCAATAATTCATATGCAGATTATGACAATTTCACACAAATGTCTAACAGGATGAAATGATGAAGTGATGTCATTTTGGACAGACACAGATGTAAACTGCAACTTGGTTGACTAGTTGGTGGAGGCATACTACCGTGAGACGGTAATTCTAGTTCATCATCATCTTCTCTCCATCCCCTCTTTCCTAGCTCCATCTCTTTATTCCTTAACCCGGTCCTGAGGACCTTGAGGGTTATGTGTTGTGCAGTCAGACCCTCTGAAGGCTGTTTTTCCATACCTTTACCTTCCAGTCCTTTAGGATTAGACATCCTGTAAGAGGCGAAATAACCACAAGTGGATAAAACGAGCAAGAATAAGAGGAGCAGCCAGTACTCCTCTTCATTTGTTTATCCCCACCATCATTCCACCATTGTACCAAACAAAACAACAGTGAGACCTGGAGCACCAGCACAAAGGTTATTAAAGGCAAGAAAAGCTTTGCCCCCGAGGCGAAGAGCAAACAAGAGGCTTTAATAATGAATGACAGTGAGGAACATGACAAAGTCAATTCATTCTTTTGAGCAGCACTCAAAAGAAATGTTCCACCGTCAGCCAAATTCCTCACAATAGTTACAGACGACACAGATACAAGGGTTTTCAGGAAAGAGAGAGAGGGGGGGGGGACTCTTACAACTGTCTGAATTGCTCGCTTCCGTTTCATGTCATCCATCCTTGTAATTCCCAGCTGTCAGGGAGTACCAACACTATTGCTTAAGCGGATGTGTCACTATCTACCAATTATTCCAGTCATTTGTGTTCATCACTTGCTACATCCCTGCGGTTGAGCCTCGGGTGTTATTTACTTTAACAATTTCCTGTCCTGCCTGCAGTGAACCCCGTAAAGCACCTTGTTAATTCAGCCAATTAAGTTGTGTTCCCGACTCTGCAAACCAATCCCAGTGCCAACGCATAGTCACATATACACAGACATGTCCCCCCACCACCCTTCTACGTATCGTACCTCACCCCTTTACACCTTGTACCCATCCCTTGCCACCACTTTCTAATTGTTTCATAGGTTATTTATCATTTATATGGAATTGCCCAATAGTTAATTTTTTTAGAGGCTTAAGCTTAAGTTTTTTTTACTTGAAATATGACATAAAACAAAAATAGTTGCTGATTAATCAACTAATCGTTTCTGTTCTACTCCAGTGGGCAACCTGTGGGGTCTGGAAAAGTGGAGCCAGTGCAAAAGTGCCTTAATCTTGCATTCTCTCTAATAGCCAGCAGGGGGCGACTCCTCTGGTTGCAAAAAGAAGTCTGATTGTATAGAAGTCTATGAGAAAATGAGCCTACTTCTCACTTGATTTATTACCTCAGTAAACATTGTAAACATGAGTTTATGATCTCAATCGCTAGTTTCAAGTCTTCTTCAATACAGCATGATGTTCATTTAGTAAATTATGGACCCATTTAGAGTCAAATAAGACCACAAAGCAGGGGATGCTTTAGGGTGTGGCTAACTTGGGATTGACTTGTCGCTACCACGGCGTTGTCCGGTCTGGGAGTTGTCCGTTGTAGCCTTTTTGGTTGCCTAAAAATGTCTTATTCAGCGTTCGGATATACTTAGCCAATTGCCGAACTTGGGGCTTCAAAGCAGCAGTTCAAAAACCAATGGATGACGTCACGGTGCGTCCACTTCTTACATACAGTCTAGGACCATTCACGTATAAGATAGACACCTTACCTTTCTCCTCTCACAGTTTATCAGGTCCAATATATTTTAGAGTATGGCGTCAACAGACACAATAGAAATCCATCAGCACTTCATTTCACCCATCCAACAATAGTCTCACACAGACTCCCTGTACTTCATGTACCCCTCCAGCTCCAACACCAAACACCAACCTTATTCTCTGCTCCATATCTGGTTAAGAGACCGCTGTGCAGCTTGGCCCTCCTGCTGCTGATGTTGATGTTCATGGAAGACTGGGTGAACAGACAGAGCAGGCAGGAACGTCCCAAAGGTGTGGAGACCTGCACTGATGTTCACTGAAGCCAGCAGGTTAAACATAAGTCACCCGAAACTACTGCTTTGCTCTTAATGCAACTATATAGTTTTTCCAGCTTCATTTCATGTTTTGAACCATAAACTATAATAGTAAGAATAGTAAACGAATAAACAAGCATTCAGAGGATGTTTAGAGTGAAAGAAAGAGCAATGAAAAAAGCATTTTTTAATGGAAAAACACGTATTGGTAAAGCAAAGCGAAGTAAAGTCATTAATAGTTTGAATGAGATGCAGATCGAGGGATGAAAGAGAAGAGGCTGACACGGCGAATAAAGGCTCAGTCGCTGAACAACAGCGAGTTCCAATTACCTTCTCATGGTCACAAGTGTCAGACAAGTCGTGCCGTGTCAAGACACAGAAGAGGAGAAGCTGGCACATTCAGAACATTTTATTTTAATGCAGGGAGGTGGAGGGGTCAGTGCAGATAGCTGGCACACAAGGGCAGATGCAGAACATTATGATTTAGTGATGTGAATATTTATGATGAGAAAATAAGATACTGGTGATGATATAAAAAAAATAAATTATTAACATGGCTTTGTTGAAGCATGAATGTTGAAGGTTACATTTCAGAAATTAAATTTCCATGTTATGTTTCGGTTCCTTTAAAAGTGTATTTTTTAGGGCTGTCACCGTTAATAATAATGCGTTAACGCAAAAACGTTTTAATGCCACTAATTTCTTTAACGCATTAACACAATCAATCTTTCAGAGGTTGTAGCGGGCTCAGTTTTAAAGCTAGAGTGAAAATACTGCTATCTTATGAAACTCGAAAGAGAAAGAGGTTAAATAACGCTCCAAACTTGCGCTAAATTTTGGCGAGGAAAAACTGTCCCTTAACTTCTGACCTCAAGATATGTGAATGAAAATGGGTTCTATGGGTACCCACGAGTCTCCCCTTTACAGACATGCCCACTTTTTGATAATCACATGCAGTTTGGGGCAAGTCATAGTCAAGTCAGCACACTGACACACTGACAGCTGTTGTTGCCTGTTGGGCTACAGTTTGCCATTTGAGCATATTTTTTATGCTAAATGCAGTACCTGTGAGGGTTTCTGGACAATATTTGTCATTGCTTTATGTTATTAATTGATTTCCTGCAATAAATATATACATACATTTACCTAAAGCAGCATGTTTGCCCACTCCCATGTTGGTAAGAGTATTAAATACTAGACAAATCTCCGTTTAAGGTACATTTTGAACAGACAAAAAATGTGCGATTCATTGCAATTATGGACAATCATGCGATTAATCACAATTAAATATTTGAATTGATTGACAGCCCTATTAATTCTTTTTTTTTTTTTTATCATTTTCTGTTTTCATTCCACAAACCAGTTACTTCGCCTGCCCAGGGCTTGATGGTGGCTCCATGTTTTCTAATACCGATTAGTTCAGTATTATACTATTGTACGCTCCATTCCTCTTTTCACTGCTCCTCCGCAGTAAACTTTGTTTGACCCCCGAGGGGGACTCAACAGTAAGCAAGAATGTATTCATATTCCGAGCATTTGACACAGCGTCAGCGTCTGTATGAGAGCTACTGTCTGTGTTTGCATTTTAAAGTGTTTTCCAAGGTGTTGCACGAGGAGCGAATCCTGCTGGAGCACTAGCTGTGCACCGAACGCTCCAGGTTTACAACTTGCCCGAAAAACATGGGAGACGCTTGCTTTACACGAAGGACACATATTGCACGCACACAAAACAGGTACTTGCACCCATAAACAGCACACATATGTGAAGTAAGCAGTGCCCTGCTTGGAGGCTGTCTAATTAATGACCTACTGTATAAGACACACCACTGCGTTTCGTGTCCTCACTGAGAGATAAAAAAAAAAAATGGAAATGAAGAGGATCATTAATGAAAGCATTTTGTTGCACTTATGCAAAAAAAAAAAACCCTATAAAAACAAAGCTGAGATGTGCCAGAGGGCAACAGAGGAGAGAATATGGGGCTGTGGGATATTGTTCATCCCCCCCTGCTATCTATTAATTCTATGTATGCTTCCATTTGTTCACACCAGGAATTCCTGGTATTCTTTGACGGACTGAAAGTGTTTTATAGAACCATCACCAACTGAAAACCTATGAATTGTTATTTATTGAAATACATTTCAACATGAAGACAATTTGTGATTACACAGCCCTGGGTGATTATTTGTTTTTCAATGTTTTTTTTTTTCTATTGACATTCCTTACTTCCATCACACCAGAATAGCTGGCACAGTAGGCGAGCGCGACATGCATTCATTAATGCTTCCTAATGTGACGGATATTGTTCTTAATGCGAAGTAATTACACGATGTACAGTAATGATAAAAGATGTGCTGAAAAAACGGAAATCATATATTGAAACTGAAAACCATTCTCATATTTTTCATTAAGCACAGCAAGCAATGTTTTGTTGGTTGCTATGCCAACCCCATGTGTATACATGCATTGCATGTGCTGTAGATATTTATAAGAATAAGCAACAGGAATATAAGAATAGCTCTTTATAAGTGCAACAAAGGGTTGTGTTCGTCATGAACTCTCTACAATAACTACAATTTCGTTCTGAAAACGAAAGAAAAGATGTACAGAATGTTTCATAAATGCCACGAAATGGCGATCAATGATCTAGATGCATATTGCTCCACCATGAATGGAAAGTCATATACTTTTTTTTTTTTATTTGTACCAGTATGATGGACCAGTGATTGGAGCGCCCCCGCCGATGCAGGGGAAAGAGTGCTCACTGCTGCAAGGTGGGGATTCAATACCTGATAGAAAAGCTTCTGGTTTGGCCCCATAAAACATACAACAACAGTGAGTGGGAAGCCAGTGAGGGATTATGTCATCGTAACAGCAATAAGGACTCCAGTGCAGGGCGGAGATGGAAAAAAAACATAGCACACTGACTTTTTAAATATCGCCTAATGTGGCATGTTTTGTTTAAAAGCTACATTTGGTACGGTATGTACATGCAACCTGATCTCACAGGAAGGCGTATACATAACTTGACATTACAAGGGCATTCTGTGTGTCATGAGGACGCATTTTAGGCTTTACGTGTCATTTGTTCGCAACATAACAAAACTACGGTAACGTCGGTGGTTAGGTTACGGCAACAAAACCACAAAGAAAAACATCATGGTTGGGCTTAAAATAAGTCTGTAAACTCAGTAAAATACGTATGGAAACAACGTTACATAAGTATAGAAAACACGTCACAAACGTCACTAAAAAACACATTACGTCTTCACATAACGTAGCTTGCAAAACAAAAGTCTCCTGGTTTAAAGTCCTGTGTTTTTTGGACCCATCCACCTCCCCTTCCACCCACCATAAGCAGTCTTTCTACCTTTTTATTACACGGCTGTGTTGAATACTCGATTGTGGTTGGTCAATCACGGCATTCTGCGGTCTGTAATTTATGTATAACAGACCGTTGCTATGTATAGCAGACCTTTGCTATGGACGCAGTTCTGATGTCGGACTCTGGCGGACCGTTTTTGTGTCACAATATTGATTTCTTCAGTAAGTAGCTGCGTAATAAGCGGGATAATGTACAGCTAGCTTTATCCCTTACTTATTCTACGTCTCTAGCTCTGAGCGTAGCATATCTACAGTCAGTACAGACTACATGGCGTACAAATGACACGTCAAAAGCAAGAACGGCGTTCTTATTGCATGCTAAATGCCTTGCGAATTATCGTGTCATTCATACTCCTTTTCGTGCGACCGGGCTGTGCGTGCAGAAACAAGCTCTTGTGCTCCAAAAGCACACATCAAAAGTTTTACTCTTGACAGATACAGTAGATGTGTTTGAAAAAAACACTATCCTGCAGAGTGTCTAAAACTCACAACTAGCCCTTACACCTCAATCCACTAAATCAAGCAGACAAAATATTGCTAGGATATGCTGAAAAACAGAAGATCAATATTCTGTGTTTGTATTGCTTTTATTTCTACAAGAAGAGGAATTGATTGGCTGAATTTTTTATATTTTATTAAAGAAATTGCACCGAATAAACAGAAATGAGAGTGTACAATATTTTCTGCATAATTTTTCGAAATCGCTTTTTCCACTGAAAGGTGTAAAATATCTTCAGGAAAACACAATTCTGAAGTCTTATCTGTGCAACTTCTGTCCAGCGGATAATAACAGCTTGAGTGTCATAAGTACGCTGATGTTCACCTCACGCCACACTGCTGTCTAGACTGGGATTGTGTCACACGGAGAAACTGGCAAAAGCACTGGTCTGAGATCAAGCCTCAGATCAGGGGTGAGTTGAGGTTGTGGATTTAACACTGTGGTGTTTGTGTGTGCTGTTGGGAGACAGTGAATCAGATTGGGGGAATATTTTTATTCCTGAGGAGGAGGAGGTGGGAGGAGGAGGAGGAGGAGAGGTGAGCCACTGTCATAGACCTCTCTGTATCCCGGCTGTCACAGACACACCAGTGGCAGTGATTAATGAGATGGGCTGTGCAAACATGCTTCAGAGAGAAATATGATTGTGTACAGTGCAAAGGTGTCTGTGGGCAAGTATGGGCAGTATATCAGATGTATGAATGTTAAATACATAGTTAAAGCAGCTATAATCAATATTTTTTATGGTAACAATTATGGCTGCCAATTGATTAAATATTTAATCGTGATTAATCTCATGATTGTCCGTAGTTAATCGTGATTAATTGCATAGTAATACAATAATATATAATAATTATATATATATATATTATTATTATTATATATTATATTATGTAATTATTATTATTATTATTATATTATAAATAAGAGAATAATGAATTAAGAAAATATATAATTAATTAAGAAAATATATAATTTTATCTGTTCAAAATGTACCTTAAAGGGAGATTTGTCAAGTATTTAATACTCTTATCAACATGGGAGTGGGCAAATATGCTGCTTTATGCAAATTTATGTATACATTTATTATTGTAAATCAATTAACAACACAAAACAATGACATATATTGTCCAGAAACCCTCAGAGGTACTGGATTTAGCATAAAAAATATGCTCAAATCATAACATGGCAAACTGCAGCCCAACAGACAACAACAGCTGTCAGTGTGTCAGTGTGCTGACTTGACTATGACTTGCCCCCAAACTGCATGTGATTATCATAAAGTGGACATGTCTGTAAAGAGGAGACTCGTGGGTACCCATAGAACCCATTTTTATTTACATATCTTGAGGTCAGAGGTCAAGGGACCCCTTTGAAAATGGCCATGAGAGTTTTTCCTCGCCAAAATTTAGTGTAAGTTTGGAGCGTTATTTGGCCTTCTTTGCGACAAGCTGGTATGACATGGTTGGTACCAATGGATTCCTTAGGTTTATTTTGTTTCATATGATGCCAGTATCTTCACTCTAGCTTTAAAACTGAGCCCACTAATGACATGTTAATGCCAGCTGTAAGCTCTAGATAATATATAATTGTTGTGTTTGCAGCTTGTTTTTGCTCCCCTAAGGGGCAAAAAAACCCAGTAATTTCATTACTGTTATGTAAAGTGTCTACTCTATAAAGCATTGTTTTTGTCAGGCAGACTTCTGCTAACAGAGAGGAGGTTGTTCAACAGAAAATGTGATGCTGACCCAAACCATTAACTGCAGCTATTGTTGGCATTGATACAAACAATTCAATTTAATGTCCTTTATTAGAGTTTCGCCATACCACCTGCCATACGCACATGAGCTGCGTTCCTCGAGTATGCAAAGCGCTGATTATGTATAGTTTTTAGAGGCTATCTGTTGCATTGTTTTATGGCCTTTCACTTGTAGAAACAATAACTGGCTACAGAACGGTACTTGGTTTTATTGTCAGAGATACTCGTTTTGTTTTTGAAACTTCATGTGGGTGGCTGTAAGCAGGTACAGTATAAACTTTTTTAGTTTTAAAGCTGCAGTTTCAGCACTTGTCCTTCGTAACCCCGCTGCTACACTTGATGTATTTTGCATTCAAGAGACCTTACTCAGCCGATGAAGGACTTGATTCCTTGTTGACCAGAACCTGCTGGTACAAGAATAGATCTAAAATATGGCGCGGAGATTTGTGAACCAGTGCTTGTCTTCAGATCTAGCTCATGTCTCTAGAATTAGAATTCACAGTACTGTGTTTTATGCATTTTTGTTTACATACGATATTTAAATCTGCAGTTGAGGAATGATTTTGTTTGTGTGTGTGTGTGTGTGTGTGAGAGAGAGAGAGAGAGAGAGAGAGAGTCCCTGTTTAGCTTTCCAATGGTCTGATTTACATGTACACTTTGCTGTGCTGGGCTGCCAAATTACCTGTCGGGGGTAGTTTATTGGTACTTAAACGATCATTTTCACAAGCCTCCTGCATTTTTCCTGCTATTAATGTAGCATCACTCTTGCCTTACATTCTTTTTTATCATCTTGGTGCTTCCTTGCCTTCGCTGCAAACCAGCTTCAAAGAACAAATGTGAGGCACAACAAGTAAGAGAACGAGAATCAGATGCACAAACACAAATGAAAGTGTGTGTTCATGTTCAACATGAGGCCTCTTGTCCTCGCTGCAGATATTTTCACACACTTTAAATCACTTTGGCCACAGAAAACAATACCGTAGGAAGCACTTTATTTTCAATGTGTGCCAATATAATTTAATTGCTCTGGGAAACTTTCTCCCTCTGCTTTGCTCGTGGTGCAATCGTAAATCCATAACGGGTCTTTTCATCTCATTATAATCTCTGCGACATGGTAAATACAACCAGTTGTGCTAATTATGTAATTAATTTAGACAATTCAAAAATGAGTTTATAATTATTAAGCTCAATTGACCCTTCACAAAGAGCCGCCCCTCGTACGCAGACCGGCCAATTGTAGCGGAGCATCGGCCAGCTCTGACTCGCGTCCAACAACTATCAGGCTCTGCTCCACAGACTCTTATGCAATCGTTTTGGATTTTCTTCATTTTCAAGCTGGTTTTGTGGATGTTGAGCTAATCATGGTTAACTGTTGTGCCTGAGGCATATGTAATAGTGATACTTGTTACCTGCAGAGGTTGGAAGGAGATATATATTTCTAAAACATCATGTTTCTATGTAAAAAACTGTGACACTAACATTAGTAGAGTACAATAACACATCATTAACTAGTGTTAGCACTCCCATGCTACACAATATTCACATATTTGTATGCGCATTTTGAAGTATCGCATTAGAAAAGCTGTATGGAAACAGCAAAATTCATTAAAACTTCCTCGAAAAAAGTTTGTTTTTGTCAAAAAAGAGTTGATGCACTAAATAGGATATGAAAACGCCATTACCAAAACAATTTGGATGTAGCGAACATTTGACTGTTTCCACTATCAGGTTTATCTTGGATACACCCATAACTTGCGAATGCTTGTCTTCGTCTCTGGGACAACACGAAACATGGTCAATGCTAGCCGACATGAAAGAACAAATAAAACTTGCCCAATTGAAACAACTCCTGCAGACCTCTCTCTATTTTTCTCTCGTAGATGGTTAGACGGCCAAGCCAATCTGTTCACTGGCGGATTACATCTATGCGTAACTTTTGGCGCCAACTACTGACGGAATTGCGCTGTCCAAACGATGGAAACGCGCCTAATTCACATTTCCTTTTTTGCAACATTTCAAAAGTTTGCTTAAAATTTGCTAGACAACTGAATTGAAACACAGCTATTGAAAAGAATGTGACGTCGTCCAACAACGACGACCAAGCAGCCGTCTTCACACATGACTGTGGCTGTTTATATTATAGCACCTACAGTCTCAGGAATTCATCACACATGTCAGCAGCAGCATCATCACCTTTTAGAAAGATAATCATGATGATAATGATTGTTTTTAGCACTCATAAACAGACTTTACAATATACTTAACAATAAAAGATTAAATGAAAGAGTATAAACACGGGAATAAAATTATACCTCAAATGCAAATTTGAAATTGGACAGTGTTTATGAATGCTATGATGCTGATTTGCGTCTACTTTCTGTAATGGTTGGCGATTAGGAACCAAGGTCCAAATGGGTCTGAAAAGTGGAATGTAAAAACACTTTTCCTATTAAACACGACCAATTTGGTATTTGGTTCTTGATAGCCAACCCTATTAGTGACCGACAATCTCTTGGCCGAGGCTCCATCTGAGACGGCCTGTCTGCGCAGCTGCTGCATCCTGCTCCTCTCCTCCTGCATTCATCTCCATCCCTCTATTTTTGCTTTCAATTTTGCCCTCTTCTTCCATTTCTCACTGTCTCCATCTCACCCGTCTTCCCCCTCATCTTCTGCTTCAATCCTCCCACTCTCTCTCTATCCATCTCCATTGTTACCTTTATCTCCCTCACACTCTGTCTGTTCTATTTTTCACTCAAAGAGTACATTCAAGATGCAGATAAATGTGATGGTCCACTGGCTGGGAGCCCTTCTGCAGCGGAGACTTGGCAGACACTTCTCAAACTGTATAAATCCACCGGGCCTTTTTTCCCTTTGCCTTTTCCTCCCTCATGCAGCTGGAGGAATGCGTATTCACAGAGGAGCGATCACCGTCCAAAGGGGCTCTGAAAGTTTGAGTGACAGCTGTGGACCCGTAGGTTCCACTTTGATGAGAGGCAAGAGACTCAGACCTTCTCAACCCTAGTGTCAAATATATAGAGACAGGATGTTTTAGGAGAAGGTTAGGAATAGCAGAAGGAAAAAGCACTTTTTTTCCATTTTGGAGGCTAAAGCATCAATGTCTCCGACAGCTACAGGATGGGTTTTTCTGAGTTTTCAGAGTCAGTGTGTGTATATGTGAAATCTTGCTGGACTCTATTGGAATTTGTGAGCACACACATACAAAAAAAACTAAAGAATAATGTCAGCCAAGATGCAATTTCCTCTCCCTCTGCCTTGTTTTTTTGATTAATTTGATCATTTGATTCCTAAAGACTTGGCAACCACCACCAGCAGCCCGTCACCTTTATGGACTTTTCATGGAGCGAGTAGGAGTAGTTCACATTGATCTTTAGCAACCGATCGCTAGTGGGTGTGCACTGATAGCTGGCACCACAGTTTGTCTTCGTCTGTGACCGCCATGGCAAAAGAGTGGGAGGCACATTGGATCCACTCCATGTCCCCTTATTGACCTTTAGTCTGTCGATGAAAACGCTCCTCGATGCTTAATGCACCTTGGCGGGGTTTAAATGTACCTTTTATAATGTCAGTCCTCGGGTCGAGCTGCAGCGTTTCCAGCCTTCTTACTGTATTTAGTCTTTAAGTATATGTCATGAGGACTTTTTAGTCTCTTTGCTGTTTTGCCTGGCTTAGCACTCTGTCCCTGTCTACAGCTCCTGTTGACTTGACATCCCCTCCCACCTAACCTGTTGCCATTTCCCTCATCAGCTCTGTCTGGCCTTCTTAGATAGGTTTAGGAAAAAACACCATGGTTGGGCTTCAAACTACTATGTTCGTACAGTAAAAATGTGACTTGACTTTGTGAACACGAGACATGAATGATCAGCTGATTGTAAAGTGAAAGTGAAACGTTACGTGCGGGACGTGAACAGCGGTCTCCTGGATGAAAGCCCTGTGTTTGTTGGACCCCTCTACCTCCCCTCCCACCCACCCTGTTTCTCTCTTTCGCTCTTTAAACTACATCATCGCAGCACTTTCCGTGAGCGTTTACTGTTGCTGTGGACGGGTTTACATTATAGTTAATGGAAAATCTCGGTATGAATGTACCTTTTATAATGTCAGTCCTTGGGTTGAGCTGCAGCTTTTCCAGGCCTTCTTACTGTACTTAGTCTGTGAAGACTTTTTAGTCTCTTCGCTGTTTTGCCTGGCTTGGCTCTCTGTCCCTGTCTCCAGCTCCTGTTGACTTGACATCCCCTCCCACCTACAAACCCGTTGCCATTTCCCTCATCAGCTCTGTCTGGCCTTCTCCGCCCACGTCCTCACCTGCACCGCACTCATTTGTCAGCCACTCTCCTAATAGAGAGGCAAAGTCCTGTCCCTTCTGGTGGACCACCATGGGACCTTATTTCGGAAAAAATATGAACGGTAGTCATCGACGAGAGACAAATATATTTTTGATCCCGTTTGAATTGAATCACACATATGTCTGTCAATTTAAAACATAATTTCGCAAGTCGAGAAAATCACAGTTTGTTGTAAAACTGTTGTATTATAAGACTGTGAAACTACGTAATTAGAAAGACTACATACCCAAAAGTTGCGTAAGTGACGTCTCTCTCTCTGAAGCTGGGATGAACTCACAGCAGCAACAGGTCTCGCTCGTTCTTCCATTTCCTGACTGACAAAAAGACCAGGAGTCGCTGGATAAAACACATCAGGTAAGATAACGTTACATTTGTGCGTGGAGCATAGCTAAGTTATTTGCGAGTCCAGAAATGTAGTTCACTGAGCGGTTTCGAACAAAACTAAATGATACTACGATAAACCTATAACAAACTGTGACTTTCTTGACTTGCAAAATTATCTTTTAAATGGACAATCATATGTGTGATTCATACATTATATATGTGTGTGTAGTGTCCTTTAGCTTCTAAAGCACTATGTTCTGCTACATGTATTCAGTCTTAAATGATCAGCGAAAGGGAGAGAAGGCACTCTAAAGGTAAAATCAAATTCATTCAGTGGATCCGAGCTTGAAGAAAAGAACACTACCGTAACAGTCGCCTTTGTCTTTAATTGCACCGGCATCACAATGGTTCTACCAATCGTTGGACCTCTCGGTGAAAAGAATGGCAAAGAAGAGGCGCAATTTTATTTTCACCGAAGACATTCTGACTTGTCAAAGCAAGAAAAGCACTTCTCCAACAAGTTCCAGATTAGCTGTCATTATGTGCCACCTATTAAGCAGCTATTTATAGCAACCGTCGCACCATTAATTCATCGCACGTACCTGTAAAGCATTTATTGGCTGTGATATCTCAATCATCATTATTAAACATCAGAAAGATAATCAATGCTTTAGCTCATAGCTTTGTTATGAAACAGACTTAACAAGGTGAGTCACAATACAGGATCAAATTAAAAGAACAAAATCACAGATAAAATTATGTTTTTTTAATTTCGATTCTCTCTTACCTTATTTTTCTGTCTCATACCACACTCACTTAGCTTTAGAAAACTCTGTGTATTCATATTCTCCCTGCACATTCTCCCCACACATACTGCTTTTATAAACACCAGTTTATGTGTGGCATTTGGCGTATACGTGGTTTTTGTTGTGTACGGATTGTTTATACATCTGGACCCTGACTTTAACACCTTCGCAGTGAATGCTGTGACCGGTTTTGGTCTGGTCCTCACACACACACACACAGCTGATGTTGTCCGGTGTTCATTCAGTCTCTTGTCCTTGGCGACAACTTGGTGATGTCATACACGACTCCAGTCTCTCAGTGTGTACCAGCAGAGATCTTAAAGGGATAGTTAGAGTGTTTTCAAGTAGGGTTGTATGAGGTTCTTATTCATAGTCAGTGTAATACCTAAAATAGATTGCGGTTCGGTGCGCCCCCATTTCGGAGAAGCAGACAGGAATACCGACACAAAAGCAAAGCAATGTACGGCTGTGGACGGGGGCAGCAACAAAACGCTGCGACCCTGAATAGGATAAGCGGTTCCAAATAATGGATGGATAGAATTTGTTCACCACTTTATATTGCCGTCAGAAAAAACAACACATTCTCATCCCAACTTGTCATATATTGACGCTTTGACAGACCCCTCGGTGTCACTTTTCGGTCGCAGTAAACACGTGCTTAATGTTGTGGATTAAACAAAAACGCTTGTTTAAGATTAGGCAACAAAACCACTTAGTTAGGGGTTAAGGAAAACAACATGGTTGGGCTTAAAATTACTATGTTTGTACAGTGAAAATGTGACTTGACGTGAACACGAGACACGAACAATCAGCTGATTGTAAAGTGAAAGTGAAAGGTAACGTCCTGTGTTGTTGGACCCATCCACCTCCCCTCTCACCCACCCTGTGTGTCTCTTTTGCTTTTTAAACTACATCACCACAGCACTTTACTTTAGCGTTTACTGTTACCGTGGACGGGTTTAATGGAAAATCTAAAGGATGCTTTGCAGCGGTACGAACGCCGACGGTCGTGTCAAAGTGTCGGTATTTGACGCTCTGGGAATTCTATACAACCCAACTTCAAAAGACCCAACTTGAAGGGTTTCCTCTATTGTATTCTGCGTCTTTGTGCAGCCTGATCACATCCAGAGTTGATTAATCATTTAAGTCAAAACTAAGCCTATAAAATCATCCTCCTAATTTCTACAGGCTTCATTTGTATTCATTGGATAATGCTGACACTGAACAGATGGCAAATTAGGAAATTTTGGAAACAGAAGCAAGCATATGTAAGAAAAATCATGAAATTTGAGCCTTATGTTGCAGCGACCCTGCGAGTCCGCCCTCCTCCTCCTGTCTCACTTTTCATCACACTCACCCAATCATAGTTATCACCTAGACGGATTTATTCCTGTCTCCGTGCCCGGTAAATACAACAACAAAAGCACAAGTGGCTTTGTTCCAGTAAATTAAATGTCTCACTGATAGGAGGGAGAGAATCAATTGCTGTTAGTTTTTTTTACTGTGCGTCTGCAACGTGGAGACGCTGTGACTGTGGCCATGGACGGGCTATCAGGGAATGCTTCAGATCAATAGCATCGGGATTCAGACAAGCACTCCATCAGCGACAGACTGAAGATGGAAGGAGAGCATGTGTGTATGTGTGTGTGTTTATGCCTGTGTGAACAAGATATCTCCTGCTCTGCCTCCCAAAAGCACTAAAGGATGAGGCCAGGCATTCTGACTACAACATAACAACCATATCCTCCTGGCTGTAGACGCTCAAGAGTGTCAGATTTTTTTGCTTTCTGTATTTTCAGTACGCTGTGAGTGCAGAGACTAACTCGGCAAACTTGGCTTTAGTGCAACTTGATCCCATTTTGGTGAAGAAATGAGCTTCGAGGGCCAAAACAAACTTGGAGATCTATCATTTAGCTTGTGACCTTGAGGGCCTTGATGCTTTATCCAGCCACTGTAAACTCTGTGTGTGTGTGTGTTTGTGTGTGTTTGTATTAGCATGCTCGGAGTGTGGCTTATCTAGGTAGAAGTGTGCCGTGTGCACGTCTTATTTCAGAGAAGTGTGTGCACCCCGCCAGTGACGCTGATGGAGACGTGACTAGAACCTCAGTTGGCCACTTAAGACTCTCATTATGCAGGATTTGCTTGGACCCTCACACCCAATTGCCTATCACCCTTTCAAGCATAGATACACGCACATGTGTGCCCCCCTGTGTGCACAGCACACGTGCAAAACACAAAATACAAGCTGTAAAGGATAAATATGCATCTATAAATGCAGGTGCACACATACACACACACTGAGCCGTGCACTCATCTTCACTAGCTGTTATATTTGCCTGAATATTTTAACAAACATGCCTCCTCTCTGCTCGCCCTTACCCTCAATTCCTCAAATGCTCTGCCCCGCGGCTCTTCAGCAGCGTCTCATCTCTCTTCTCCGCGCTGTCTACACTGTGCATGCTTTAGTAGAATTAATAGAAGTCTCCCAGGCTCATCACAGTGAAATGGGTGCCATGTGCTGCGCTGTCTGCCAGTCTGTAATTCATGTATAATGCATCCTGTCTTCCACGCGCTCTTATGCAGCGTAGGTGAAGAGACACTCGCTGAGTGGATGCCAAGTATGACCGCATAGCGAAGGAGCAGGGGTCAACCAGTGGGGGTGAGACGCTTACTGTACTGTAGATTGAGAAAATGAGAAGGCGACACGGTGGAGAGGACAAACAACAACGTATAAAGAAGTATAAGTAAATGGAGATATTAACTAAAATACTGAAAATGAGGCTTTGCAACAAAAACATAATCAGTAAAAATACCAAAT
This sequence comes from Sebastes umbrosus, assembly GCF_015220745.1. Classification (NCBI taxonomy): domain Eukaryota; kingdom Metazoa; phylum Chordata; class Actinopteri; order Perciformes; family Sebastidae; genus Sebastes; species Sebastes umbrosus. The sequence goes on along the minus strand of NC_051288.1, from coordinate 21,773,403 downwards.
GTAGGTACATCGACTCAAGTACTGTTATTGTGTGTAATTTTAATGTACTTGTAGTGTATTTTACTTGAGTACTTTCAGTAGATACCAGTTTAAATTTCTAGTCCACTACATTTCAGAGGGAATTTTTAGGATTTTATACATGATAAAATATGATATGATACGATAGGAAATATCCAGCATGACCAGCTACAAAAACCTTGAAATGTTTGATACTCACAGTAGGCACATTTTGCTAATAATACATCTGTATTTTTACTTAAAGGTGCAGTGTGTAAGATCTGGCCAGAATTTGAGGTTAAAACATTCAAAAAATGAGCGAACATTATCAACAAAATGTGAAGCTCTGTCTGTTTATATGGTATTAAAAACTCTCATAACACATTTTCCTTTAAGAATTTTTCACATCATCAGTTTAAGTTACATCTTTACAAAACATTTGCTTCCGTCGGTCATCAGATAAGAGCTAGGTAGCGTTTGCTATTGTTAACTAATCCTCGACCAAAGCTAATGTTAGCTCATAGATCTTCGTGTCTAACATAATAGTGTGTTTAAAACTTGAAATTTATGAAATGCGTCTAATATCGCAAACAATAAAGCTGATGTCATGTCTTGGGTTTTGGATCAGTAAAGTTAACTCTCAGCAAAATGAATAACTAATGTATAGAAATTGCTTTGATATTTTAAGGGATGAAGGGAAACATGAAAGAACAGCAGGGATGCTGGAGAAATAGAGAAAAAGATACAAGAATTAAGATGCTTTTGAAATTCTCTGTAAAGTTAACCAGAAAAGTTATAAGCAGACGAATATGTTATAGTATTGTATAGCCTCTAGTGAATTTTCTAGCTTTCCTCCGTTATTGGACATACAATGTCTGTGCGAGCTGATTAGCATAGCACTAAGCTTAAATGCAACTAAAACCAGGTCAGCTGCAACTTTCCCGAGCTGTAAAGTTGTTGTCTTAACAAGAACAAAATCACTGTCAAACTGGGATGTTGCTGACTCCCCCACACGGAGCCCACATCAGCGCACTATTTGACCCTTGCAAATGGTCTGTTTAAAGCACACTCTGTGAAAAACAGAGTGAATGCACACACACTACCACACGGCACGGTATTCAATCTTGTCCTTAGTGATAGTAAATGCAATACATGTTTCTTCTCACTCCTATCAGCAAAAGTTGTATTCAATTTGAGTACATCTACACAACTGAATGGATCAGTTATTCAGGGGAAGGAAAATAATTACATTGAATGCATTATTTAGAAGAATGTTGATGCCACTTCAGGGTCAGGGTCTTGTTCTTTTCAGGTATTTCCCTTTGTGAGGACGTGCTGTTTTCACAAAGGATATGGTAAGTACTGCTATACAACTGATAACACGGATAACAACTTTTCATTCACCTTTTCAACGCCTTTTAGGCTAAAGATTGCATTGTCGATGTTCATAGCACGCAGTTTCTCACAGAACGATGTGTATCCATATGTCAAGCATGGAGTGTTAAGCCTGCAGACGAGGGGTTAATATTTGAATAAGTATGCATTATTATATTTACTTTACTGAATTTTTATCACAATATTCAGTACATTAGATCATTACTGATGACTTTCGCACTTGTGTTTTAGAGGTTTGAATGCATTCTTCCTTCCTTCAAGGCAGCCTCAGGTTTGCATTGATACCAGGCCGTATCTATGCCAGTTAACAGCATTCTTGATATGTTTGCCATTATTGTGGTAGTGCGGTTGAAAGCACAGACTGTTTTAAAGTTTGTCAGGGTTGGTGCATTCAAGGGCTTTTACTAATGGCAACCGTTCAGCACTACAAAGACCAGCGGAATTTGGAATTCTGGAAGAAGAGTGACAAGCATTACATGAAGATTACAAAAAGGCTTAGAAACTGTAGAAGCTAAGATAATTATAGCAGCATTGACATATTTCACGGTTGTGTTTTGGCACCGGCAGCGCTTAGTTAAGGTTAGGGAAAGTTCATGGTCTTGATGTAATACAGAAAAGGTCTGCACTGACTTGAAGCATTAGACACAATGTCTATATCAACATTTTGTCCAAACCACAATCTTTCCCTTTTACCCCGATCACCTCCCCATAACTTTGGTGCAGTGCATACATACGCTTCATTTATTGAAAGAAAGAAAAAAAGATCATAATCCAGACAGCCATTACTGTACGTTTGCCACCACAACATTGGGGGAACCATTTAGTAATAAATAAACTAGCTAGGGCTGTCAGAGTCAATGCAATAATAACGTGTTAATGCAAATTAGTTTTAATGCCACTAATTTCTTTAACGCATTAATGCAACTTACAATTTTTAGGTTGTAGTGGCCTCCGTTTTAAAGCTAGAGTGAAGATACCAGTATCATATGAAACTAGAAAACCTAAAGAATCCATTGGTACCAATGTTATACTAACTTGTTGGGAAGTAGGATAAATAACGCTCCAAACTTCCGTTAAATATTGGCGAGGAAAAACTTGCATGGCCATTTTCAATGGGTTCTATGGGTACCCACGAGTCTCCCCTTTACAGACATGCCCCCTTTCTGATAATCACATGCAGTTGGGGCAAGTCATAGTCAAGTCAGCACACTGACACACTGACAGCTGTTGCTGCCTGCTGGGCTTAAGTTACATTTTGAACAGATAAAAAATGTGATTAATTTGCAATTAATCGACTGACAGATACAAAGTTTGAAACTAGACAGTGGTGTGTCTGTCCTAGGACACCTATTGATCAGACCTCCTCGACCATTTGATTGCTTTACCATTATTCAATGGAGAAATATAGTTCTTTCTCTATTCTGTCTTTATCCGCTTGGTCCTGTATTACCTGTCGGTAAGGTGGCCAGGACTTCACAAAATCCCCAGTAATTCTACCCGTACGTGTGTCTCTGGCTCTTCCAATAGTCAACCCTAACCCCAACAACCTCAACGTGAATGCTAACCCAATCTTATTCTCATTTTTTGCCATTCCATTCTTGAGGATTTGGCAGCTCACTTCACTTTTTGGCTTCAATGCTCATGTAATTCCTGCTAGAAATGTTGGGATAACCTTCTGTGCTTACTACTGTGTAGTGTTGGGTCACTTCTAGCTTTAAATTGAGGTGTAGTCTTTACCTTTGACCTTTTTTAAAAATGAAGGATTGTCCAATCATTTGTGCGGTGGGCGGTGATCGACTAATCGACTAAGAGGGGGCAGCCCTACTAAAGAGGTTAGCGTAGATTCTGCAATAGCATCAGTTATCAGAAGATTATTTCTTCATTGAAAGAAGAGCAAAGAACGGCACTGAAGGCTTTTCTCGATGGAAAAGATGTTTTCGCTCTTCTCCTGACAGGCTTTGGCAAGAGTTTGATTGACAGATGGTTCACTCGATCACCTGCCAAGTATTCTTTGAAAGTGCCTGCCCTTTTCCAAACAGTTTCCAAAGACGACTTCTCAGTTGGTTCTGTGTAACAAACCATGTGACGCATCAGGTTATGTTTTTTTTGTCCAGTACAGCATTGAAGGGAGAAGAAAGGGACAGCTGCAGTGCATTGATTTTTCCAAGCATTATCTTAACGCAAAAAAATGGAAAAAGCTGCTTGAAGTCTTGATTGGCTGTGATTGCCTTTAGAGAAACCCATGTGGCCTCTTTGACTTCCGCAGCATCTCAAATACTGCTGTAACTGTATTACATACTGTACATTTGGTGAATAAATAATTATTTCTAAATCTAATAGACAGACATTGTAATATATGTGTTATAGTGTAATGTGTAATATGACGGCAGCACGGAATTATAATGGGAAATGTGTCAATGAAAATGAACCTAGCAATGACCGTGGACAAATTACTCTCACAGAATGCAATTTATTCCGCCATGTTCGGCAATAGCTTTCACTACATGAGCTCATCAGAATAAATAACATGAGACCAAACCAACAAGCAGCTCAAGAGGTGTGACAAAATTATTACCCATCAACGCTATTGAGCAGTGTGCCATTTTAAATGTAGCTTAGCTTTGTGGCCACAAGATGAATCACAAATTGTATTGAGCTGCCTGAGATATGAGCCACCAAAGAAAGTACTTCATCTATGTAATTTGGATGACATGGATATTTGTACTTCATATATAATTGGCTCTGGAGTTCCACATTATGTTCCCGCAAAAGTGCTGTTGAATTATATATGATATGAAGACAGAGGGTGTTTCTGTGTAGAGTTTTGTTTGACATTCATGGTTCCCAGAGGATGAAGCCTACTACCTGCTTTGGTGAGCCCCTGACTTTTCCTCTAGCGCCACCATGAGGTTGCCTACTTTGTCTTTTAGTAAAACTAGTGCGGTGCCCGTTTGGGGCGTGGCCGATTGCTTGGCTCCCGCTATTGCTGTTTGTAGCGTTGTTGGGGGGTGTGTCCGTTTGAAAGGGGCTGATTGCTTTGCTCACAGAAGTGCTGATTGAAGCGTTGTCAAGAATCGCTCATTACTCATTGACTCTAGGGAAGTGAAGAAGAGTTCGGTTGTAATGATCCAGCACCAGGAACGGTAGTTCTCCCATTCATTTTGAATGTGGGGCATCAACTTTTGGAAAAACCCAACCCAACGTCACGCTGCCGTGGTCAATCACGTAACCAGCAATCTAGAGCTGTACAACCCAGCCATCAGGGAACAAAATACGTTAATCGTCGAGCAGTCAATGGGCCATTAATTACACGCCACACTGCCGCACAACCTTGCGACAAATCGCCACAATGACTGATCTGGTGCGAATGCAGCCTGAAGGTTGCGGTGGACAACATGCTCGACTCAGTCTGCAGAGCCCTGATGCTCCACCCCCGCTGCTGAACAGAGTGCAGTTTTTTATTCAAAGTTTATCAGTGATCAAATTTCAACTTTGACACTGCAAGTCCTTGGGTCCCCCGCAATACACCCGCCAAGTTTGAAGTAGATCGGATGAACGGTTCTCGAGATATGCGAAGGACATACCCACATGCAGACAGACAGAGATTGCTTGCTTTATAGTCAGATGTCTACACAACTGTCAGACAGATTTCCATCGAATTTGGTACAGACATCCATGTCCCCCCTCAGAATGAATTGTAATAACTTTGGTGATCCCCTGAATTTTCATGTAGCGCTATCATCAAGTTAAAATATGAATATGTCCAGTGCTCTGTGTATTGGAGTATCTTAGAAATGTTGCTTTTTTCAGTTTCATGATGCAGATAATTGGTCATAAACCAAAAAGAAAAGGGTATTTGGGCGGGTGGGAACATCTTTGTGTATTCTGAAATATCTCTTCTTAGTCCTGTTTTTCCTCTTCCACTGCTGTGAGCCGAAATGATGTTTTCTAAACTGTTTCTTTTAGCCTCACACCAAATATGCATTGAAATATGTCACAGCATGTATTTAGTGGCGGACTATCGATTCTTTTGGACGCACTGTGCAACAGATAATTGCGAGTTCATCTGGAGAAGAATGTTAGTGGTAATTTGTCAAAAAGTGGTCTGCGCTTTTGTGATGTGCATTTGTTTCTTAAAGTACACCTTAATGTGTGTGACACAAGTTTGAATGGGAATAAGCACACACTCTTTTGATCACCTTGTTGATGCATCTCCTGTTGGTACAATAATGTAAATGCGTTAGAGATAATAACTCCCACTGTTCTGGACAGCTCTGTCTGAATGTATTTACTTCAGCAGAATAGAGTGTGTACATCACCAGGGTCACAGGAACATATGGATTCTTCATCTGTTTTCTCCATGAAAACCTCTCGCAGCACATCTAACTCAGCGCAGATCAACAACAAATTAGATACAATTTATAAGAGAGAAATATAGTTTGCGTTCTAATAGCTCGAGACGTTTGCTGGGCACAAGTTGGATGGTGATGAATTAATTGGCATCGCGGGGAGACTCTATGCTGACCTTCAGAAAACTAAACTTCAGAACAGACACCTACACACACATGGACATCCATACATTCAGAAGTTATTTCTTGGAATATATTCGTTCTATTCATGCAAATTCAACAGCTCACGGAATTAAATAGGCAAAACAAGAATAAAGTAAAAGCTCATACATAAAAAAAAAACACTTGGAAAAAAGGAGATTTTGAAGTTAAAAACCAATGGCTCCTTTTGTATGTGATAAGTTGAATTTCAAAATCAATTATGAACTTAATAGAAAGGCAGTGCAGGTAAGAGAGCGATATGATGGAGAATAAGAACTGTTTTCTTTGTGCCTGTTAAGAGTCGAGCTGTTGCGTTATGAAACAAGCTTTAGACAGGTGTTGTATGAGTGAAGGAGTCGTTCAAATGAACATTTTTAAGGACAAATATAACAGAAAGATTATGAGCATGTGAACTACCGTACTAAAATACATGTTCCTGTTTCTGGGTCGTGTCTAGAAGAGAACCCCAAATTTTGAAAACTTGCTCAAGACTTGCTGCTTGATGACATCCTAACCTTAACTATTTGAGGTTAATACCTAACCTTAACCATTGGAGGTCAATGCCTAACTTAACTATTCAAGGTCGATGCCTAAACTTAACCATTGGAGGTCAATGCCTGACCGTAACCATTGGAGGTCATTACCTAACCTTAACCATTGGAGGTCAATGCGTAACCTTAACTATTCAAGGTCAATGCCTAATCTTAACCATTCAAGGTCAATGCATACCTTAACCATTTAAGGTCATTGCCTAACCTCAACCGTTCGAGGTCAATGCCTAACCTTAACTATTTGAGGTCAATGCCTAACCTTAACTATTCAAGGTCAATGCCTAACCTTAACCATTCGAGGTCATTGCCTAACCTTAACCATTCAAGGTCAATGTCTAACCTTAATCATTCAAGGTCAATGCCTATCCTCAACCATCTCGCGAGTGTTTCCCAAATTGTGGGTTACCTTCTGGGCACGATCGTGTTTCTGTTGAAGTTCCTAAAAGTAAAACATCTTCTCTGCTTTTGATTAGCTGCAGAAAATACAAATTACATCCAGCTTTTAATGCCAGCAATATATCATAATTGTATCTAAGATACTGTATATGATGATTGTTCTGGCTAATGCAACCAACTTTTCTGAATTAATGAAACAATTGGAAATGTGTCAACAGTCACTTGGTTGATTAAAAACTTTCTCCGAGGCAGGTCAAAAACTGAAAATAAAAATAAAAGTGGATTAGAGAGAAAAAAAACAACAACTTGAAATTATAAAACAATTTGAAATTAAGGTTGTAGAAATGCCACCATTATCAAAAACAAAATCAGTTGGTATTTACTCCCTCCCACTCACACACACCCGGGGACAGAGGGAAATGTTGCACACCCACACATCCTACTGATTACACATCACGCCACATTGTTATAATAGAAATAACTAATGATTAAAGAAGGAAACACATCAAACTGATTGTGATTAATTGTTGTTTGAGAGAAGAGAAGAGTAATGTCCAATCGTATTCGCACAGGTGTAAAGGGCGGCTATAACAAACCACCACTTCCGGTTACTTTGCTGATACACTCATGCCAATGCCATTTGCTGCCCCAGCCCCTCCAACGCCCCAACCTCCTCCTTATGCATGCTAAGCTTTTGGTATTGCTGATTTAACTAAGACTTAATGTTCATGTGTGTGTTTGTTAAGAGCGGATTAGTTCTCCCAGCAAAATCCTCGCCGCTTGCTGCTTGGATTCTGAGAGGTTCCACAAAAAGCAGATCCTTTTCCACCAAATCCAACTGGATAACCGTTTCCTTGATGGAAGTGCCCCTTGGTGAATTTCTTTTGTTTATTTTGAAGCCTTAAGAGAATACAGATGAAGCACTATGAGAGAAATACATCTTGTGAACGTAGTGATCTGGTTTTCTTTTTTTGAGCTTTAATGGTCCCATATGGTAGATGGTGAGATTTCCATGTCGGTTTTGATTATAACTAGGTACTATATAAATACCGTGAACGTATCTAAATAATCAATCCACAGAGAAATGCACACAGCCCGTATTCAGAAACTGTACTTTTAAAGGGGCAGTGTGTAAGATTTGGCGGCTCTAGCGGTGAGGTTGCAGATTGCAACCAACTGAAACTTCTTCCGTGTGCCAAGCGTGTAGCAGAACTACGGTGGCCGACGCAAAAACGTGAAAATGCAAATGGCCCTATTTTGAGCCAATGTTTGGTTTGTCCATTCTGGGCTGCTTTAGAAACATGGCCAGTGCTTTTTGCTTAGCAAGTATAAACCTGAAAATGAACATAATATGTCCCCTTTAAAAGAAACACGACAAAACTGACATGCCCCTGTTGTATTAGATTGAATTAGATTGTACAGGTGTACCTTATAAACTGCTAAGTCATACACACAGTCAATTGTATGTGCTGTATTTGCTCAGTAACTGGGTTATACAACTGGCCTCAGGTCCTGCATTCCAGGCGAAGCCTCATGAACGTGTGCTGTTTTTGCCACCAGTCTCAAGATGCCAGCTCTGTCAACACTGAAGGAAGTACCTCAGTGACTGCAGAAACAATACAGTTGACATTGGTGCAAAAAAAAGAAGGAACATAGCAGAGAGTGGAGGTGTACCTAATAAACTGATAACATGTTGTACAGTATAATCTGCATGTATGAAGTATGTGTGTTCTTATGCTGTACAGCTTGGCTAACCTTTGCTCTTGTAGTTTGGTGTCTTGTAGAGTAGATGTGCAGATTCAACACCCCTGTGTCTGAAATTTTTCATTTCAAATCAAGGAAACAAAAGAATACCAATCACTACAACAGGTGTTATCTCATGCAGCTGCAGACGTATAATCTCGATAAATAAATAAAACCACCCGGGGGAAGAGGACGTGAGAGAGGGTGAATTGAGAAGAATTTAGGTGCACCAAACTTATCTTAAACATCCTTTCAGCATCAAACACAGCACATTTCTGAAACACCCTCACATGCCTCTCCTAGTTCCTTAAAGCACATATGTCTCTCTATAAGTTTCACATTTTCCTACTTGCTCACGTTCATGAAGTGTGCTCCCTCAGGCTATTGGCTAATAAATGCCTTTTTCAAGTTGAGATAGAGACATTTCATAGACACTTGTCTCCAGAAGGTGCACTTTTCTGTCAGTATGAGAGTAAAAAAACTGCTCAGCACTCCATTCTTAATTGAAAAGCTCTTTGCCTCAAATGATTTCTGCAAATTTCATGAATTATTGAAATGAATGAAGAGATGGAGGTAAAGTGGACCAACATGTCGGATCTTTGATACCAGCAAAAAAGAAAGAAACAAAACCCCACTTTGCGGCTGCTCGGATCTGAATGGTTCCCTTTTCTCGCTGTCAAGACTTGAAAAATACATTTAATTAATTAGATGTTTTGTGCCCAACCGCTCTCTGTATTTCATTAAAATGTGAGCCAAACGCCTGAGACAAATGGACAACATTTCCAGCTGAAACCAATCCAACCTCCCTGTCTCTGAGACAAAAAAAAAGTTTCAGTGGTGATAATGCTGATAAAAGGTATTGATTCCATGGAAGCATCAAAGATCCATATTTCACCTAATTGTTCCTGTATCCTTTTAATTCAGTTTTCTCTCTGGTTGCTATAACTCTCAGTTGGATCCACTGGCTGAAGTGGCTCTTTTATGCCAGCGCATAGTGTGAAGTCTTGTTGTTTCCAATGTCCGCTGTCCCGGTCTCATTCATTTTCTGCACAGAGGGTGTTACGTGATTAGCAGTTGGAGCTCTTTCAAGGCTTGGATGGACATAAAACTAGACCTGTTGAATTGTGAGTATAAAAGTTGAGTAACTGCAGTGGATAATGTCTGGTTCTTTGAAAGAATTCAAAAGTGCAAACGTAAAAAGAGAAATTAACTACGACTCTAAAGGTCCATTTCTGTATGAAACATCCAATCACCAAGTTTAACTGCTAGCGGAGAGCTGAAACTAAAGTTTATGATTTGTAGAAACCAAGTAACACATTCAGCAGCTTAATATCAGTTAACTTTCGGTCGAGGTATTCCGCAACGGTGGCGCAACCTCTGGTTTCCATTTGCCAAAGGTTACTAAAGGTAAGCCATCCGCCATCCGCCATCCGCCATACCAAACTAATGGAAAAAACTTAATCTTTGAGAGACTAATTTGAAATGAGTAAAACTGATGACCACAAGATAAACATATAGTATTAAATTATACAACCCAATCTCATGGAAAGGCACATTAGAAGGACATGCTGCCCGTCATGAGAATGCATTTTAGGCTTTTGATGTGTAATTTGTACGCCTCTTTTGCACGTCATTTTTACGCCGTGCAACAAAAATACAGTAACGGCCGCAGTTAGGCCTAGGCAACAAAACCACTTAGTTAGGGTTAGGAAAAACACAATTATGTGGCTTAAAATAAGTATGTAAACTAGGTAAAATATGTACAGAAACAACGTAACAGAAGTACGGAAAACACGTCACAAACGTCCCTAATGTGACTTCAAAATAACTCATCACTCAACACTTTGCGATACAAACGCCGTTCTTGAACACCGGACTCGTGGTTGAAAGTCCTGTGTTTGTTGGACCCATCCACCTCCCCTCCCGCCCGCCATCACTAACTTCGAGCCTAGCATATTTACAAGGATGCATTTACATTGCAGTCAATACAGACTACATGGCATCCAAAAGACACGCCGAAAGCAAGAACGGCGTTCTTACTGCACGCGAAATTACTTGTGAATTATCGTATCATTCGTATGCCATTTAGTGCAACGGGGCCGGATTACCCAGGAGACACACAAGTGTGATGTTAAGAAAGATTGAGGCTACCAACAGGAGAATACTGCCAACAGCTCCTCCAGCTTCACAGCTCTACATATCCTTTGCAGAATTTACAGACTCACTGAAAGTGAGAGGGAGAACTCGCATTTCATTGAAATGTTTAATCAAGCAAATAATGAGAAGGCTCTGTGTGAGAGAGAGAGACATTTTGAGAAAGAAAGTTGGAGCTGAGTGCTGGAACAGAGAAGCGGAGCTGATGTGTTGTCAGATGGACCCATAACCTGGTTAAGGCAGATCAGAGAGGGAGAGTTGGAGAGTTGGAGAGAGAGAGAGAGAGAGAGAGGGAGAGAGAGAAGGCGGGTATGTCATGCACAGCACGAAGCCTTTTCTTCTCCTGTTGTCAATTAAAGCAGGCGGCTCTGCACCTGCATGTGGATGCCAGGCCGGCGCTTCTCGCCAGCATTCACCTCGGCACCGAGCTCGCTGTCCGACCAGCTCTTAATGAGGGGCTTTGTGTGGATAAAGGGGGCTGGCGAGTATACTCAGGCGCCCATACATGGCAATTAGGGTGAACCAATCCTGGGGAGATCAAGGACTCATGCTTCTCTCTCTCTCTCTCTCTCTCTCTCTCTCTCTCTCTCTCTTTTAGACTCCTTCCTCTTTATACTTTGCTTAAGTAAGACTGATGGACAGACATGTAGATATGGGATTGAAGATTTTCAAATGCGTGGGTTTGGAAATGACTAACTGTAATCCTCACAGAATGAATCATAGCTGATGCCTTCCTTACTGGAAATGTTAAAGCAAAATTCATTCTAACATGGAATTTACATATTTCATCAAAGGACAAATCTATGAGCAGGGTATTTAAGGTTTTTTCCGTGAGGCCCACGTTGTCCTGACAGTTATGGGATTCAACACAATATCATTGGGATACATTTTACAGTTGTCTGCAGAACAGTGGAACGCCATTGGAATCTCAAGGCTCAAACAAGCATTGTAGGAGTCGATGAAATGAATTGCCAATAACAACAGTTGAGTCAGTTCCATGATATAAACTCCAGAAACCTTGATTATCTGGTGTAAAGCTTTAGGAGAGAAATCTTGGGCGCGAGCGAGGATACATATTTAGTGAGCTGTCATATATTGCGGCAGAGAAATGCAAATTCAGTTTAAGTGTGGCTTTTCACTTCAAACAGTGCCACCCACAAAGAATCTTATTGTCTTTAGTCGGAGAGTTGCTTTCACTTCAGAGCTGTGGGCATTACCCACATCAGTGGTTCCCAATCTTTTATCCTTAAACCCCCCCCCCACAACCCCCCCCCCGCCCCCACACACACACACACACACGCACACACATACACACTTGTATCTAATACCTCTTTCACACCAATGACCAGGGTCGAACCAGGGTTATCTGACCCATGTTCAACCCACCTTTTGTCAGTTCAAACCAAGCCAGACAACACGGGTTAATCCATCTCCATGATGTTCGTCCGTTGAATTTGAAAACAATCCTCGACCCTGGTCCGACATTGGTCCGACCCACCTCTCGACCTGGGTCACAAAGTCGAGTGTCAACACGGGTTAACCCTTTCAAACACACAATCAATGCTGGTTCAACCGTGGTTGAGCCCTCGGTGTGATAGGGGTATAAGAAAAGCTGAGCACCCAAAACACCCACCCATATTTTCTGACGTCATCACCCTTAGTCTTTTTTTTTTTATTAAATCGACTTTCTTTAATGAATATACTTTCTCAGTTTCATCAACATAAATAAAGTGATGACGTCTTGATGGATTCGCCAAGCGAATGCAGATAAATAATATGATATTTTTTTTAAAAACAACTTAATTTACAATAACAGTTATGGTGCTGTTAGATTGCTGCTAGACCGCCCTGTTAATACAGGTGTGTGCCTCCCTTTGTATGCGGCAAGCGGGAGAGCAAACAGGCTTTTGATCTCAGTGAAAATGTTGATTTTGAAAGGCTAAACGCCAACAAATTTCGATTGAAGAAGGATATTTCGTTAGATAAAAAAATGTGGTGAATTTGAAATGATTACATCTATCTTTTGTCAATAAATTTTGACAATTGGGAGTCGGAGACAATCCTACGCTTCCACCACTGCAATATAGTATAATACTAATAATATTAGTGTAGCCTGATCTTTATCTGCAACTGTGCAGAAATACTGGGTTTAAACAGAATGTGGCCTACTAAGTAGCAAAAAAACCCATCTTTTTAAATATTTTTTATATACAGACTTTTGTATAAATTATCCAGTAAATATGTTATTATGATTTTAGTTATTCATGGGCAAATCTAATTTTGACAAATCCTGGCGCTCCCCCTGTGATCTGTGGCGCCCACCAAAGGGGGGCCCGGACCCCAGGTTGGGAACCACTGACCTACATTATGTGAATAGTGGAAACACAGGCAGCAGAGACTGATATGTTTAATGTCTCAAAGCATTAAACGGCTGCAACAGACAAGTCAAAGGTGACATTCAGAAGTGAAAAGGCTGACACATGCAATCACACGAGGTATGATTTTTTAGCCCTCCTACAGTCATGAGATTGGCTTCAAGTCTTTTAACGAGGCTTCTTATACGTTTTCTCTGTACTGATCGGCATCGGAGGTTTGTACTGCAGCGAGACGAACGACACAAACACGGTTTTGGCAGGTACATCGGAAAGTAACAAGAACAGAGAGTACAGAGATTTTGCTCTTCACCAAGTCTGAGGACAATGCTTAGTGAGCACAGTGTAACTGAAGAAAAAAAACCCCGCTGACTTGGAGAGAAAGTGGGAGTGCAGGAAAAGAAAATATGAGGTTAAAGATAAATTTGACAGAGAATTTTGAAAGAAATGATTTCTCATCAATCACAGCTGAGAGGAAAGATGATGAAAATCGCTCTCGATTTGATAGACTCGTCTACCTCTGGGTGTTTGCTTTCTCCAAATAGTCCACCCCCCTGGTAAAGCAAAGGGGATTTTCTAACGTCATTCCTGAGATGTAGAAAAGTCAAACTAGAGGTCTTGTCACTCACATGTCTTACGTGAATGGCATGCTGCTGAAACCCCTTTACGGGATCATTCCAGCATGACAGAAATTTTATCCCCATTTTTTTTTTTTTTGCATCTTTCATGCATGAAAGAAATCACATTCAACGTTATCTCGGAGGCTATTTTTACATGCCGCGATGAACAATATTTTCTAAATCAGTTTTGCCATACCTGCCAGGCTACGAAATGACTCTCAACATGTCTAATTAAGCCAGTGAAGGTGATCCATCACTGTGATTGAGAAGATAACGAACGTGTTTTGCCAAGTTCCATTAGAACACCACAGTGTATCATGGCGCGCTGATGCCCAGCCTGTGGTTATCATGTTTCTAACCAAGCATGTAATTGTGTGATTGCTGCCAAGCTACAATGACACTGTGTTCTCTTTGCAATTTAATTTTCTTCTTCCATGTATGTTTTCACTAAAGAAATACTCCATTGCTCTTATTGCACATGCTAAATCAATTTAGAATTATATATGGAAGCAAAAATTGCTTGAATATTTGTTTTGGAAAACGTTCCTACAACAGTGTGTATTCACTCAAGCTGTTCTCGTACACCGTTCGTAGCTATACCTACGAAAAGTAATGCACTGTAATTCGTATACATCCCATGAAATCAATTTGTATGTAATCCAAGTAATCGTGAACCAGGAAGTATAAAGAGTGACAAACTCCCTGTAAGACGTCGCGGTGGATGGGTGGGTCCAAAAACACCAGACTTTCGCCCAGGAGACCGCTGTTCGTGTCCCGTGTGAACCAGAAGTCAAAGTTGATTTATTTGTCATGTAACTTCTATACCTAAGTAACGCCACTTCCGTGGTTATTTTAACCCATACCGCAATCTTTTCCTAAACCTAACCAAGTCGTTTCGTTGCCTAAAACCTAATCAAGTTGTTTCCTGTGAAGACGGAAGTTTATTTTAAAAAGATTGTATGCATGTAACGAGTTGAAATTTGGACATTCATAGGAGAACGCACGAAAACTGAGGATTAACTTTTTGTAAGATATCATATGAACCATTGCATGAGGATACGTTGCAGGCAAATACACATGCTTACAAATGCTACAAAATTAAAACAATGCCTTATAAACTTATAACTGAAACTCGTGGACAAAAATGTATCGATAGAAACAGGAAATTTAACAGGACTCCCCACACGAAGGCTGACGGCTGCCAACTGCATGATGCTGTATTCAAAATTGGTTGAAAGGATGTCAGACGTGTGCGGTTTTAAAGGGATGGCCGGGGTGGTTGGTGCTGCTTCTCACAAAAAATCACATCAGACTGACTCTGTAAGACCTAACTCTACAGGTCTCAGGACCTGTTTTTTTTATTCTTTATCCAAAAACATCCAGGCTAACTAATTATATCAGTATATGCTATAATGAATGGTATACTGTTTGATTCAGATTAGTCATTTTAAGTTAATTTAGAGGACGATATAACCAACACTGTGTCACATCAAAATGTGTAATAGCCACGTTGGCCCACAGTGCAAAACTGAGTTGGATAGAACCCATGAGTTTGCATAATGAATTTTTGTTTGGTGTTTTTCTTAAAGCATTTTAATAACCTTAACTTTTATAAATGAGCTCAGAAAAAGGTCATTTTTAATGTTGCCTACTTGACTATAAAGGTTCTGCAAAATAAGAGACTGACCCTAACAGGTATGCATGTAGACTACTAATTTATGTTTTAGCCTATTATTAGTTGAATATTAATGCATAAAAAAAGTTCTGCATGCCATGCGCGCTCATTAACGTCCCTAGTTGCCACCCTCAAACAAACCTTTGCCACCCTAGGATGTCAGATGCCTCATCTGTCAGAATCAGCTCACGTCAGAGCTTTTTCTGAACAGAGTGTTTATTTTTATATCTTTGAACAAGTAGATTTTAGGTTTATTTTGTATGCATCCAAATTCCATTATAGCTCCATTAGTTATTTCAGATGGGAAAGCAGCCATTTGCAGAGTTTGTAGTTGGGCCAGTTTGACGATAGAGAGGGACAAAGGGAAATACAGCTGCTTTTTGTTGGACTTTGAATGGTGAAATAACTCCATGGGGAAGGGCTGGTTGGACCGCACGCCACTGGACACTTGTCGTTGCCAGAGAAACAGAACACTTTTTAGTGAAATGTGAAACCAATGATTAGCTTTATCAGCAATTCCAGTACAGGAAAAGGAGAAGGTTTGCTATTTTGGTCTCCAAAAAAATTCCAAAATGAGACCTGAACTCTGTCACAGCGCATGCCAGGCTATGTGAGAACAGATATGTATTTCATGCAATAGGTTCAACAAGTGCAACGGGGCTCGGCGGTGTCAGGAATGACTATCATATGCCCTCTGAGTCATACAATATATATGGACCAGCTCGCTGTGGAGGGCTGCAGGGAATCTGTGAATATTGGCCGAAGAGGACCTTCGCTACGTGAAAGGTCCCCACGTCCCTGACATTCAAAACGTCAATGCTTATGTCACGGCAATTCACGGCTGCCACCAGGAGAGTGACATCTGCACCTTGGCATCATGAGCCTGACGGTGATCAGTGAGGGTGGCTGGGAGTGGATTTGTTTTCTCACCGCCTCCTGTAGCTCTCCCTCAATCGCCAGAGCAATCCGCCCCTGTGGATGCACACATGGCGCACATGCAGAATGGCTAAATAAAGCTGCTTTCCTCCTCAATTTGTCCACAACCAGTGGGCAACCTCCGGGTTTGAAAATTGAAGCTAATGTTGCAATGCCTTAAACTTAAATTTTATCTAATAGCCATCAGAGGGCGACTCCTCTGGTTGCAAAAAGAAGTCTGATTGTATAGAAGTTGATGAGAAAATGAGCCTACTTCTCACATGATTTATTACCTCAGTAAACATTGTAAACATGAGTTTATGGTCTCAATTGCTAGTTTCAAGTCTTCTTCAATACAGCATGATGTTCATTTAGTAAATGATGGTCCCATTTAGAGTCAAATAAGGCATAAAGCAGGGGATGCTTTAGGGCGTGGCTACCTTGTGATTGACAGGTTGCTACCACGGCGTTGTCCTGTCTGGGAGTTGTCCGTGTTTTCGTCTTACAACTTTAACCCTTTCACAGTGTGTTTTCAGTTCATGAAAGTTAATTATAACATTTTGGTCGCCTAAAAATGTCTTATTCAGCGTTTGGTTGTACTTAGCTCCAACCACTTGTGTCACTTCTGGCCAAAATGCAGAACCCGAGGCTTCAAAACGGTAGTTCTCAAACCAATGGGTGACTTCACGGTGACTACGTCCACTTCTTATATACCGTCTATGCTCGCAACACTGTGGAATACTCCCTTATGAATTACATTTAGAAAGAGTACAACATTTCGAGCCCATAGTGGCTCTTCATCAGAGTACAAAGGCATGATGGTTCACATCACATTTGATTTTCCTACCAGCAATCATTGACTAAGAGTTAGTTGCAGAGGAAGGAAGGTGGAGTGTGTAGGATTACAGAGCAGAATGCCCAGGTTATATCATTTCATAAATGTTTCCTCCACATATAAAAGAGGAAAAATATCAAATTCTTTACGTGGATTAGGATCAATGAGTTTACCACTTGCTGAGAAGAGAACATCAGGATTCTCATGCTTGTCTGTAATAACTTTACAAGTTAGAAATAAAACCTTCCAGCTATTTCATACTTCTTTAGAAAAAGTTCCACTGTGCTCACTCAAGATCTCATAATACATTTGTTTTCTCTAATTTGCACTCAATTCTTCTTCAGGCTCCCTTGAAGGATTCCTCCAGCATCAGTGGAAATTACACTCATTTCCCAGACAAGAATTTCTCCCTGCTGTTTTTATTTTTTATCTTTAGAGAGAACAAACACAGCCCTGTATTTTTGTACTAACTTACATCAAGACCCAAACTAGCCTGTTGTTATAATCTCCAGGTAATGTGTAGAATTTGAATTGGTAATGAGAAAGCCGGCTTACTACATTTTACAACAACAACAACTATGAAAGAAAATAATTTCTTCCCACCATTAGACAAGCTCTTTTCAACATATTTGCTAGATTTGGTGACATTTAAGGTCCATAATGTGCATGCAAGTTGATTAAAAAATATTTTATTGAATTACAAGGCAAGAAAAACATAATTTATAACATAACTTAATCATCAGAAATCTAGCATAAAATGCGAACAAAGAGCAAGGACAGATAGGACTCAAATAGGATTCCTAAACTGAATCGCATGCCATGTGTTAATGCACATGAGTTCATGGGAAATTCACGGGTACGATTGATAGGATGACACACAAAGCACATAATTAAGGCAAGGCTGCCACACTTGCAAGACAGCTCTATGGCAAAAGGAGGCGACGAATAGAATTACCGGGACGCAGAATAAGTCCAACGCTGAATCCGTCGTCTGTCCTTGTTCCTTTACTTCCTGAAAGAGCGCCATTATCTCCTCGGAGGTGCACAGAAGAAAGAAAAAAATCTCTCCTCAACCCATTAAATGTGACAGGGGCAGGTCCGAGGATGAATTTGAAAAGGTAATAGCTGCTTATCTACGTGTACCAACAGGCACGCATTGAGTATTGGGTGCAATCTTTATTTCTTTTTCTCTATCTCTCACTGCCCACGTGGACAGATAGGCAAAAAAAAAACATTGGTCGCATTTGGTAGAGCAAAATCAGTTTGACATGTAACAACAAAACAACAAAATTGGAGAAGTAAAATGTTCTTCTAATGGGTGAATTACCTCTTTTAGGACACCTTAAAGGGGACAAATCATGTTTATTTTCAATTACTTGTATTTTGGGTTTCTACTAGAACATGTTTATGTGCCTTAATGTTCAAAAAACACATTATTTTCCTCATAGTGTCTGTCTGAATATACCTGTATTCACCCTCTGTCTGGAACACTCTGTTTTAGCGCCTGTCTCTTTAAGACCCCCTCCCTAAAAAGCCCAGTCTGCTTTGATTGGCTTGCAAGAAAAATATGGTGCACCTTTGCAAAGATAGTTCTCAAGTGCCCAATTCCAATCCAGCCTCTACACCCTCTCCCTACCCACTTCCAGTCCGTTAGCGCGTTCACATGGAGGTTCCGCCATATTAAGTGCCATTTCAAACCAATAAACGGGGAGTGGAAGTGGGTTATGAAACCCTCCAACAGCAAGTCTGCATCGGTGCCGACTTAACCAGCTGACGTTGCCGACGACGTATAACGCCGTTTTGTGTTCGTCATGAAACACGCTCTGTACAAAAATGTAAGTTCCATGCGACTACAGGCGAAAAACTAAACTTTTCAAACTAAAACAAACATTTCATATTGTCATACAGATTTTAACAACTTAAAGGTTACGTTGTATTTAGGATCAAATATAGACTTCATATCTGTGTATATATTGGTCACATTTTTGTTTTCCAAAGTTAGGAAAGCAATGTTGAAGTCAAGTCTGGTGTTGCCTTACACATAAAATAATAATCCTAGTCACTTCCACACAGTGAGGCAAACAGTTTATTAATTCATCCCTAATATAATATTTATTATTTTTTACCCATATCAGCAGCTATAACCCCATAATAATCTTCAACTCTGCAATACTCTGGTTTATTCTGGCATTTATTCATACTGTGCATTAAAACTAATATTCTTATTTATTTATACTAGTCTTGCATTTTTACACACTTAATCATAGATCACATTGTGTTGTTATATAATGTAGTAGGCCTATATATTATTTACATATTTCTTATTTATATATTTTTTTTATAAATTCTCTATGTTATATATTTCTATTCTAGAATGAGAGCAACTGTAACATAACCCACTTCTCCCCAGGGGATCAATAAAGTATTTCTGATTCTGATATTTATTTATAGTTTCCTTGCCGGAAGGGAAGGAAGTTCGTCCCAAAGCTTGCCGCTGTATTTATACCCTCCACCTTAAAGAAGGGTGCTTCATTGAGCTGTGAGTGTAACTACAAACAGAGTTCACTCGTTTGTGTAGGGGCCGGATTGGATGATTGGATGATGATTGCATGTTTTCTGATCGAGGCAGCCCACAAAGAACTGACTGAGTTGTCTTATTTCACAGTTTGTGGGTTGGTAGGAACTCCAGATACCCAAATGTATGAGCACAAGTACTGAAAAAGTTAGTTTTTCTTGATATGTCCCCTTTAAAATCAGACAAAGAGAGTATATTTCAACAGAGAAGTAGGAGAAATAAATCTCCAGCTCCGCACCCACTGCCGCCTTCCACACTGTGGGGGCGTGAGGGTCGAGACTCCAACATGGAGGCCGGAGAAGCGTACTGCCATTGTAGCAGCGAGTTGGGCCGTGAATGCCTTTTTTGCTAGCTCCAGGCTCAATGACACATGCATTGACCTGAACGCATATCCGTGGGTGGAGGAACATCAATGCTCCATCTGATGTAGGTGCCCAAGGTTTAACGTTTGCACCAATTACAGCTCTGCATTGACTGATGTTTGATCCACGCTGCCCCAAAGAGATGAACCCAACGGGGGCCGAGTGTGTTTACGTACAGCATGTTAGATCTGCTGCACATACCCTCATTTCTATCTATTCCTAGGTGTATCGGTACTGTATGCATATGCGTATGTTTACATGTGTCCATATAATATGCTAGAGGCAGAGCTCAAATGGTTTGCAAATAAGGGGTTACGGCAGAACCGCCCCTGAATCAGATCAGATAACGTGAGTTTTTTGGCATCTTTTCAACACAGATTTTAGTCAGAAAGTCTGGGCCACACAGAATGACACTTCGGATGTGTCACATAGCCCAGAATTCAATCAGGGACTAAAAGAATGATGCTCTATTTCAGCATTGACGTGGCTTTATATTCATTTTCCCCAGCCAGAGGTAAAAGTGAAGGAGGATTCTCAAGCTATACGGTGGCTGCACCTCTGCAGCACCAAGCAATCTGTCAGTCGCAGCGTTTGCTTGTTTGTCTGTGCATGTTCGTGTGATGCATGTGCATGCATCTGTGTGTGTTACAAACATTTATTCATACCCTTCGGCGTGCTGGTTCGACTTGGCGATCGCATCTGAATCCGCAGCCAGACAGAATTATCGATTAGTTTTTTCCGAGTGTTCAAATGTATTCAAAATACTTTTAATAGCCCTTAGCCGGTGTCGAGGCAGGCACATCGTCTTATATACTCTCACAGCGTATACACTACAGCACATTTCTAATGCGCCACTTCTGTACAAGAGTGAATTAGCGAGGTTATTTACTGATTAAAGGTTCACAGTGAAACCAACATGCTATAATTAAAGCCCTGATAGAGAAACGTATAGTTGACCCTGAAAAAGCGAAATGAGCCATTCACAGTACGATGTACCCGGGCATTTTCATTCTGCATATACTATTTTTAGCTCACTCTGTGTCAGCTTTTCCCTAATAGTCATTAAAGCACTGCCAGAGTCTGAATAGCATCCTTTAAATCACTGCACGGCAACATTAAAAAATAAAACAGGATTCATATTCGCAGGGATCCTGCAGCGAAAAAAAAAAAAAAACACTTCCCCACTCAAGATGCTGTGAGCAACACGGTTCCATTCACCTACACTGTATTCTCACTCTCAAATAAAACCAATGCATGTCTCAGTAGACGCACACTATTTTTGTTTTGGTGAACCAATCCTTTAAGTTTTGGTGTTGTCTAAAGCTTCATGATTTATCCTGCAGCCTCATGAATGTGTGAGAAGTGAGGTGTATGTGTGAATCAGAGGGTGATGCAGTCAGGTGCAATCGCTGCACGATTGTATCCATGCACTCGGCTTCACGAGAACATTTGAGCAGTTTTAAGTGCACCTGTGTGTAGAGCCGGGGCAGTGGAGTATTCAGTGCGGGCTGGTAAAATGGATTTCTGGGCAAACCAGACACAACAAGCAGACTGATGTGTTATTAGCGCAGTTCCCCTGCTTCTTGTGTTTATATCTCAAACCGCATTACTCCCTAAAACTGTTTTCTTTTTACTTTCTTTCTTTTCCTAACTCCTACGCCTACCCTCTTTACCTTTCTCTTCTACGTTACAGGCCTTCCTTTGCCAAGGTTGGTGCATCTCCGCTTAACATATTTCTTTTCTATTTTGACCATCTGTCTCCTTTACACAAACAGTTCTGCTCCTCTCTCCTCTCTCTGCTTTTTCACTGATCTCTCTCTCTGATGAATACAGTTTTTCTTTTACTCATCTCCATCTGCCAAAATGCCTTCGATTAAAGCTCCTTACATAAATTAGACTATCCAGCAGATTTTTTTATATACAAATTCAATGCAGTGAATGCTCCCTGCTGTGAATGTGTCAGTGAAGTACCACGGCCTTGAAGGTGCTGTACCAAAGAACATATTCCTGAAGGTAGCCCAGTTTAGTTGTTGAGCCCAGAAGCCTATAACATTATTCTATGAGCCTATTTCATGATTGCAAAAATATGAACCCGTAACATCAAACTCTATTTAATATTGAATGTCTACCATACACCACGAGATGTTGAAAAAACCTAAAAGACTGAAGTCTGACACCGTCTCACATCTAAAGACAATGTGTCTGAAGTCACAGAGTATAAGATTTTGTAAACGCTGGGGATCTTGCAGGGTTACTATTTACGAGACTACAGCTAGATTCCTTTTGAGATGATGTCACATGCTGCTCCTTCTGGAAATTTACAAGAAGAAAAACTGTTGAGAAAGAAGGGGACAGAAATTTCTGCAGCCCACGAAATCCCTGGTGAGTATGCTAAGCTAACCACTATCGTGAATGGGGCAACTTGCAAGCTGACGTTAGCTACTGGAATGTATAATATTAGTCTATGAGCTAACTATGTTTCAGCTGAAGATTGCTAGCTTCAATCATATAAAAGGACGGACACACAAATATATGAGAAAGAGAGAGAGCGAGTACTGCAGCCAGATTTATATGATTGAAGCCAGCAACTGCGAGAAAAAGCGAGAAAGACCATTTATGGTGGGCGAATGGGTTGGTGAATCAAATCAAATCAATTTATTTTTGTATAGCGTCAAATCACAACAGAAGTTATCTCAAGACGCTTTATATATAGAGCAGGTCTATGACCGTACACCATAGTTTAGAGACCCAACAGGATCCACCAAGCGCACTGTGGCCAGGAAAAACTCCCCGATTACTGGGAAGAAACCTGGAGCAGAACCGGGCGCAGGGCGGGCGGCCATCTGCCGAGACCGGCTGGGGGGATAGATAGATAGAGTGAGAGAGAGAGAGAGAGAGAGAGAGAGAGAGAGAGAGAGAGAGAGAGAGAGAGAGAGAGAGAGAGATATAGAAGCAGCCACAATAGCAGTCTAGCAGCTGTAATAGCTAATACAAGTAGGGCTGATAACACAAAACCAATAGTGGTGGATGGAAAGAGTGATAATACAACTATCGGAAAGCCAGCACTGTCCAGCATCTCTCCTCAGTACGTCCATGTGTATTGGTGTGGGACGTCCCTGCGATCGATGCCCGTGCGTTGGTTCCTGCAGCATCAGCATGCTTGCTGGGAGCTCTTGATGTCTTTGGCAGTGATTGAGAAGTGTTATTCTCCAGGCTGCCACATTGTCACTAGGTGTTGGAAATCCCTCGTTAGCATTGGTAGTCCCTCGTACAGACGTAGTTAATTAGGGATGGTAGCAGTTGGTGTCAAGCAGGCACCGACGCGGCAGCAGATGCAGCCACAATACCGGAGACCACCAAGATCCAGGTGAAACCCTGCTCCAAGTGTGCCCATGCTCCAGGTATAACCTCGCTCCCGGTGTGATCCCGCTCCAGGTATGACCTCACTGCAGGTGTGACCCCGCTCCACGGGGTCCAACAAACACAGGACTTTTAACCAGGAAACCCGTGTTTGAGACCGTTGTTAACTGGTGATTTTTTTTGTAAGTTATGTTTGTCACGTGATGATTGTCACGTTTCTTTATTGATGTGTGTGATGTGTTTTCCGTAGTTGGGTTATGTTGTTTCCGTACATATTTTACTTAGTTTCCGTATTTATTTAAAGCCCAATCGTGACATTTTCCCTTACCCTATTTAAGTGGTTTTCTTTCCTGAAACTAACAGCGGACGTTTGCATGTGTGGCCTACAAAAGACAAGCGAAAAGTTGCGTACAAATTACACGTGAAAAGGTTAAAATGCGTACTCACGACACGCGGATTGCCCGTATAATGTCGTGGTATTTATACGCCTTCCCGTGAGAGCGGGTTGGGAGGACACGTCAAAGAGGCACTCTTGTTCACTCCACAACTCCACCAGTTTCTTCATGTTTACTTTCTATCCCGTTTGCTGCTTCCTGTTTGGTGATGGAGAGAGCGCACCTATTGGTTGTTGACAATGTTTGCATCATTGAACTTGCAAAAGTATTAAACTTTTTTTATTTTATTGGAACGTCAAGACGAGAAAAAGACTGACTTAAGACAGCTTGGACTGAGTTTTATGACCATCTTACTCTAAATGATAGAGATCTTGGGAGCGTGCCGCAACTCTAGCAAAACTGATCTTATTCCAACATTGGAAATATGTCTGCTACAGTGAAATCGCTTGAAAAGTCGTTTGGTGAAAGGTCGTAATAATGGTTAAAAGAGAAAGGAGAAGGAGGTGCAGTAAGTTGCTCACAGCTGACCCTGCTCATTCTAATGCTCTTATAGTAAACCAACCTAAACTTGTGAATGAACAATGCTGTCTTCTAAATGAGGTTGTGTTCAGCTCAGTGTGTTTGGGGTTACTCGGATGGTCAGAGAAGCCTCGTGGGAGGCCATGACTCTTCCTCTATCAGACGGACACTATGACAGATCTTTATTGTAATTGGCCTTGGAGGTAATAAGCAACACTCATCACCCCATCGGCCTCCCACCGAGCTCCCCATTCCCATTATCTCCTGCTTGTTCCGATTCATTAAACCTCCAGTGAGATTGGTCAGAGTGGTGGAAGAGAGGATGGAGCAGCATTCATTTTGGTTAAGAAGATCCCTGTTCCTTTGATGCCTCGCCTTAAATGGACGCTAATTGACAGAGCGATGTTAATGGTGTGAGAAATGTTTGATAAATAGTGGTGAGCCTTTCATTTCCTGTGTTCTCTCCTTTCACTTTTTCAGGCAGATCGTGGCCACACTGTCCTGTAGAATAATATCACTGGAGGTTAATGCATCCACTGCTACCCTCAAGTTGTCATTGAGGTCAGTTTTGCATCAGGGCTTCAGAGTGATGTGTGTGTGTGTGTGTGTGGAGGAGGTCAACTTGACAGATCTCTCAGAAGCACTCAAGAGTCTTCCCTCAGGTCTTTCTTCGTCCGTCTTTCAATCTGGGCAGCCAACAGACTGTTTCTCTGATATTATTCCGCTGCCTGTATTTGTGATCTTACCTTATCTCAGTTACAATCCTCAAAACTAAACCAAGGTGAGGATCCGAGCTGTTGATCGGGGCTTTGGTCTGAGCATATCTCCGATCATTTCAAATATTGATGCCCTTTGTTGTTCAAAAGATGCCTCTCCTCCTCTCCTGTCTTCCTGTCTGTTGCTCTCCTCCAGGACTCAGAAGATACGGGGGGAGTTTTTACCTCCGAGTGCCTCTTTTACTTTGTTGAAAGAAATGCAATGAGAGATGAATTTTATTGTTGGTGCTGCAGTTTATGGTTGAAGTTTTGGTCAGTGAGAAGAGTCTAAATGAAAATGATGCTGTTTGGGAACAGCCTGGTCTCCTAAAACTTATGTTCTCATACAACGAAACTGCATTTCCAATTACGTCTGGGGGGAAACATATTTTCTCCCAGAGTACTTTTGTTTTTGACGCATCACAAATACGATTCTAATTATAATAGGGAGGAGGTCGGAGTGGATGGATGGGTCAAACAAACTCAGGACTTTCACCAAGGAGAGCGCTTATTGATTGCTTATTTTGATTTACGTCCATAACTTAAATGTAACAAACCCACTTATTCTAAGATGTTTCATAACCAAGTTTTTTTGTTGCGGTTTTGCTTAGTTTCAATTTACAACGTGTTTAAAACTGCGATCGTAATTCGGGAGAAAATACATTTCCCTTCAAAACATGATTGAGAATGCAGTTTAGTTGTATTGGAACATCATTTTGTGGAGACAAAGTTGTTGGGAAGGTGTGAGCAAAGGTTTTTGTTGGAAATAATGAGTGAGTGAGTGGTTTACGGAGCCAGTGCAGTGGTAATGGATGCACGTGTTTTTGCTTGGATATAGTGTTTTGACCAATTTACTCCAAATTGTTAACTTTAAATCTCAGCTTTCTGCAATCTTATAAATCTGCATGTCTACCAATCCAGGTAACCGTTGAATTCCACTCTTTTCTTGTATGAAAATGCATTAACAGACTTTTGACCTATCTTAACTTGGGTACTTGATTTAAAATAAGTCAACGTTGACTTCTGGTTTCACACGGGACACGAACGCCGGTCTCCCAGGTGAAAGTCCCGTGTTTGACCCATATCCACCCTCCCCGACCTCCTCCCTATATGGGGACTTTGATTAAAACGTATTTCTGTTGTACATGATCTCATCCCTGTTCGTCATATTTTGCTGCTTGGATAGAAGCCCTCACGCCTTTTGCGTAGTATCTTGACGCTGAAGGTTCTCGGATGGTCAACAATGAAGTGAAACAGACGCGGCTTACGCGGTTACGTTGTAACACCTGATTAATGTTGTGAAACGGTGGCGGTTGGGTTTAGGCAACAAAACTACTTAAGTATAGAGTTAGAAAAAACAGGATGGTTTGGCTTGAAATAAGAACACTTCTAACGTAACGTAAGCTACGGATGTTAACGTCTGTGACTCAGGGGCGTAGCGTCACATGACATAACGTCGGCAGTAAAAATCACTCAACTTTTCAGGACTTCTACGCCCGTTGTTTTGAGCGTCTACAAATGACACGGATGGTTTTACATTGGAGTTAGTTGAAAGCCTGATGCCTCTCACACAGAAGCTAAAGGGTGCCTTGTGTGCCAGTATAAAGACGCAGTGGGCAACTGCCCAAACGTCGGTATTTAACACTCTGGGAGTGAGACAAGGCTGTTCTGTTAAACCTGGGAATTAGTGCTTCCACCATGACAAAGGATCCTAATTGACTTTCCATTGGCACTGTTTCCGTGGTGCCGGCACGTGTTAAGTGGTCTCAGTCATTTCACGTACAGTAGTTCTGTGAGATCAGACTGTTTTTCTCCAATTACTTCCAGACTCCTTTACCCTCCTTTTAGCCTCCTCCGCTGTGCCAAAAATGGCATCCGATGGTTTAAGGTGTTAAATATGGATGCCCAGGGCAAATGTCAGAATAACTTGAAATAATTGCAGTCTGCATGCAGACACCTCTGAATCATCATTACCACGATTACCTCACCAGTTGTGTGGTTAATTCTAGGGCCAGATAAAAAAGAGCGTGTCTGACTGAATTGCAGTGAGCTGCTTTAGCACCTGTGATCACAGCTAGCCGTTGCTCAACAACACCGAGGTCTAACACCCGGCGTTGGCACCTGCAGCAACAAGAAAGGGGGGCTGGAAAAAAGCCACACAAACAAACGGCATTACCACTTGTATGCCAAAAGGCTGTGGCTCAAAAATACTGTGTCCAGGGATTTTCTAAATTACACTCTTGCTGAGTTCAGTCACAGTAAGTGCTTTGAAAAATCATAATCGGGTCCCTGAGCAGCCCTGGGGGTGGCCGAGGAAGCACTCCGTCTTGGTTTCCCTGATGTTAACTCTCTTATTATTAACTTTTGTGCAAGGTGTCATATTTTCGGATGAGAGGGAGAGAGAGAGAGAGCCAACAGGAGCCTGGAAATCACGCTGGGAAACAACAGAAGCTATTACCATGGTGCATTATTTCCATGCTGCCCTGTGGTGGCTTAGATGGGACTCGCCATTCGCACAAAAAAACATTACAAACATCAAGCACTCCTGCTTTCTCCTGGTGAGGCACTGTCATTTTCAAGACAGGAACATTTGCTCTGTCATGCTCTCTCATTCTCCCCCTCAGCCTCGGCTTTACTGATACTGTCATTTTGGAAACAGCATTTGCTCAGTCACTCTCTATCACCCCCTCCCGTCTCTCTGCTCTCCCTCCTTCTGTCCTCCACTCATTCATTTCTCACCCTCTCCTCCTCCTCCTTTCCTCTCCACACACACACAGACAAGATAACATGCAGCAGTTTCAGTCCCGGCTGTGTAAAGACTTAGCACAGCCATTTGTGTCTTTTCCTATTCATGTCATGCACCTCAAACAGCGTGGGGGAATTACATCCCACCGCCTCGAGGAAAAAAAAAGAACAATACAGCCATGCTTAGAAAGGTGCTGCACTAACACACAGCATTAAAGCTTCAGTAGGCAACAATATTTATGGCATCATTGGGCAAAAATGTCCATAATAATCTTTCGGCATATTGTAATTCAAGTGTTCGGAGAGAAGACTTCTGCACCTCCTCATGGCTCTGTTTTCAGGCTTTAAAAATATCTAGCCCGTGACGGAAGAGCGTTCCTATTGGCTGTGCTCCGGCTGTTGGGCGGTGCTTTGTAATTCCTCAAGAGATCCCAACATGACAGGGTCACAAACTTTCTCATTTTACAGCTAAACAGTACACTACAAGATGTTTCTGAAACATTTGAGGCGAGAAATAGGCATTACAGTAACAGAATATTGATTCATATTTGATCAGCGCTGCCTAGTTTGACCGTTTGATCGGAGTTTGCCAGTGATTGACAGCTGCTCAGAGACGGCAAGGCTCCAGCTCTGCTCTGATTGGTTGTTTTCCTCCTGTCTGTGAAATCCTGCAGATGCCATTAGGAGCACCAGATTACCTGTCTCATGCACTACTATCAGGATATACTGACCCTTTTATAAAAATAATAATATTTTTTATTATATTAACTCCATTTTCTACCCACTGCTGCTTTAAAATGCACCCAAAATATAAATCCCTATAATGATGCAATGGGGGATAAAATAAAAAAAGGTCAATAAAACTCAGACACATTGTAAACCCCTGCAGAAATATTACAATGGTGTCTCCTGAGGCACCCTGAGCACCACTCCACTCCACTCCCAACCAAGAAAAACTGGCAGCACAAGCAGAGCACGTGTTCCTTAAATCATTTTAACAAAGGACTATATTCATGCCACCTTCGTGTGGTGTGGAAAGCAACACAATCCCCCCCCCCACCTCCTCCTGGAAGTGTGTGCTCTGCTCTGTTGGAACAGGGGGAGTGCGCTTTTACGCATGACCGCATGGGGGCGACCTGCGCTGCTCTGAGCTGCTGCACAGAACAGGCTGCACATCAGATCCTAATGTTTCCTCATAAAGAACCCGGGACTCGTCCTCCTCCGACGCACACCGGCAGCCGGGCTCTCCTCCTCGGCAGGCTCCGACCATGACAGCCTGAAACCGCCTGGAAGTTGCGTCTCTCCCTCGTTTTCCCTTCCTCCTCTCTGCTGCTGTCCTCATTCTCTGCTCAACTTCTCCTCAGCGCTCCTGTCTGTCCAAACTGAATCTGCCGACCTTGACAGCTCGCTGTGGGGCTGGATTCGAGTAAAAGTCTGTCTGCTGTTTCTTTTTTTTTTGGGAGGGAGAAAAGAACTGTAAGCAGTCGGTGTTGCAGAGGGTGAAAGTTAAGAAAACCAGCATCTCACGGAGACGCGAGAAGAAGAAGAAGAAGTGTGGCTGAGAAAGTGAGATTGTCTTCTTACAGGTGCAGCGAGGAAATGGACTAACCTGGATTCATCTGACTCAGTTGCATCCAAAATACTTCAAAGAAAACCAACTAGCTTCTGCACTCATAAGGAAATATCTGTGGAACTAGAGAGCATTTCATC
The DNA here is from genome assembly GCF_015220745.1 of Sebastes umbrosus. Taxonomy (NCBI): domain Eukaryota; kingdom Metazoa; phylum Chordata; class Actinopteri; order Perciformes; family Sebastidae; genus Sebastes; species Sebastes umbrosus. Next base: position 21,743,779 of record NC_051288.1, on the reverse strand, counting down.
TCTCCAAAAAAAAAACCCAATAGAGAGTGTTTGAGTGATTTCCTCCAAGAGGCTGCGTCGGGTTTGCGCTCCCCCACATCGGTGCGCTTTGCCCGGCTCCAGTGGCACCGGCAGGTCCCCCCCCCCTCTCTAGACACACAGAGAGGACTTGGACACGGTAGCATGCCTCCTCCAGCTCACCGGGCACTTGTTGTCCAGTCTGGGACGATGATGTTTGAGGACTCCTGGAGGATCAGATCGATGTGGCGCGCCACATGGATTTTATTTTTTTCCTTACTCATCCACTCCACGCAAGCTCAAGGTAAGATGGACCTTCCACACCAGCCATGGTACCGATTAGTCACCACACTGACCCATTAGTGTCTCCACCACCCCCCTCTGCTATGTTGGATGTTGATGTGGTGCCGTTTCTGCTCCAGTGGTGTCTGAGAATCTGTGTTCATTACGCTTTGCCTTTTTTTTACGCGCAGCCTGTAATTTCCTCATTAGGCTACACTTCACTGTGACACAGAGCCTCTTAATTGCAGGCTGCTGGTGACACATATCGGCTGTTACATCCTTCATTTAACATGCCACTGACACTTTTTCCACCCTGAACTTCATCTAAACCTGAACTTTAAAGGTGCAGATATAAATGTACTTTATTATGATTTCCTATCCAGCTGTTGATGATGTTTAGAAGCTGAGTTTGAACCATGTGCAATGAATATGTCATTAGAAGCCCAGCTGTTAAAAACACATGTTAATCTGATTAATAAGCACTAATTAATTAATCAACCCTCTCCCTCTGAAATTAAACTTTGCAGAGCCCTAAATAAACAGATAGGCACTGCATATTGATTAATGCCAGAGTACAGTGGAGCAATAAATGTGGAGAATTAATTGGCTCTCTGAGAATTATGCAGCCTCTTTCCCTCCCCTCCTGAGCAGGAGGGGAGCAAGTGTGGCAGAAACTGGAATCAGTCTCTCTTTTTCAATCAGTCTCTTCTTTTTCAATCAGTCTCTTCTTTTTCATGCCTTAGTTGGGAGTTTGACTCCGATTCTCAGCGCAATAATCCCACAAGATCTCTGTAATATTCCTGTGGAGACCTGGAGTGCGTCTCTGGTGCCCAGCAGAGAGTCTGCTGTAACCTCAGGCCCTCCTTTTTTTTATTTTTACCCAGCTATCACGTCCCTGTAGAGTGTTGGTTCATATGAGATATTTGTTTTTTCTTTCAAAAAATGATGTTATCATTAATTTTGGTTTTTGTACGAGAAGAAAAGCTGCTTTGGGAATCTGTTCTGATAAAAGCACATACTGTAAGTTTCACTATTCACTGAGCATTTGTTCCATATATTAAGATCCGGCAGAGTAAGGGAGGGGGGGGGGGCGTGCTTAGCACCAGGGGTCCTTGAGGGTGCTCCAGGGGGTCCTCAGCAAAGCACATCTTAATTGCCACCTCACTCAATATTTAAGAAAGGGAATGTAAAATAATTGAAGGATGACGGCGTGGATCGAAGGTTGTTCTCTCCTCCCCTGTAATCTTCGAGCCTTTATCACAGGAAGTGCAAAGTGGACTCTTGCATGTCGACAGGAAAAAAGGAAAAAGAAAAGAAGCACTCTTGCTCTTTTGCTTTCCTCTGCTGCACACTCTCCACTGGGATAATTGGGATTCAGGTATTGCAGCCAGTGTAAGGAGGGAGTATTACCTCTCAAGATAGACTCTAAGCCCTCGGTGGCGCTCACTCAATAACACAATGTAGAGAAGATGAAAAAAACAAACAAGGCAGATATCCATCATTCATGAGGGCACATCCTAGTGCCTGACATTTACAGGAGATTGATAAGTCGTGTGTCCTAGGGATTAAGAGTCCTGACATTGTTGCTTCCACTCTCTCTCGAACCATATCTCTCCCCGCTCTCTCTATCTGATCCTGGATGCTTGTTCCCAGTCCTCCCTTGCTCCCTTTTAATGCTTATTTAGCCAAGCAGGTTAAATAAGAACGCATTATTTACAGCGATGGCCTGAGGGTGGGAAGGCCTTGACAGCCAGTCGCTCTCACTCTCTCCGCTCAGTCCGTCCAGTAGTCACCCCTCAGATTCCCAGTCGCTCCCGGGTCAGAAAGTGTAGGATTTAATTGGACTCTAATTGCATCCCGAAACGGACACTCAGACCGTTTCGGAGTGCGGCTCGTTGAAAGTGACCCCGGTGTGGGTCCGCTCTCTTCCCATGCGATGATTAAAGAACATGATGAGGCGAGTAGCACGCCTCTGGACGGACATGTCAGGCCACTGCTTGCCACATTTTAATGACCAGTCTACTGAAACGGCTTTTTAACGACGGGAGAGCGGCCTTCATCGCGCCAAAGTGCTGTGAAATCTCGCTTTAAGGCCTTCGCTCTGCGGCGAGAGATAATCTTCAGTTCTTGTATTTTGTATATTGTCATTCATCATCACTGCGAGCGGCATGAAAAAGAAAAAGTTTCAGTGTTAATACTCTTCAGTACCTGGCTGATGGCTAATTTACACTTGGTCTGTCAGTAGGTTTCTGCATTTCAAACAGAAGGCCCTGTAACACTCCCTATTTTTGGTGGCTGACACGTACAGTAAGCACACTCTTCTTCATATCATGTAAGAAAAACAGGCCATCCTCGCAACTCACCCTGGATATTTTGTTTAAAGTGACAGTTATAGGAGCTGTCTGGTCTGTCCCACTGTTCACTTCCATTCATTTACCGAGGTCATGCCGAGACAATGCTGGGCTCGCCTGCTGCTTTTGTCATTCCTAACACGTCTATTTCGGAGCTCGGCGCAGCGGGGGGAGGACTCTATTGGAATGTCATGTTTGGCACACATACTTCTGCATCACTCAACGTCTGCAGATTACCGACTCCAGCTCGACTTCAGCAGCTTTAGAGGGAGTTGAGGACTTGATTCTGTCAGAGGAGTGGCGCTCAGATTAACGTCCGTGAGGACGGTTGTGACAGAGTGTGGGGGGGCATGCCATAGGAATCTGCTATTTCACGCCAGCGAGGATGCACATGTGCAGAGCGACGGCCTGTTTTTAGCTTACTGTATTGGACCTTGACACGGTAATGGAAGTCAAGGATGTCATCTTCATTTTAAATCTGTTAGAAGATTGGATTGAAATTGTATGGCTGGAATGAAATGCGTGCAGTTTGGGAGCACCTCTTGACTGCTTCAGAGGGAAAGTAAAATTGGATGCGTTCTTATCGCAGGCGACAAAGTAGGGCACATAATCATAGACGTGCAGTGGAAATTTTCAGCGAGCTAGTCGATGGCTTTCAGATGAAAAGGTGGAGGCTGCAGTTGCATGTGGCAATATTAGACTGCTGGGTACTTTCATCTTTTGTTTCTCTGACATGACTCCTCTTCTCCACTCAATGGTCAGACACTTGTGCTGTCAAGACGTCGTGTTTGCGTAGGCGTGTGTTATGTTTGTGTTAGACCCTGAGAAACCAATCTCCAATCCCATGGTGGTATAACAGACAGCAGATGCCTGCAGCACTGTGTTTAGATTATTGATCAAAGCCACCTTTGGTCTTTGATATGAGTCACTCTTTTATTAAGCAGCAGGTACAAGTTCTTTTCATTTGAAACTGATGTGATGGATTTGGCCAAAGCTGAGGTGAGGTAAGCCAACTGATTGAGATGGTAGTGTGAGTGAAACACGGAGACAGTGGGGTTGAGAGAAATGTCTCCAGACTACAAATGCCCTGATTTGTCACTCATCTTAATTGACAGACTGGGGATCTCTGTTTCCTTGTAACAGCTGTGCGCTGTGAAATGATTTGCAAAAAAAGAAACGATGCTTTCCTAGATCCCTGCAGCCAGCACTTTGGGAAAAGGTCAAAACGTATCGCTTTTAGTATTCAGAGCTGGCGAGAAAACTCATGGTCAAAGTCCAGCGATAGATTTCTCTGAGGGACGTCTCCAGTTTCACCGCGCTACGTTCAATAAAACAAAAACTTCCCACCCAAGGTCTCTGGTAGTGGCAAGTCCGAGAGGGAGGCGTGACTGAAAGACCTTTTGTTTTTCCTCTCTAGAAAGCACTTCCAGAGCTCTTGCGAGTGGGGCTGTTTTCATTGATCCTGACCCCAGTTTTCCAATACCAGTCCATCCAAGAGGGTGTTTCAAAGTGGGAGTCTGTCAGTGTTGTTAAATTTCTACACACACTGCGCTCTGAAAAATAAAATTAGAGCGAGAGCTAATGGCTTAGAAGAAATACAGATAAACCCACAATACACATTGTTCAGTATCAGCTTGAGTCAGACGTTAACCTTATGCAAATTATATAAAAGATTTACGGCTGTTCTCGACCAAAGAAATTCTCAGTTGAGTAGCACTCATATGATTTTGTCGCTTAATCAATTAGTTGATTTAATCGACAGATCAGTAAAACTGAGTTTTTCCACAAAGAATCACATAAAAGCACCACTTTAAATCTTGTGTTTACCAGAGGTTTGCTCATACATTTCTTGGAAATAAGTCACTCAGCATGAAGAAAAAGCATAAAAAATGACTTGTCATCTAAATAAATCTTAGTCGATTAGTCAACTAAGCGATCGTTTTGGTCCTAGTCAACTAAGAGGGGGCAGCACTAAAAAGATTGTTGCTTCAATAAGAGTGAACATGTATTAAACCACTGTTTTTCAGAAAGTATAAGAACTGTGACAAGGTCATCATTCGACCCGATATCACGGCAAAGTGTGTAATAGATCCGCCGGTCCACCAGAGGTTTGCGTATCACGTTTTGCCTCGCAGAGACGTAAATATTACACGCCTGTATGAATGTGCAGTACCAGCAGGGGCAACAAAGCCATTCACTTAGGTTCAGGCAAGAAAACCACTTAGTTAGGTTAAGGAAAAAACTTCATGGTTGGGCTTAAAATAAGTATGGAAACAACGCAACCGTCACTACAAAACACATGACAAACGTCACTACTAGATGTTCAGTGACATTATTATTTAGATACACCTGTACATGAACGCACAGATTCCTTATAGATGCCCTTTAACCACAGTGCTACTGTATATCTTCTATTAAGTATGACTGTGGCCAAAGGCGAAGCAGCCTCGGGAAGATTTGAATGAATCTGAAAGACCACATCAGTGAACTTCTCACCTATTAAAACACAACTCATTACTTTTCACACTCCCTCTCCACGGATGTACAGGCCTGCCTCCCAGCACAGTAATATAAATATAGTACTCATAATCGGCATAAACTGTGCTTGCTTGTTATTACTAAATGTAAGTTCTATTAATATTCTGACAGCTGTGTTGAAAGACCCCCTGAAAACCCCCAGAAAAGAACTTAAAGTGTGCACCACTGCGTGTGGATAGCGACGTTGTTTTTTTTATTTGCATAAAAGACTCCTTTGTTCATTATTAATATGAATATATGTGACAAGACGGTGTCATCACTGCATCTTTAGAGCTTCAACCACTTCTGTGGGGGCCTGCTGTGTCCTCATTTCCACTGTGTGAAGACGCCTGTTTTTTTGTACAGCCATTTAAAAGTGTGAGGAAGAAGGGAAGGGTGGGAAGTATAGAGATGTGTCAAGCATCTTTGTCTCGAGCTTTATCAAGGTCTAATCTACGCTGTAATATCCTGCCAAACGGAGTCTGATTTCCCTGCGTTTAACTTGCTGCGTGACATCATCCAAGTCATCTGATTATATTGGATAATCCCCCCATATTTAAGGTACCAAAAAGGCACCTTGTTAGAATGCCTTCTTAGAAAAGCTGCTGTAATCAAAGCTACCTGGTTTGCATTCGCTGCAAATGTAAACAGGCAAACTTCCTTTTAATGACCTCCTCAGTGAGTTGTGAAGGCAGAAGGACTCACGGCTCTGACCCTGGTCCCAGAGCGTGAGAGTAAGGTCGCGTTCAGACGGACACAGCCCTCTCATTTATTTCAGCGAGGCCAGTCTGGTGGTGCCTTTGAAAAAAAAAATGCAGGGTCATCCAGCAAAAATGTTTAACCTGGCTCAACGTCTGCTGTAACTCAATGTGGCATCATCCGGTAAGTCGGCCATTAAAATGCGTGCAAGTGCACATTCTAGGGCTGTCCTCGACCAAAGAAATTCGTAGTCAACTAGCAGTCGTATGACTTTGTAAACTACAGCAATCGATCACTTGATCGTCAGATCTGTAAAAACTGAGTTTCGACTAAGACCAAAACGATTGGCGCCGCCCTAGCACATTCCTGGTGGATTACTTTGTAACGTGAACAATCTATTTCTACTGTTCACCTTGTGATTGTCGTGACAAAAATTCAAATTGTTGCCACCGTGATAACTTTATAGAGTTGTAAAATCCTGTCTTTGAATATTATAAACCGCTGTGCAGTTAATCTGAAAGCTTCACATTAATGGATTTCTGTATGTCATGTCTCACCGGTACATGAAGCATTGCATTGTTTTAACAGCGGGCTGATTTCCATCTGAATGCCCGCTAATGGAGTTCGCTACATATGCTAACACCCTGCCAATGTCTGTCACTGGCAGACTCATTATATTCCTGTAGCGATATGACTCCAGACCTACACACACCAGAAAGTAAAATAACCCGCCTCTATACCACAAACAACATCATGTATCGATACAGACAAGCATAAAAGGCTTAAAATCATCCCTCTAACTCGCCCAAAAGCCACTGTTTTAGGATATGCATGCTTTTTAGGAAGGACTTTGGATTTTGTGCCTCTAAAATTCAAAAATCCCTGAAATACATCAATGCAGCAGGCACAAATAAGGTCAGCCTAATTTGGGTGAGATGACATAAAAAATAGTGCCACCAGGAACGTCTTGCTCCTCCGAGGGTGCTTCTAGGTGACAATGGCGGCGGCATAATCAATGCAGTTTCAGAGCTATCTGTTCAGTGACCGCATTTGCCTCCAAATTCCCTCATCGGCATGCTGGCCACTTTTCATTTTTCCCTCTCATCTCATTGAGTATATTCTAAGAACTTTAATCCGAAAATTTCAGCCAGTCCTGCTCTTTTTAAACGCCAGTTATGTAACCCCCCCACAAAATGACTATTGCATTGAACAGAAAAAGATTTAGAAATTGTACTCTTTCTTCTCTCTTCAAAGCGCCGTGTCGCCTGGACACTTTGACCAGAACAAGAACTGTTGGGCTGAGGCGAAATTGTAATGGCCTTATTCACAAATAGTCTCTTTTACAGCCGCTGCCATCTTGCCGTCTGTCTGGAACATGGCACAAAGGAGTCTGGTCAGTATTCGCCAGGGCAGTTCTATTTGTCTTTGCATGGTTATTAATTTGGGCTCTGTTCACACTACTGGGCAGACTGGGAAAAGAGGCCACGCAAGCCAGCTGGGAATTCTCACCATACACTCAGACGGACATGGGTCAGTGATAAATGACCTGTTGGACGGGAAACAATTTGGACTTGTTGCCAATAAACAGAGGCACTACTTGTTGTCTCCCTTTTGGCTTTAGTAGTGGCAGGCTGATTATCATTGTTCAGCCATATATCCTAATTGGGGCTCTGACTGAATTGGATTATACTGTTAAATTGTCTTTTTTCTTGGACATAGTCTTAAACAGCTCCTTTGATCATTATGCTATGCACTAGGGCAAGCCGGATTACTGGCTGAGGAATTATTGCTCTGTCTGTGGCTTGTGTTTGTCTTACACGGAGGTGGTTTGAAGAATGTATTTGTAGAGGCTGAGCTTGTGCACCTTCATGTACAGGTTGTACCATTTTACCTTTTGTAAAACAGTAAGGAGAACACTGATAGCTTACATGTGTATTGTACTCAGCTTTTCAGCGCTGCAGCGTTGTTCTTTTGAAGCCGCTGCTGTTTCCAATCTTACCATGTGCGAGTCGCGACAATAAAGCTCTGGCCTGAACAAGGTTTTTGCGCCGGGAAACGGATTGAAGGATTTACGGTAGGGCATTCCATCTTGTTTTAATATCGCTGCGGTGAGAGCGTATCCTTTGTTTCCATATCTGCTGAGCCAAGCCAACCCACGGTTCTGCACTCCCAAATTAGCACCTGGAGGCCTTCTGCACTCTTTATACACCACACATCACATTTAGCTGCACACACACAGCGAGCGTAATTTGCTTCTGCACATGTCCTTCAAAGTAGGCCTCCAAAATGACCCCTTAAAAAAAATAATAAGCCAGAGGTACGGATGTGATTATGGACTTGAACTTTTCCCTCGCTCTTTAAGAGGGGCATTATGCATGCAGGGAAAGGCGGGGAGGCAAGGGGGGGGAGCCAGAGTCAAGGCTTGTTTACCAGCATCGTCCCTCATCCGGCTAGATGGAAATGAGTGTGGACCTTTAGAGTGACACTAGCTCCAGGAGGCCCCCAAACCTGACTCACTCATGCGGATCCTTGTGTGTTTATAATAGAAATGTGCTCAGATTGGCTGGGGGCTTGGGAAACCACCTCTGAACCCTGTAATTGCTGTTCCCTGGGGGAGGTGTTTTGTGTGATTGTGTGTGTCTGCGGGTGGACTCTGAATGTGTATGCATATATAAGTGGGAGTGTATGTGCTTGTGGGTGTGCGGCTGGGTACAAGTGGCCAGTCCAAACCCATAGGCCAGTAAACAGTCCTTCAGCTATCATCACGCCCCTGCCACACACTGGGCTCCCCTCGGGCTCTAACAATCTCCCTCCAGCGCTGGATGAACAAAAAAGATGAGGGGAAAAAACGCTCCAACTCTAGTTCATGGAGTTCATGAAGGGGGCATTAAATGAAATGCCCAGAGCCATATATTTTGTGAATGAAAATGGATTTAGCCTAAACTGCTCCTCTTTTCTGCATAGTTTGATACCGCTGGCATGATTCTCTCTTGAAGAAGCCGGATGACAAGCAAATCAATTTAATGGCTCAGATAGGGATGGTAGAGGGCCTGATCGATTCTGACAATCACGCCATCTTTAACAGATATCTCATCAAAGGCCCATTCCCCTTTTTTTTGCCATCCCATTACCCATCTATCCAGCACTTGAATCCACTGCCTATTTACCCATCCCATGCAGGAATAATGGGGCCTTCACCCCCAGTTGGATTAATCAGCCATAACCATATGCTACCGTGTGCAATTACGCTGCAATTTTGACCAAGGGAAACAGCTGTTGCCATTTGAAAGGGTGGAATAAGATTGTAATTGCCTTAACTTTGATTTGTGAGGTGCTTTGATTTGATGAGGGAACACATTTTTATGCTTTACATAATAACAACTCGGAATGAAGAGAACTATTAGAACATGAGACTTTCCCCGCTTCAAGCTTCCGGATGCATCCGGAGGATAAGCTCGCCGTTATGAGGTATTACTCACACATTATAGAAGGAATGAGTATGTTTATTCATTTGGGTTTGAATGGGCTTTCTATTTTCGGAAGGCTGTGTTTTAGATTCAATCGTCTAATGACATTTGAATATATATTTATGCAAAGCAGCGCCTTAACATTTTGATACAGGAGGCTTTCTCTCTAATCCCCTCAGGTAAGGCAGTCACATCAAATGTGATGTCTGCTGAAATCCTTCATGCCGCAGCCTCCTATACCTCTTATCTGCCAGCCTTCTTGTTTACACACTCTTTTTATCAATTGGCTGCATTCAATGACAAAACCTACCTGCTGTCCAAAAGCATAGGGCCTTTGATGCATTCGTGATAGGGATGTCACAGGAACAGATACTTGAGTTCCAAGCCGATGCCAAAAGTCTGAAAATGTGATGGTACTCGTGTCTCTACAGTTCCGCAGGTACCGGTGATAAGGGCTCGAGGCAAACACCATCCTTTCATCCCTGGAACAATGGAAGTTTTCCCTGATAATGCTACATTTTGAACAACAAATCCATGTTGAAATCGACGGGAGGAGAGCCTGTTATCGTTAGCTGTTAGCAGCCAATGGGCAGCACAATCCTGCTTGGCTTACATACACATTGAGTTACATTATGATGCTTTCAAGCTCTATTCAATAAAAAGAGTATTGGGCGAAGGTAAATTATAACGTTATCATGATGTGTTTAAAAAAAAGTGAGAATAGCGGATCATCAGGGATTAATAATTAATTCACAAAAAACAGTATTCAAACAGGAATAAAGAAGTGTATGTTGAAGTACATAGGATTTATTGTTTTGTTTTTGTTTTTTACCGTGGTATCGAATTGGGTATCGAGAATCGTGGAATTTCACTGCTATTGGTATCGACTACTACATTTTTGGTATCTTGATATCCCTAATTCGTGATCATGCACAGGTAACCTAGAAATAAGACTCGCTTTGCACTTGACATAATTTGTCTCACACTATTGTAAATGACTCAATCAATCTCAGATGAGGTACACTGATTATAATGGAAGAACATTCAAGTTGGACAGATCTGAGACTGTCGATGTTCAATGAAAATACGTGAACTACTCCCAAGAAAATCACCGTGTGTGAGTCCATTGCCTCATTCCTTTCCTGCCCTGTTGCACTCCCCTTGAATACTAGTCATCATCACGAAGTGTTCCAACATCAAATCTATCTTGTTTTTTGGCTACAACGAAATCAAACGGCTCAAAATATGGCGAAGACGCGTCTTGAAACCTAGAAAACCCACTATGATAGACATTAGCTCAGATTCTGTGCCATCTCAGATCTCAAAAAATTGTGCAGTCCATTCGTTGGATCCTGTTAAGACGTTGACAAATGGATTTTCTTTCAAATCCCAGCCGATAGAAGATAAACAGCAGATAGATTGAAGATGGCGAGAAAGAAAGGGCAGGGGGATGATAGTTGAAGTGGAAGCACACGGAGCATTAAGTGAAATGCAGTATGACAGTTAAGTTGGAACTTGAGTGTTGGGCATCAGAGTCAGATATGTTGAATACTGTGAGGAGAATTCTGGGTGGATCTCTCAATTTTCCAGCCCCATTTTTGCACCTGTCACTAGACTAGACAGCACATGAGGCTCTGTTTGAATTTTTCATACGACTGGCAATTACTGGCTTTCTTCTCTGGAGCTTTTAAAGAAGGATATGCTAAATGATACATCGCTGTCTCGCTGCAGTTGGTAGATATTCTGTGTTTTTGTGTAATTAGCTAAAGAATGAACTTTGCACTGATTGAGAGCTACAAACGGGAGAATGTCATAATGAGATGTCTTTTTAGTGCATCAACTGCTTGAGGCCAATATTTCCTCCTCTTTTAACAACACAATAAATGACTGCTCCCTGGCGCTGCTTTGAAAACTGTACTCATTGAAATTTCTGAAACATGTTTTTATTTTTCCCTTTTTTTTGTCCCTGTTTGACGCTCAAGGGCCAGTCTCGAGAGATTTGAGGCCTGGTTCCCTCAATGGAATGCGTCTCACATCTCCAAAGAGAGAATGCGCTCTGCTGGTGTTTTGCACATTGATCATGGACGCCTATGATATTGCTTTTGAAGTGTTCCTTTTCACTCATGCCAAACACCATGTAAACACCAAACACTTTTCAAATGAATTTTCTTTTTGTTAGCAGATGTACTTCACAAATGTCTTCTTGAGAGTGGAGAGCGACATGCAGAGAGGGAGCGATGCAGAAAGGAAAGAAAGAAAGTGATGGCTAATCAAAGGCTTCATTTGAAATTCTTGAGTGTCTGACATAGAAATATAATAAGAGTAGAGCGGACATTCAAATCAAAGTAGCAGGATGGTAAGAGCGGCGGCCATCTTTATGTGTACCATTGCCATTGCTACCGTTGTAGAGAGCTAACTTCCGTATAAACCAGTGGGCAACCTCCAGGGTCTGAAAAGTGAAGCCAATGCTGAAGTGCCTTAAACTTGCATTCTTTCTAACAGCCAGCAGGGGGCGACTCCTCTGGTTGCAAAAAGAAGTCTGATTGTATTGAAGTCTATGAGAAAATGAGCCTCCTCATCACTTGATTTATTACCTCAGTAAACATTGTAAACATGAGTTTATGGTCTCAATCGCTAGTTTCAAGTCTTCTTCAATACAGCATGATGTTCATTTAGTAAATTATGGTCCTATTTAGAGTCAAATAGACCATAAAGCAGGGGATGCTTTAGGGCGTGGCTACCTTGTGATTAGCAGGTCGCTTCTACAGCTTTGTCGAGTCTGGGAAAATGTCTTATTCAGCATTTGGTTGTACTTAGCTCCACCCTCTCGTGTCACTTCTGGTTGCAAATAAACCAGATGGCTACGGCCAAAATGCCAAATGCGAGGCTTCAAAATGTCCACAAATCAATCGGTGATGTCAAAGTGACTATGTCCATTTCTTATATACAGTCTATGGTATGAACTTAACTGACTGCCTAAGGTTTTGCAGTTACGACTAAAACGAGCAGTGGAGTAGTAAGTCACATTACGAATCATAGAGAGCCAGAGTAAACAAGTAAAATTGAACAACTTAATGCTTCATCCACACACTCTTGTCACAGCGTAGGAAAGCACTTTGCTATCGCAAGATGAGTGACAACTTTGTTCGGCTCATTTTCTGCAACCAGTGCAAACTAACAACAATCATCATTGTCTTTTGTACTAGTCAAATGACCACGGCTTCCTTAGCCGGCTGCATCGCCACATCCAGCTCCCCTATTGGTACCTGCCTAGACCCCCAGCATAGGATATCACCAGCTAATTGCAATTCTTACCTTATCTGTGACTCTGAGAGGTGTAAGAACATTGCCCACTTTTTCCAGAAGGGCATACTTTCACAGCTCTTCTTCACACCTTACACTCGAGCAATGTAGATTTGTTAGATTAACATCTCGATTATCATTTGCTTGGATGCACTTCACACATGACCAAGTCACTTAACACTCTCAGCAGTCTACTTAACGGGGATGACCTGACGATAATGGAAGGTGACAGAGTGAGATGGATGTTTGGACGCGGGGCTCTGACCCGCAGCGTTACTTGAGCTTGACCTCAACTCAAGCACACTAATAGGTAGCCTGGCGCACGTTCGTGGGCGCAACGCCCGCTAACACAAACACGTACACCTTCACATTTCTGTCCCCCCTATGTGTATTAGTCACACAAAGATAGTCGCTCTCTCAGAGCTGAGCAGAACAGGCGGGAAGTGCTCCATCCATCTTGATTTGTCAATAGTTACAATTTTAATTACACCTGAGTGCTGTCAGCCTGCCAAGCTGGGCGGGGAGTATTGATTCGCTCCAGCTAATTGATTAATTGCTGCGTTCAAGGGGGCATTTTTTTCCCTGCACCCCCCCATCTCTTATTTTGCCATGCCCTTCATTTTCTCTTTCTGTATATTGTGTTTACTGAGTGTTAAAGTTTCACCTGCAGGCACAGTAGTGTCTTGTGGAATAAGTGGAGGGCTTGTAAAGAAGACCCGCCATATTTTACTCAAGTAAAGGAGTGGCATATTAAGGAGAAGGGGGCCCTTTGTTACTGTAAAGCAATCGGTAACGGCTGGGTACAGGGCGAGGGACGCCGTACATCACTGCAGCAGTTATGTGACAGTTAAAGGGGGCCGAGAGATTTGGAGGCACAGCTGCAAGAGACCTTTTACTCAAAACTGTAGCTTAAATTTGTGCGGCTGTTTTTCAAACGGCTCAACTGTCTGTCGGAATGGGCTCCTACCTTTTTTAATGCCATTTTAGAAGACGCTATACACCTGCGACCAAAGACGTGTGGACAGCCTAGTGGATTGGCCAGCACCACCACCGCCGTCTCTAAATCTTCCTTCCTTCCTGGCAGTAGTCTTAAAGCCTCTCATAAAATGATAGAACTGTGGAGCTGCTGTGTAACACAGCCAACCAGACCGCTTACCTCCCCAGCTCCAGTCTGCAGGAAATGAGCCCACTTAAAAGGCTAATTTTGCAATTGTCTGTCATTGAATCCTCCGAGAATTGGTAGGATTTTATAAAACTCTAAAACTCCAAAACACGATTGTAGTGGTTTGATGTTGTTTACCACCGTAGAGGAGTAGAATTCAGTTTCGACAAGGGTTATTATAGTAAACGGAAACTGAAACTAAAATGAAAACAAGCAGTGAAAAATATTTTTTTGTGAACTGAAACTAAATTAAAAAACTATATTCTTTAAATAAAACTAAATGATATTGCCTGGTTATAATATATCACTACGGAAAAAAAGGAGACTACTCTCTTGATGTTGAACTGCAGAAATTGATTGATTGATTTGACCTTCAAGGAGACACTTGAGTAACGCGAAGATTAAACATTATGACCACACAGTTCCCTAACCATTTATTTTGTATGTATATGACGCTACATACTTCTGAGACATTATACCTGGACCTAACAAAAATAAACTAAAGCTATTTTAACTAGGGCTGTCAACGTTAACGCAATAATAACGCGTTAACGCAAAACTGTTTTAACGCCACTAATTTCTTTAACGCATTAATGCAAACGATCTTTCGGAGGTTGTAGCGGGCTCGGTTTTAGAGCTAAGGTGAAAATACTGACATCATATGAAACTATAAAACCTAAGGAATCCATTGCTATCGATCATGCTAAATAACGCTCCAAACGTACGGTAAATTTTGGTGAGGAAAAACTGGAATGGCCCTTTTCAAAGGGGTCCCTTGACCTCTGACCTCAAGATATGTGAATGAAAATGGGTTCTATGGGTACCCACGAGTCTCCCCTTTACAGACATGCCCACTTTATGATAATCACATGCAGTTTGGGGAAGTCATAGTCAAGTCTAGTCAAGACAGATGTTGTTGCCTGTTGGGCTTGAGTTTGTCATGTTATGATTTGAGCATATTTTTTAAATGCATAAAGCAAGCATATCTGCCCTTTAAGGTACATTTTGAACAGATAATCATTTTTTGATTAATTTGCGATTAAGCGTGATTAAATATATCGATTGACAGCCTTAATTGTTACTAAAACTAGCAAACGCACTCTGAAAACTGACTAAAACTAAACTAAAATTAAATTAAAAAGTCAAAACTAAAATAAAAGAAGACCTTGGTTTTGATGCACTCTTTTTTAGATGCCTTACATTTTTTATATGTCAAGATCTTTGTCAAATATTTGATGTTATTGGTGAAATAAGCTCTACTGGTTCACTCCAGTAACTTCAGTGCCTGACGACTATGGTAAATTCCAGCTGGGTCTTTTTAAATATTTATACTCCGTGTGTGGGCTATGTTTAAATGAATGACTTAATGAGTGTTTTGACAGCGTTTGTTTCTTGTGGCCGGTGGTGGCAGTGGTGGCGGTGTTGGTGGGGGGGCTATAGCAGACATGATGACTAATGGAACGGAGGTGAGCAGGAACTAACAGCCGGTCTTCCAAACATGCGTCACCCTGAGTTTATATCGTGTGACACATCACAAAGATTAAAGGCGAAGTCACAACCAAAATATTACAACCGCACTAAATGTGGCTTCGTTTCTTCACCCTGAAGGTGAATTCATTCATTAAAAGATGTGAGTCCTGACCAAAACATAGTAGTTTAACACGGATTAGTTGACCCACCTAATAGTTTCCGCTTTGGATTGTTTCGAGCTGCTTTTTTTTCCCCCTAGAGATTCAGATTTTCTCTCTGCCAGAAATCCCAGCATGCATAGCTGAAAGAGAATCTCTGAGAAGGAGTGTGTTGAATCTCTGAAACAAGCGTGTTGATTCTCTGCATGACATGCTTCTAAAAAATGTTGTTACGTCGCACGCATCCCCCTACTGCTGCAGGCATTACGAATACAAAAGCTTTCACTACCGACATTCACATTTTAGATGTAAACCGTCAAATCCTATTTTTAACCTTTCAAACAATAGTTTTGCGGTCACACAGGGAGCACTTGTGATCATTGACGTTTATAGCAGAAGGTGTGTGACGGTAGTGGGGAGTGATTAACTCTGGGCAAGTCACAGGGGGCTCTATACATACTGCATAAAGCATGGGTGACACTTACGGCATTAATGGAGGCAATTTCTGAGAAGTGACAGGAAGAACGTCAATGGTACGAAATGGGTGAAGTGCGCTCGCTCGTGTGTTTCGCTCGGTGGTAAGCAGAATACAGAGAGGCCTTGAAGAGTTGCTTTTCACTGTGGCTGCAACACTGAAGAAAAGGTTTCCTATGATGGCCAATTACTTCCTCTTTCATTCCTTCTGGAAGCTGCAGAATACAACACAACCTACGCACAGGTTCGCCAGCCCTCAGCCCCTCACGGTTCTGACTCGCACAAACATACACCTCTGCATGAAAAATGGCATTTTACGCCGTGAGGCTTATTCTTGTAAACACTATCTGAATAAACAAATAAAGAGACACACACCAAGGCAGAGTGCTGCACGCTTAAGACCCCCCTCACGCATGTAGACACACACACACACACACACACCTCCATGGAAATGAGCACAGACAAGCAGCACTGTTTCATTCCCCATCTGTTTCTTTCTTCTCCTGTGGGATCCAGGAAACGATTGTATGAGGGTGTAGCGGTCTTTACAGACCACGGAAAAAAAAGGGAACACACTTACGGGGGCAGAGAAAACTGAGAAGCACAGAAAAATGTGTTTCTTTGAGTTGTCGGTGTGTAACTCCAGCTGCCTGGTGTGAAACTTTTTGCATTTGATTGTTTTTTTTTCTGTAAGCTTTAAATGAACACTGACATTTTGGGGAATATATTTTTTTTTTTTGCCATTTTACCCACAGACAGATGAGAAGATTGATATCTAGCACAGAGGGTTGGGTTTGTTACATAAATGTCCTACATAGAAAAGGTGCTGTCTTCTGAAATATCTCTGATATGTTTTATATATTTATTGGAATTGAATAATTTAGAAACTCCTTCACAGAAAAGAAGACAAAACTGTCAGGTAAAATATTTCCATTAAATGTATGAGAAAGTATGAGATTTTAAGGGGACCTTGAATGAGTCATATTGTAATTTAAAGCATATTAAAATGTTCCTATTCCCAATTCAATACACTTACAATACACACAATATGCTCCTACAGCCTTGTTCGTGTAAAGTCAGTCTCTAAACGCTTTGCTCAACTTCATTCCTAAAACTGGGTTTAAACAATTACAGAGTAAAATAAACCTGCATAGCAGAACCAATCCAAAGTCTTGAGAGCGGTCCTTCATATCGAGGCGATGACATGCAGAAGTCGTGTGCTTGTAAACACTGTCAAAGCAGAGACGAATGCACAGAACTGTTGTGGCTACAGCTGCTCTGCTAAAGTGCTAACAGACGCACTCAGGCGGTTCACTCGCTGTTCAAAGTTTAGAAAATAATGATAATCTTGGAGCTCTCTTCCCGTCAGTAAACAGCTCCAGAATGTGAAGGTCGCGGGTTTTTATTCCTCCAGAATCTCATTGATTTATTTTAGCGTTATCCCCACGTGGCACCCCCGTATGTCCTCACGCATGTGGATAAACGCTTGTGATTGGCCTGTCCGAATCTAGAACAAGGTTTGTTAGCGGCAGTTCTAGCAGCAACTTTGCAGTTAGAAATCCTCAGACATTCGGTAGGTGGAGATCTCTGATTGGTTGGTATCGCGCAAGACTAGTTCTTGGCAAAAAAGTCACACCCAAAGCATGGTAAACGAGACCGGGTTCTGTGTTTCAAGATGAGTCGGGTGGCTTGCAGACATCGCAGCAGGCCGCACACTGAGGACAGTCCGCCCCGGTTGACGGTTGCGCCGGGAGCAGGGGCCCCGTTCCTCCTCCCACAGGGAGAGAAGGCCAAATACTTTTGCCAAGTACATACATGGAATTTGACACTGGTTTTATGCAGCGCATAAAGCTCATGACCAGAGCAGCGAGCAACCTTCACCCCGGGCCTTTCCAAGCCAACCTAGAACCGGTGCATGTGACCAACCTAGACTGTAGGTAGGATAATTAATGGGAAAAAATGACAATCGTGCAAGTTTTCCTTTTCCTCTTTTGTATCAAGCAGCAAAAAAGTTGTAGCATGACGTTATTGAGTTAATTTGCCGACCGTCGTGCATGCGCACATCATAATGTCGATGCTAAAATGATATATATCTTGCAGCCCTAATTAAGATTCAAACAATAATTTGTTGAATAACACTATATGAGAGCATTTATCATTTTAGCTCACGTAAAACAGAATTCAATCTAAATACTGTAACTGTCATTTGTGTCATCCGCTTCTTTGTCTCTCGCTGCCTGCACTCATCTCCATCTCACCCCAAAGTGGCTGTTCTGCAACCAAGACACACTGTCAGACAGTGATTGGACGAGACGCAGCGGCAAGTCGACCGCTCACTTGCTCACTCGCATCCACAAACAATAAAACTCTATCAACTTCTCAAAGCGTGCCTCACAGCGTGGCGTGACTCCGGCGCACGAGTCTCACGCTGTCTCTCAGCTGGTGTTGCTTGAGAAATATCTCTAATGCCTGAGCTAATTATTCCTTCAAACCGTGTCATATTCTCTGTGGTTATACGTGTCGAGACACAAGATAGAGCATGTAAATAAAACCGCTTTGGAGGAATACGCTCTGTTGCTTTTTTGTGACAGAGCTAGGCTAACGGTTGCCTCTGCTTGCAGTCTTTGTGCTAAGCTACCCTAAACATGTCCCTGACCTGCATCTTTCTCTATCTTAAAAAAGAACTGGTGGTCCTTTAAGATTATTTTGCTGGAGGATTACCCGCTGTACTGAAGAAGCTGTCTGTATTTTCCAAGCACAAATATTCCTTATCTGCTCTGTTTCAAACATTGCTGCCGGTGACCTTTGGTCCTACAGCCAAAGCAGATTATACCGTCTTGTTGCAGAATACTACGCATAAACCTTAAAAGTGAATATTTCCTGCTGAGGAATGATTCAGTTTCCTCGTTGTGCATTCAGCGGGCCGTGCACGGATTTAGACTGCACTGTCCTCGTCGGATCTTTCCTCGCAACTGTCATTCCTTAGCCTGTGCAGCTGCTGCTTTGCCCCTCAGGTGCAAACACACACACACGCTCAGGCCTTGATCTTTTGACCCATCAGATCCCCAAAAATAGATGTGTACCCACGATCCTTCATGACCGGAGAAGTCAGACGTGCTTGCCAAGCCGGAAGACACCGTCGTGTCAAAGGATACGGTGGTTCACAGCGATGATGTACCGACTGACAAACACAATGAAGCTGTTTGATGTCGTACTAACTGAGCCCTTATGGGACTCCTCCGTTTCGCACCGTTCTCCCCTAGACTGACTGACGTTTTTTCCCTCCGTTATCACTGGGAGAGGACGCTTTGAAATTAGATTGACAGCCGTGATCAGAAACTATCTCTCTCAGTCTGTTCTGGGAGGAGGAAGTACAGGGGAGGTCAATGCTGGCAGCTAGCAGCTGGACTGACAGACCAGACGGACATGCTGTATTTGTCTCTGCGAGACAATCTGTCGGACTGTGGAGGCGTCTCCGGCCAAATCCTGCCCTGTTGTTCAGCCAGGGCTTGAGGGGCAGCTGTGAGATCGGTGGGCTGTCAACTGCCCACAGCCTCCTCCGTAGGTACAGCCAGGCGAGAGGAGCCAGTTTGATTTTTTTTTTTGCCTGAAGGCATCGCTCTCTCTCATCCCTCTTTCTCTTGTTTTTTAATGGAGGTTGGCAGTTCTTCCTCTCTCGCTCTTTCTCTCCGTCCTCCTTGTTCTCTTTCTGCTCTGCTCGCCTTGTTTCTTTTGCAACAAGCTTTGAGGGATGAGGAGGGAAAGAGGGGAAGATCAAAGGGAGCCCGCACACTCTGCCCTCCAATATCATTAGGCTATCTCTGATGGCATTATTATAGCTTCTGCCATGCGCGCGTGTGTGTGTTGTTTTATCCTGGCTTGAGTGATTGTGAGTCTTTGTGTGTGTGTGTGTTTGCACACGTGTACGTGCCTCGCCTCCGTTTGGCACGGGGCCCGGTGCTGCCGTTGGGCCGCCCTGCCATCAGCCCTTCCATATTGAGCAAGACGTCCACGCTCCCCTCCAGCGCGGTGCACGAGGGAGCTGCCCTCTGTTTGATGTCACTTCTGTTTTGCTCTGATCTTCCTCCACCAAAGCCTCGCAGTGGCGCAGTCATACGCGGCAGCTGAGATAATGGAGGAGCGCTACGACGGAAAAACATCTGGAGCACGCAGGAGCAAAGGTCTCCGAATCAAAGCTCACCTCGGCTGCCTTTTCTGCACCCCTTGAAGGATAAGCACCGTGCTAATTTATCATTTAATTATCATCAACAGTTCTTATTAAAAGATCCAAACCAACAATGAATGCACCACATACAGTAACTCCATTGTTATCTAGAACCTATTAAAAGATAATAGTTTATTTCTCTTAACTCATCAAACTGTGGACATACTCTGAGATTGAAAATCTTGAGATGGGATCACATCAGCCACGACGCCAAATCTGGCCAGTGGCATAAAGTGGGGCGTTCAATGGCCTCTTCCCCCAGTTCCTACCCTCCCTACTTCCGGTACCCTTGCTTGGACCACACAAGCCCCCAGGAAGAGCGCCGGTCGTTGATCCCAATTTTCGTATTGGCCAAACGGCGGTACTACAACTTCTATGTCCGTCACGTGATGCCACTGGGCCCATAGACTTACATTGGGAAAGAGACGTCTGTAACTCAGCGGTACGAGCACTCTAATAGCCCTTATTTCATATATTAGGTCCTAAAAGTTGTAAGACGCACTAATAGCCAAATCCAGAGTTATTTCCCTTCCTCGGTTCATGTGACCGAGACGACAGCGCAAGCCGTGACGACGGCGTAACGTTGGGACCCCGTGACCGAGTCATGTGACCCGAGCGGACGCTACTGCGCATGTCCGATAGTTACAATGGATGCGGAAGATCGCCGGGAGATCCGGGTACTTTTCCAGACGGAAGTCGAGCCATGTTGGCGTCATGCGCCACTGAGCAACTTTCATGGGAGTGAAGGGAGCCCCGCCTCCAACGCTGTATCCAGTTCTCTTAATGCATCCATAGGACCACATCCGTCTTCCAACGCCTTCATTTAGATCTTTGTGAGGGAGGAGGAAATATAAACGGACCGAAATATAAACACCTGGCAAAGTACTCAAAACCACCTCTGTGGTAGTTCCTGTAACAGTAGGCGTCTCCAGGACCACATTTTGCCATGATGACACACACATAGACTCACAAGGTGAAAACAACACCAGCGTCACTGTCGCCGCTGGTAATGAAATAATGCCAGTGTTATCCTTTAACAGTGAATAAATTCAGGAGGTTGTAGCTCACCGGAACCATCTGTTTGCACGCCCATACATGTTTTTGTGAACGGCTTACTATACATACATATACATACTGTATCATTTTTGAATGGCCAAATCTGGCAGATGTCTTCCCTTTCTTTTTTTTTTAATAGAATATGTATGGTTGATATATGTTGAGTTCTGTTCCTTTTGTCCCTTTTGCATAATGTATCATAGCAACCCATCTGCAATATTTCACATTTTCTTTGCCGTTATAGAATCCCATTCTCTTCTTTCGGTCACGATCAGATGAATGCATTTGAAATGGCCTGCTGCTGGAGATGTCATTTTGATATGAATGCAGGTGAAATGTATGAATTAAAATGAAAGCGCACTGTGGGCCAGCGTTCTCAGGTGATTTGTCCAAGTGAACATCATGGGCGTATATGCGTGACTGTAATGCTTGCAGAACTTGTCATGGCACGGACCCACTTTCCACCGCTGATCCCGTCTTTGTGGATGCTGAGTCCTCGCTTCCGCCCACACACCTCCAGAATGTGTTGCTGTTTGGTGGCGCAGGAAGAGTTGGGAGATGGAGTAGAAGCTGTATAAGGCGATGGGGCTGTTAATTCACACCTGAATGTTGCTACGAGAGGTCCAATTTGCCAGAAACTGAAAGTGCCCGCTGTTACCTTTCAATTCTTCATACTTGAATCGTCTGTTCTGTTGCTCGTCAGGTCCGCAGTGGGCCTCGTCTGGGAGAAGACTCGTGTGAGTTGTGTGCAACTGTTCCCCGTGTTTATGTGTGCTCGCGTGTCTGCAATGCACAGTTGCCGCAACCCTGCAAGTGCCACATAGCTGGACCGTGTGAGAAGGGGCGAGCAAGCATGCAAGATGGAGGGATTGAAAGATTGAGAGAGACATGAGGAAGAGGGAGGGTGGGGGGGGGGCAGGGAGATGGAGCCTGCACAGCTACTGAATCCATAAAGGATGAAAAGGGCCTTGGCAGGAGTCTTAAGGGGCTAATAAAATAAAGTTCTCTCAGATTAGTTAGCTAATAGAGCTGTAACACAGTGTTGCGTCTTAATGCTGAGGGGAACACGGCCTCCTGTGTGCTGGCTGTGATGTGGGGGGAGTGATGAGGCGGGAGAGGGAAGGCGTGGTGGTGGTGGTGGTGGGGGTGTGGGGGGGTTAGGCACTAACGGAGCACCTGCTGTGAAGGAGCCCTCCGGGTCTGGTTATTCAGTCAGGGGTGAGCAAGGAGACAAGGCGAGGAGAGGGAGCCTACCTGGCATGAAATTACTCCCCCAACAGCTTTAGTACTTACTGTATGAGATCAATGCACGGACTATAGTAGCTACAGCACATGTGTTTCTGTAAGCTCAAGGAAATTAGTGTTTTCTGTAAGGCATCCGATTCTGCTCTACTGTTGGGGCTCATATTGCCTGGCTGGCAATAAAGACTATAAAGACTATTATGTGCAACATCAACGTCTACACTATAAACCGTATATAAGAAGTGGTGCCTTCAAATGGGGTCGTGTTTACCGTGTTCTCGAGAAGAGTCCATATGAGCGCCCCCCTTTTGTGGTATTCACGACCTCGTAAGTAGAAAGTTTCCGAAAGCTCAGAGTTCACGAGTTGTGACGTGTTTGTTGACGTTGTCAGAAATGGCAGCCCACTGCGATTGACTCGCTTTTGGAGCCAGCCTCAAGTGGCCATTTGGGGAACTGCAGATTTCCACGTTGGCTTCATTTCTCAGCACCAGAGAGGTTGTTCATTGAAGTAAATGTTTGTTTTGCTTGTCTGTTGCTATTAAAATGAACTTGTTAGTGTGAGATAACCAAAGCCAGCAAGGCTGTAAAGTCATCAGCAGGAAACCAAACACACAGGAGGGCAGGAAATAGAGGAGATTGTATAAAGGACGACTGTATCTGAGCCAACAGCAAACTGAACACATCAGTTGACCTTAAAAGATTAAAGGCACTCCAGACAGAACAACCAGGAGCAGCTTTCTCTGCGGCAAAACTAAAGTGAAAATTGACACCGTTATTATTGACTCCACGGTCTCTTTTTATGGTGTTGCAACCTATCTTGCAGTTCAACTTATACCCACAAATGGCCAGAGTTCCTCTTTCTGTATATATACACAGAATCTGTACTGCCTCTCCTTAGACGTTTCCTCTGCGAGGCAGCAGTGACCATGGCGCCTCATCCTCTATTTTCCTCCGCCTCGGTGCTTAGCGAGGCATTGTGATGAGCGCAGGCTGTAAACAGAGTGAGAACAGGGAGTTGTGCTAGAATGCATCCGCATACAAGCCAAGTCAAGACGAACAGTACGTACAGTATGTGGATCTGTTAAAACGGGGCACCTGTTTTGTAGATCGAAATGAATGGTGTATTATACAATATTCCCGTGCACGCTCAAGGTGTACATGCGTTGAGGAAGAGGATTGCAGCTTTTTGTGGCGGGTGATGTCCTCAGACGCTAAGAGTAACTGTAGGAGAGAGAAATAGCAGTTTAAGGTGGCCTTGCTCTTGAGATGAGAGAAAAAAAGAGAGGAGGCGGAGAGAGAAAAACACTGAGGAGTATGAAGTTCTCTCCAGGGACAGAAGTGGGGAGAAAGAAAGTGTAGAGATGAGCGAAGAGCGGGAAGTATACCTTGTCTCTAATAACAGAGTGCAAGTGGCTCCCTCAGTGCTGTCATTATCACGGGAATATTTAATGAGAGGCCTCTCAGAGTGGAGACTGATTGAGTGTGTCATCTTCATTCTCCTCTCACCCCCTGCCTTACAGCTCCCTGCCCCCGTAGTCTGATCCCACTCTTTTCTTTCTCACATCTCCAGATCTCCACTCTGAGAAGCCCTCATTGCTCTGTGATGTCTTGCTAATGATTGTGTTCTTTTTTTTTTCTCAGCTTGTGTAAAATGGAGCTGGTTATTGTCTGAGCAATGTGTTTTCATGTGGAAATCAAATATTATTCAATTTTTGACCAAATACATTGGTTGACTTTTTCACGAAATATTTTCACAATGAAATTTTTATGCCTCCGATATCCAGCGTTTCCGCCAGTGCATCGCAAGTCCGGCGGCACACCGGGTCTAAATTGACTCAACATCGGGCCTAAGCATCGGGGAACTTTGTATTTTTAAGATATTTTTTAAACTAAAAAATGCTATACAAGTAGTGAACTCCTTTAATGAATAACTCAGTGTGTAAGTTGTGTGCTTAATGTTAGCGAGTGTTGGTGGGTGAGCGTAGTATTGCAGTGTATCTACGGATTAGGCTTAGTCGGTGAAGAAATGCTACAACTCCTCAAGACACGAGCCAAGTTCCCGTGTCTTGCTTGCCATACTCTGTTTACTGAAGGGTTAGCCCTGAAGTTAGCCACAACTTCAGCTTATTACACATAAGTCTATCTAAGTAAGTCTATAAATCTACTCATGATTATGTACATAACACAAAAATGTATTTTTTGGCATATATACAAATTACTTTTCATAGGTATAGTTACGAACGATGTATGAGAACAGCCTGTATGAGGATATGTATACAAATTTCCTAACCTCTAACCGTTAACTTTACAAAACTGTACTAACTTTTAAATGTGCATATATACAGTATGTGTGTCTGTGGCTCTCATTTAACCCTACATTAGGGCCTAATGTAGGCAACGGCAAATAGCCATCCCTGAGTCATATCTGGCCTTTTACCACAATTATTTAAACTCCAAATGAAACGTGACATTTTCCCTCATTGTGATCCAAAGTTTTAGGCATGAATTTAAAGCCCATTCACTGCATATCACTCACCCACTGTTTCAGTCAGAAAGGACATTTCAGCCAGAGTTTTTATGCACAGTTTTGAGAGAGCGATGATGTCCTTTATCTGGAGTGAAGGTGCTGGCTTTAACTGAAGTGTCTTAACTGGAGAGCAAATGAATCGATCAAATGGATAATGTAATTACATCTAAGTATATTACGGGGTCTATAGGTCTAAGATGGGCTACTGCAAAAGCCATTACTTGGACTGATGGTATGGCACGGAGAATACACCATCATCCACACAGTTTGATAAACCTAGCAGCTTTATTGCCAAAATTGAAAACCATGATATATCTATCTGTATCTTCACTGCAACTGTAAAACTGCCTCAGCAACCCCAAAGAACAGTGCTATAAATGAGGTTGAAAAAATTGGGCGTAATTGCCGACCCCTGGTCTAATAAGAGGCACAGGCACCCGAGAGGCACTGCAACGATTGGGAACTCTTAGCTGAAACAGTAGCATTTGTTTTATGTGCTGCACACACACGCACACACATACACACACATATATACAGTATATATGAGCAGAGTGGAACAGCAGCAATTTCAGTTCCACGCTCAAATCATCCTGTAATCACCCTGCTCCAGGCCACTCCAGGTTTTCTATTTTCCACTTACCAATCGTTCTCTGCTCACAGCGAGAGGAAGGCTGCTCTAGTTCACTCCATAGCAAATATGATATATATATTGGATATAATATAATACGAATATGCCCTTTAGTTGAATTATACAACACAAAGCAGAAATTTAGAAGTGGCGTGATGGCTTACGAAGTCGATAGAAAGACGTGAACGGATGTGGGCCGACGCAGATTCACCCCCAGGCTGCGAAGACACGTCGAGCTCGGATTGAAAATGTTTCAACTTGAGCAAAGACATTTGCAGTTATATCCACTTTGTTAAGGAGACAGTCGCAGAAATGGAGGGTCTGAGGGAAAATGAGAGAAACAACTAGAGTCCATAGTATTACCACCTGTGTGAGACGAAGAGGAAGATAAAGAAATCAATGAATTCCTTTAATGTTATAGGGACACCATTTAAAGGGCCAGTGTGTGGTACTTTAGGGGGATCTAGTGACAGAAATGGAATATAATATTAATAAGCACGTTTTCTTTAGTGTATAATCACCTGAAAATAAGAATTGTTGTGTTTCCGTTACATTAGAATGAGCTGTTTATATCTACATAGGCAGCGGGTTTCTCTTCACAGAGTTTCTACAGTAGCCCAGAATGGACAAACCAAACACTGGCTCTAGATTTCATGTTTTCGCGTCAGCCATCGTAGTTCTCTTACATGCTTGGCACATGACAGATAATGGTTCAGTTGGTTTCAATCTGCAACCTCACCACTAGATGCCGCCAAACACACTGCACCTTTAAGAAAAATATAAGTAATTCTTTGAAACACTGAAATAGTATAATGCATTAAGGGTGTACGATCCATCGATCTGGATCGATCTATCGATTGAATGATCAACGATCCGATATCATCGATGCGAAGTGAAAAACAGCGATACACATCATCATCTTAAAGATGCGCCTTTATTTTGAAATTTCCATGGCACGTCTGTTTTACCATATCCATCCAAGCGCACCTCATTCCTAAACATCCAGACAGTGCTAGCGGCGCGTCGGTTATGCATTCCGCACGGGCATGAGCTGAGCAGCAACCAGACCTCCGACAACAAGAGGTCTATTTTTATTAAAAGGAATATATTGTTTTTCATTGAAATATCTTTATAAATCATATTTTAGTTGCTTTTTTACGAGTTGATGTAAATGTAACTGCGTGTTTTGAACGGGCATATGATATCGTCTCATATTAATCGCAGGCCCCTGAATTGAACCGAAATCGCATCGTTGCAGAATTTGTGATATCGGTAAATATCGTATCTTTGTCCAAAGAATCAATATAATATTGTATCATGATGAAACTGGTGATTTACACCCCCATACTGCATGCAATGTAACATATTCGAAACTAAAAGATGAAGTTAGATAAAGTCACTAAATTCATTGCTGGGCTACAGAGAAATATGAGTTGCTACTGCAGTATTTTTGAAGTATTTTTCGGGCACTGTTATGCCTTTATTATCGAGAGATGACAGGAAATGAGGGAGAGAGGGATCAATTTATAACTACCAAAATTCTATAAATTGGGGTATGTGGCGTCTGCATCCCAGAAACTGACACAGAGTCTGCCTTTTAAATGTATTCACTGTACTGTTTCACTGTACTACAGCCGACGAAATGACAAATAAAATCCCCCCCAAAAACTCCTGAAATCTGTGTCAATGACATCTTTTCTGCATAATGAATTCACTGAGCAAGTGCATTCCCCAGACATTCTTTTTCTCCCTATATTTAGCTAATTCTTCATCCGAGAGAGAGAGATAGAGTCTTACTGTAGCCGATTACTTGACGCCTGATTCGGAGCTCTTAAGCTGTTTTGTGCTTTTCAAAATGAAATTAATTGAGAGAATTTGTGTTCAGTAATAGCTGCCGTATTTGTCACGTGGTCTTCATTTTTATTCTGGGGACCACTTGTTTGCTCTGGATTTGGTTCTTTTTCCGTTTCACAGCGCTGCAGCTTGACCAGAAACAGAGGGAGCTAAAGTGGGGTACCATTAATAAAGACAAAGTCATAGGCCGGTGCGGTAGCTGATGCTGTAATGATTAATGAGGACCGGGCTTTAGCCTCAGTGGTGGTATCTCTGTTGAATTAGGCTCTGATTACGCCTGGCTGGGTCACACATGACTAATGGCTCTTGGGCCTAATCCATCCTTCCTCCAGCCAGGCATGGTGGAATAACTACTGCTTGTAACTATCTGCGTGCGATCTGACGTCTATTATAAGAGCTGGCGTGCGTTGTGTACTTACGGACGTGTGTTTACATGTATTTTCACAACAAATATTTCCTCCCTGTAATTTTATTGCCCTGATGATGGCTCCTTTGCCTCATGGGAGAGCACCATTTCTACATAATTAAGATTTCACCATTGGAATGTGGGATTACGGTGGCGCCTACTTAACTACAATATATTTCCCTCAGGGCTGTTTTTTTCCATTAGGACTTCGTGAAATGGCTTCTTGTTTACTCATTATTATTTGGTTTTCATAGCTGGGTTGTAATTTGTTAGCCTGAGTAGGAGGAGGAAAGAGGCTGGAGCTGTCGGTGTGACAGTGCGTAGGAGATTATTGCCATGCCCTCTGCCCTCAAAGACATGGACAGGAAATTGATGTATGAAGGGGAATATAATGTAGAGGAAGGTGAATCTGAAGAGTGACTTCAGCTGTGCTGTGTCTCCACCCAAGGAGTAATAATGGGACCTTCACTGGCAGACTTATTCACTGGATTGACTGAGTATGTGCTGTTTGACTGACAAACTACCTGTCTGAATAGCTGAGTGCATGGGGGCCAGCGGAGGCTGGCTCTCCAACCTCCTCGCCAGGCAAAACCCAGGGTTATGTCCAACATTTTTTAAATTCTCGCTTTCCACAACGTATACGCCTAGCAACCATGATACAGTATGGTTGGGAAACAATAGAGGTCATTGCAAATGCTAATTGCAGATGTTAATTATAGGACTCTGTTTTCCTGCATGAATGTCAGACATGACGAACGCCCATCCACCACCTCGACCTCCACACCCTTACTAAAGGGCACTCTACTGCCTGCCTTTGCACTCAATGTTGGCATTGGATGCATACTTTGACGTGCGGAATTGACCATGATTGATGTAATTCTATGGATACCGGGTTGCAGGCTTGCCAAGGTCAAGCTAGTAGGAATTATCACCCTTTTATTTTACTCTTTGTTTGGTAGGACTGGACGATGATTCAAATTGGCATTAAGCAACTTTTTGTAGGATCATATTGTGACTAGATGATCATATAAGGCGTTTTCGGACTGGGGAACTTTTTCAAAGTTCTAAGAACTATTATTGTTTCCGCACCGCAAGAACTAGGAACGATCGTAGTTCTGACACCTCTTCCTAACTGGACGCGATGCAAACAAACGAGCGAGCAAGCGAAGGTCAGATTGTTTCACTTTTTTCCCAATGAAGATGCTCTAACCAGCTCCGTGCATCAGCAGCAAGGCTAGGAACTGTGAGTGACACAAGTGTACAGTGAGTGGTCGAACACAAGAGCCAATGCAGCACCGGCAAACGCCATTTTTAAAAATATGTTAGCCGTGGAAACAATGGACAACACAAGACAAACAGCAGCTCGTAGCGAACAAAAATTGGAAGAAAAGTTGGACAAATGGACCAAAAGTGAAGTCAAGAAGTGAACTTGTTCATGAGCACTCCCTCAAAGAGCACTATGAAATGCGTTTTATTTTTTCCAGATACCGTGTTTTTAGTTATAATTTTTCGGAATTCTGCATTTTAGGATTCAAGCACCTTTTGTCACCAGAAAAAGTGCCTAATCATGCGGTGGGTGAATCAACAATTCATAAGAAAATATTCAAAATGTAATGAATATCAATGAATTTGATTTAACACATCATTGCACTATATTTTTTGTCAATGAAAGTGCTTCAATACAGCTATAAAACAAAACATATGCTTTAAATCTAGCTGTTAGTGTCTAAATCGTGGGGCCTTATACTCACTGAGCCATGGAATAAATGAGAGCCGCTGCTCAGCGAGCTAAATGTGATTTCAGTTGGAAATTCAACTTTATTGAAAAGAACCTTCTCTTTTTGGGGTAAATAATTGCCACCACAACAATTTTGCCCCCATAACACTAGCTAATTTAACTGCTATACCAAAGTCATATCTGTTGGGTAGGTTACAGTAATGTTAAGCTACGGTCACTGCTTCCTGCTTAACAGCAAATATTGCGTTTTCATTACCCAGTACGCCCACTCTCAGGCCTGTTGACTTGTCGTTTTGGCTTCGCTAGTCACCATTCTGCTCCATTTCCCTAGCTGCAATCACACTGTCAGTATCTGAGATGGTGTTAAGCTGTGGCTCATTGCACCATGGCTGTGCTCGCTGGGCGCGAGCCGTGTGGAAGCAGCGGGCATGCTCCCTGGGCCGGAGGGAGGGCATGAGCGGGGTGGAAGCAGGCGCTGTGGAGAGCGGTGGCAGCCAAGGGATCCTCTGCGGCTCCTGACCCTGTATTTTCCCCCCATTCAGGCGAGCTTGTTGTTTACAGCTCAGCGGTGGCAGCATGATTCTCTACTGGGCTAATTTGTCACCCCATAAAAAACAGGACAGCACTGGTACACACAGAGTGGGAGTCGGTGAGCTTGTTATGTTCCAGCAAGGATGGGGAAGATAAGAGGAAAGAGAAAAGATAGGCAGAGAAAGAGGGAATAACAGGTTTGTGCAACAAAAGAGAAGAAGATGTAGGCCAAAAGCAGATGCAGAGTAAGTGAGATAGAAAGTGAGAAGAAGCTCACCAGGGTTGGAGGAAGACATGTAAAGACAGGAGCATTTAGATGTTTGTGTGTGTGTTTGTGGATGACGGGGTGGCTCTTCTTCTTTCATCTGCTTCTTTTGTTGTCGTATTCAAGAGTGAGCTTGTTTGCTATTCTGAGGGTCTGCAGCTCATTAGAGGACCCTGCAGACTCCTCTAACAGGGAGCGCTCAGCTGACCCCGGCGACCGCCTGGCTGTGTGACAGTGCACTCCAAAATATGCTGCTGTCACACTGTGATGAAATCGCCGTAACGATGATACGCTATCGTATAAACATACACCCCAAAAATCCAAAAAATATTTCCCCTTTATCTGTTATCCTCCTTTCCTCTTTGTGCTTCAGTATGTTTTCAACTTTTATTTCCCCCATCTCCTTCTCTCTCTGTGTGTTTCTGTGTGTTTGGGTCAGTAATGAGCTGGTTTGGTTTCTCTTTCCTGCCACAGGCATATTTTTCTCCTCCCATCTCAATCACCCTCCCATACCCCCTCCCTCCTCCCTCCCTTCCTCATCTGCTATCTTGTTTTTTCTTCTCTCAATGCCTCCTCTCTCCCCCCCCAAGGACTTTCCAGGTTGCTTTTTCCCTCTGTTTTTTCTCTGCATTCACATTTTAGAACTTTAATTATATTCCCATGGTACCGGAGAACACAACACGCCTCAACACCAGGAGTTGCCTGTGTTCGGCCCATGTGGTCCTCGTCTGTCTTAAAGGTGTGAAAAATGTATGAGCACTTGTATCATTGCCCTCCGGCTAGACGTAGACAGCATCACCCGCGGCTCTGTGGCAGAATGTTTAAATGAAAGGCACTGGTGTATAACAAGGAAGCATGTTAGCACACTGCGGAATAGAGAGCGACTGCTAACGGCCATGAAGGCATTTAGCGTCGATGTCATATCCAAATAAATGCATCATGCTAATGATTCGTACAGTTTTTAGGAAAAAGAAATGAAATACACACATGGATTAGATCTGTCAGGCTCGGTAAGGTGTGTTTTGGAGCTCAACAGAAGATGGGTTCATGGCCAACTGTTTCCTGCTTACAAAATGAGACTGCACTTTATTTCCTGTCCTCTCCTGTCTTGTTGAAATCCTCAGTGGTTGAAAGGTTTAGCTCATCTGGCATAGTGGTGCACGTCGACCATAAAAACATAAAAACAACCAAACCTCTTGGCCTCAGAAGAAAAACATTTCTGTGCACAGTATTAACCCTTTAAACTCTGCAATAGAAATAGTCAACTAGTGCCTACTTTGGTATTTCTGTGTGCGTATTGGATGCCAGTTTTTGGAGTATCTTCAAAGGCTTCTTATCCCTAAAATCAATACAACCAAAGCTAAATAAGTTTTCTAATTCAATAAACCATAATAATTAATAAAAGTATTGAAATTGTGTCATAAATTTAAAAAATAAATTATAAAAATGTTTTTGACTAAACATATTGAACCAAAATATTTCTAAATGTAGAAACATGATGAAAATATTTCTTAACACTCCAGAAGTTATTTGAACTACGCACTTTTTTTTGAGATATGCTCATTTTGACAGTTTCGTTACATTCCGCACGAAACGTAATGGCGTCATCACGAGCGAACAACGTGATGAGGCGAAAGACAGAAGCATTAGTTTTCTCCTGAAAAAAGGAATGACTGCTCTAACTATTATGGTTTTTATTTTACGTCGATTTAAACAGGATCATGCAAACAGCGATCTCTGACGGCCATTACGGGGCAATACTCTGGTGCCACCGCACGTTGTCACCAAATGTTGTACCGCTCGTAACATAATGATGTCATCGCGAGTGTATAACGTGATGATGCAAAAGCCAGAAGCCTCAGCTATGTATGTGAGCGATGCTCACTTTTGCCTGGTTATTTTAGATCCATTTAAACAGGATCATCAAAACAACGATCTCTCGTGGCCATTATGGGGCAATACCCTGGCACCACCACGCATTGTCACCACGTTTTATACTGTATGTAATGTAATGATGTCATCACAAGCTCACAGGGTGATGACGCCAAAGACAGAAGCATTAGCTTTCAGCTACAGGAAGAATGAATGCTCTGGCTATTATGGTTTTTATTTTACATCAATTTAAACAGGATCATGCAAACAGTGATGAGTTTTTAAAGGGTCACGACCGCCATATTTTACTTTAACTTCCTTTCCACAGCTAACAGAAAAAAATGACAGCTGTAAAAGAAAAAGAACAGATGGATGGAGAACATGCAGGGAAAAAATAAGAGCAAATGACATGAGGGAGATAAAGTTGGAGAGCTGAAGTTGCAAAGGAGGATTCCCATTAATCAGTTCCTGCTCTTTTAACAATTGGGGTGAAGTGGCGAGTAGTTGCGGATTTACAGAGATACTGTCGGCTCGACCCCGTCCTGCTAATTGAAACAAGAGACGGGTAAAACCTACAGGAGGGATAAGGAGCTGCTGTTATAATTCAGGCCTCTTCACGCCAATCAAACTTAAGCTCTCCTCTCGCTGTCATGCCCCAAAGACAATTCTCTCAAATCCTTTTCTTTTTCCCCGGCCGATTCTAGCAGTGGTGCTCCGGAGTGACCCTGAGAAGTACTCACTCCAAAGAGGAGTTTGTACAATCCGCACACTGCGCGATTTAAAACCCTGCTATCTTGGCTTCAGGTGAATTCATTTGCATGGAGGAAGTGCTCGCAGTGAAAGAATCAGGGACGGCATTGTGTCGAATTGATAGAGGGGTCAGGTGAGCGAGCTGCACTTGTTCAGCATGCAGTGCACAGGAACAAAGCCCCTTACTGATTAACATTGTTATTCATTCATGAGGAGGAGCCCAGCGAAGCAGAGCCATTTGTCTTAGGTACATTTAACAAATGCAAAACCAGTGGGGGAAAAAAAAAGAAACACAAATCTCCTTACGAGAAACAATTGAATAATTACGGCCCCTCGGCTTGAACCACACCGACGGGGTTCTAAAGCGTTCAGGACCTTTTGTTTAAATATAGAGTTTTATTATGGCGGCATCAAGTTTTAGGGATTTTAATTTGTCTAGATATTGTCTACCCATCAGCCACTCAGCAGGACTAAGGGCATTTGTCAGTACAAGTAAAATTAACATAAAATAATTAGAACGTTGTTGCCAGCCAGTCCTGCTACAAGTTTGGTTTATTATACCTCCACGCTGGCCAGAGGCGGTATGTTTTCAGGTTGTTTGTCCATTCTTACCATTCTTGTGACGCAATATCTCAAGAACGCCTGGAAGGAATATCTTCAAATTCGGTACAAACGTCCACATGGACTCAAGGATGAACTGATTAGATTTTGGTGGTCAAGGTCACTGTGTCCTCACGTTTTTGGCCATAACTCAAGAATTAATGTGCTTATTATGACAATTTCACACAAATGTTTAAAAGGTTAAAATGATGAAGTGATGACATTTTTGGACAGACATAGATGTAAACTGCAACTTGACTGGCTGGCGGAGGCATACAACCACGGGGCGGTCATTTCTAGTTGGAAAAAAGATTGAGATAAAAGAAAAAAGAAGAGGATACATCAGCAAAGCGGATGTATTTGCGCTTTCTGCATACCAAAGCCATCATCAATAAGCACAGTAAGTGCGCATGCCAGGCAAGGGCCAGTTAACAGACACAATGTAAATGTAAATTGACCGATAACATCCTAAAGGAAAGCAATCAATAACACCTAGCAGGCCTTCCTCCAGAGGGATTTTTTAGGCTGTAATTATCACAGCATCATTTCATTGTCTATACATTACAATATTTAATCATCCTAACATTGTAAATATTCATTTATTATGAGAAACATTCATTAAGACATTTACATACAGTATGATAATTTGTTATGATACATTTATATAAACTATACTTTTAAATTATTGCCATGGCTGAAATTACTTCTGCTTGTGCTCACCTGGGTTGATCTCCTCAGATTAGTATGCATGTTTCACCTCAGTTATGGATTAAGCAGTCAAACAGAGGTTGTGAAAAT
The DNA here is from genome assembly GCF_015220745.1 of Sebastes umbrosus. Lineage (NCBI taxonomy): Eukaryota > Metazoa > Chordata > Actinopteri > Perciformes > Sebastidae > Sebastes > Sebastes umbrosus. Next base: position 21,709,407 of record NC_051288.1, on the reverse strand, counting down.
GCCAATGCGATTTTTAGTCATCAGATCTTTTTTTTTTTTTTTGAATGTCACTTAACCGTCTCCTCTTTTCAGTGTTTCACATCCAAACAGACTATTCCAAACAAAGCTGTAGACGTCCTGTTTTGTCTGGAGTTAAATAAACACTTGATAATAGATGGTCACCAAGCCCCTGGACCGGAGAGCTGTGTTTGTGGCTGGGGAATGTACACACTGACTCCTCAGGATGGGGAGGCAAGTGGGGAAGTTAACGCCAGCGGTTTTTGTTCTGTTTTGTTTGGATGACGCCAGTAACGTCCATTTCAGTCATTTTAACTGCCCTCGAGGTTCATTTCACTTGAGAACATTGCGTTCTTTGTCTAAAACCTCTAAAGCTCCACCACACAATGGCAATAAAGCTGTATTGTTTTTCTGCTGAAGCAATATATACAAAATGAGGATAAAAAATCTAATCTTCTATCTCATAAAGTTCTTCATAATTTCAGTACTTTGCATGTCAAGTTTGGGTAATTTTGTAAAAGTGTCAACCATAGACTGTATATGAGAAGAGGACGTAGTCGCCATGACGTCACACACTGGTTTATGGACTGCCGTTTTGAAGCCTTGAGTTTGGCATTTTGTCTGTCACCATCTTGGCTTATTTGCAACCAGAAGAGACATTAGGAGGTGGAACTAAGTGCAACCGAACGCTGAATAAGACATTCTTTGGTGACCAAAATGTAACAATTAACCTCCATGAACTGAAAACACACTGTAAAAGGGTTAAAGTTGTAAGACGAAAACACGGACAACTCCCATCTAACTTAAAACCTGTTTAAAAAAAACCATTGACTTCCAGACGAGGGAACCAGAAGTGCTAAAATGCCAACTCATTTCCGGGTTTTAGGACTCATTCCTGTAGCACTCTATTAGAAAGAACGCAAGGCACTAAAGTATCGGCTTCACTTTTCAGACCCGGAGGTTGCCGTCTGGTCTCAATATGTTAAATATCTCATGTCCTCTAGAATGTAAAGTAGGGATGCTGAATCTATCTAGCTCCTTTAACCTGAGGCTTGTTTGGAGTTGGATATTACCCTACTGGGTCAGGGAGATGCGCTGCCATGTATGGCATATTTGCAGGGCTTGGCACCTGTCCTGTCTGGGTGTGTTTTGTGGTGCTGGTGCCCCAGCCAGCCCTCCTTAATGAGAGCAGAGGAACAACAGAAACAGATGGAATTGCCTGTGGGATTGTGGGAAGACTCATGAACGGCTAGAACGTCGGCTGTGGGAGGAAGCCGGTGCCATGTGGTGGCGTGCCCACTCTGCCCTCTGGTCATCTCTGCTAGTCCTGCTTGGTGGTCATCCAGGCGTGCACTGGCCTGCCAATTAAAGATGGGCCCACAGTCAACCCTGAAGGTTCCTCCAAGCCCACAGGCCTCTCCCGTCCTTCCTTCCTTCATCTTTTTTAGCTCCTCTTTCTTCAAATCGCTCTCCAGCCAACACCCTGCCACGCATCCTGCTTTGTTCTTGCTTTCTAACTCAAGGGGACTCGCTGCGCAGAATTAATTTGGCTGTTTTTCCCTCATCAGCCAGATAACTCACCTCCAGTGCGGTGGCAGGTGCCATGATCTGTTCAACCATGTGATTTGACAATGAAGAAATCCTCTTTTCTCTGCAGTATTGCATTGAAAGGAGACTTAAGATGCAGATGAGGATTAACTGAAGATGTGCTCAGTTGCTGCTCAGCATTATGACCCCTCATATATGTGAGACCGAGAGTAGTTTATCCGGAGAAGGCTCAGAGTTCTTCACCCTGGGGTTTAAGCAGTCAATGCCAGAGGTCAGAGGTCGCTGGTTTGGCCGGCTTTGTGTAAGCTGATAACTTGTGAGAAAGAGATAGAGACGTATAGAGAGAAATCAGGACAGTACAGTAGCTGGGCTGTCAGCAGAGCAGTGAAAACAGCTGACTGAGGGAGAATAGGTGGGATCACAGGGATTAGGGGGGCTTGTTAGGAAACCCTGGAAGCCCAACCGCACCATCTACCACCTGCCGCAGGGCGCGATATCCGTCACTAAACTCGCATATATAAAAGTCTAGAACCACGGTTGTTAACATCATCCTGTCACACTAAATGATGGAGAGATTTATCTGAGGAACCGCCGCAAACTAAAAAGGTGCAACTCCTTCCTCGCTCTTTCTGTCGGCTGGAGCAGGGTCGTGTCCTACTTCTGATAATGTCAGCAGAGACATCCGATGGCAGGGAAACTCTCTGACTTCCATATGGAGTGGACAGATGTGAGGAACACATCAAGCACTCCCATGTTTGATTTCAGGGGGGCGTCTCTTCTCGGGTCCTTCAGGAGGCCTTGCAGCTCCGCGTGTGTCTCCAGATTTCTGCAGTGCCTTTTCATTCTGATGGCACTCTGCCTCTGCCACTTTCTTTTTTTTTTCTTCCCTTAATGGAGTTGTTGCCAAGGACCACGGCCTTAATGTATGTTCCCTGCATTCCAGGTATTGAAAAGCCCTAATGCTTCAACGAGCGAGCGAAATGGTGTGCTTTGTGAGAGGATGCTGAATTTTGCAGCCAATCAATGCAGCACTAAATAAAACTATCCACCGTGTTTCAACTCCATTTCAGGGTCAATTATATTGATGCAATCCTCTCTGTCTCCCTTTTATTAAATTAAGATTTACAGTATTAGTCTGGAACAATATGAAAACTCAAGACTTTTACAGCTTTAGCAAATGTTTGAATAGATTTTTTTTAAGACATAGAGAACATTTCACTGTACGCCTGTGGGCTAAACAAGTGCTGTTTGTTGTTTTCTTCACTGATCACATCCAGGAACATTTTCTTTCTCACAGGGCTGATTATTCATGTCAATCCCCATCAAACTACTGCCATGCACAGCACAACATGTAGCTGAAATCACTGTCGGCCTTTTATATCTAACAACAGCAATCATCTAAAGCTTCCATTTGGAAATGCTTATTTGTCGTTTTGCCCTAACTGCTTTATTGTCAGACCTTTGTTTGTCTGCAGGAAAAAAAATGCTCACATATTGAGTTGGTATTCTGGTAAAGTCAAATGGTAACTTCAGTATTTTTCAACCTGGATCCTATATTTGCATGTTTTTGTGTCTAAGTGACTAATGGGGACAATAATTTTTGAAATTGGTCCAGTATTGAGGGAGTACGCTGCAGATGGTAGCCGCTAAACAGGCTGTGGTGTAAACATATAAGGCAATTGTGCACCGTCAATGTATCCACTAAAAGAGCTTGTTTTTGCCACTAACAGGCTCATATTGTTATTATGAGTGTCTGACAAAGTCATGGAAAGCACCCTACAGAGAAATTAAACCTTTTTCTTTTTCTGTCGCTTGATCCGGTCTATTTGTTATTGTGTGCCTTTCTCTGAGAAGTCTCGTTCTGAAATCTCGCATCACGTCCACATTGTGGAAATCATCTAAATATTCAGCCATGCCGTTGAAAATCTTTTGGATGGCATTAAGCTTTCTGTACTCCCAACACAACAAACTCTGACAACATCGGTGTCCCGTGGCACCACTCACATTTCCACCGTTGTCTACCGGCAACACATGACACAATAACAAACAGAAGGCGAAAGGTAAGAAAAACATTTTATTTTTCTGTAGGGTTTTCCATAATGTTGTCAGGCACTTATAATAACAATCCGAGCCTGTCAGTGGCGAAAACTAGTACTTTTAGTGGATACATTGATGGTGCGTAATTGCCCCAAATGATTACATTACAGCTTGTTAAGCAGCTGCCATCTACGGCGCTCTCCCTCAATACTGGACCAATTTCAGAAATTGTCACCCCCATTAGCCAGTTAGACACAAAAACTTGGGTCCAGGTTGAAAAATACCGAAGTTACCCATTAACAAGACTTGGACCACATAATATTTCCACATGTCATAGCATTTAGTGTCAGGTAAGTGTACTAAATTGACTCAAATCTGTGTGGCGATCATTGCCTAATAAGCATAGAGTATGGCATATTTGTTGCAGTTTGATTCTGCTCAAGGACCCACAAATACAAAACAACAAGCTCTCATATTAGCTTTATTATTGATTGACAGTCCCTGCAGAAATTAGTTGGATTGATTTAGCTGGACAAAGTGAAGGTCCGCAGTCAGGCTTACATTATACCACACCGTCATCAGCTTACATCTCGAATAACATGCATGATACTTTTGTTCAAGAACTGTTCTGCAGTGGTTGAGTCCTCGAGCCTGAACTCATCGGATTAAAACTCTTTGCACTTCTATTTGCATGTGTCACATATATGCACCCATTTGTTTTGGGTCCTATACTTGTGAGGCCACTTATTAATGTAATGCATTCTATATCCCCAGTATCGTGGCTACGGAATGCCAACCCAGTCGTACTAAATGGCACATGAATGACACGGTGATCACAAGTCATTTTGCATGCAATAAGAACGCCGTTCTTGCTTTTGGAGTGTCATTTGTATGCCATGTAGTTTGTATTGACTGCAATGTAAATATATCTGCTGAAATGTACTACGATGGGTCCAAAAAGCACAGGACTTTCAACCAGAAGATCAGTGTTTATGTCCTAAAGTGTTGTAGAGTTAGTTTGAAGTTACATTAGTGACGTTTTTGATGTGTTTCCCGTACTTCTGTTCCTTTTTTTTTCTAACTAAATGGTTTTGTTGCATAAACTTAGTAGCGTCCGTTACCATAGTTTTGTGTTCTCATGACATGTGGAATGTCCCTGTAATGTCCGTGTAATGTTATGCCATTTATATGCTTTTCTATGAGATTGGGTTGGGAATGCATCATGTATTGTCTAATATTTTCTAAAACAACCCTATAACAGCCTTTTGAAGAAGTGAGGCCTGGCCAAAATGTCCTCAATCTCATCATCTAGAACTGTTTTTCACAAAGATAAAGTACAAGAGAATACACACCCCTGCAGTATATCTCTTTTTGTGGGAGACGTCATTTGATGTCATTCACACTGACAAATATATCTCAGCGGAATTGCCTTGAATCAAACGACATTTCATCATGAGTGAAACGGTGGCAGTAGGATGGATGGTTGTCAATAATGAGCTTGAGTGTCCAATGTTTTATTCCGAAAAAACTCAAAGCTGACAGACAAAACAAAACCCTTTCTGAACGGTTCAAACATCTATTTGTAAACCTGATCAAAAATATGATTTACGATTATTGTGGATAGCTAAATTCTGGGATACACATCTGTCAAACAGGTTTCCTTTTGTTTACATTACGGCACTCAAATTAGATTTGTAAAAGTATCCAAAAATGGTTTGGCACATGATTAGAAATCATTATCTCAAACAGTAATGCTCCATTTAGTTTGTGTGTGAAATTCAATTTATTGCCTACAATATTGCTTTAAATTCAGCGTACAATTGTATGTACTTAAGGCTCTTTTTTAACTTCACTTGGGTACAGCATGTGGGAGCAGAAAGTAGTTTTGAAAGTCAGAAAAGAAAGAGATTGTTCTCTGGAGACCGTCTGAAGATGAGGCCTTTGATGCGATCTGCTCCCATTGTGCTTTTGCGCTCCAGAAGGCAAGGCAAAGGCAAAGATGCATCTTAAACTGGAGCACATATTTGTTTATGGATGACGGTCCCAACATCATAGAGCAGCATCTCACCCAATCAGAAATCTCCCTGGCTTTCCTCCTCCGTCAAAGGTTCCTGTCATCTTAACATGGCGCGGCTTTTCCCTCCTGCAGCATTAATTCCATGGTTGGAACTGGTGTTTTGGTTCTGGTGTCACAGAGAATGACTTACAGTGTCTTAAACACAGCGAGATATCTGCAACAAAACATCTGTGTTGTGTTGTCACAAAAGCAAATGATATTGTCTCATCATAGCGTAGGTGACAACACATTGTGAGTAATCCAAGGTGTCAGGAAGATAAATTAACATTAATGAATAGCAAGCTTACAGCAACATTTTTGGGCCGCATAACGGGTCAACAGATGTGTTTTGCCGGAGGCATTATGGTTTCAGATTGTCCGTCCATCCGTCTGTCCCATTCTCGTGAACGCGATATCTCAGGAACACCTGGAGGGGATTCCTTCAAATTTTGGCATAAACGTCCACTTTGACTCAAGGATGAACTGATTCGATTTTGATGGTCAAAGGTCACTGTGACCTTACGTCCGTCCCATTCTCATGATATCTCGAGAACGCCTTCAGCAAATTTCTTCAAATTTGGCACACACGTCCACTTGGATTCAAGAATGATCTGATTCAATTTTGGTGGTCAAAGGTCACTGTGACCTTACGTCCGTCCCATTTTCATGATATCTCGAGAACGCCTTCAGCAAATTTCTTCAAATTTGGCACAAACATCCACTTGGATTCAAGAATGATCTGATTCAATTTTGGTGATCAAAGGTCACTGTGACCTTACGTCTGTCCCATTCCTATGATATCTCGAGAACGCCTTGAGCGAATTTCTTCAAATTTGGCACAAATGTCCACTTGGGTTCAAGAATGATCTGATTCTATTTTGGTGGTTAAAGGTCACCGTGACCTCAAGTCAGTCCCATTCTCGTGAACGTGATTTCTCAGGAACGCGTTGAGAGGAAATTTCTTCATATTTGGCACAAACGTCCACTTGGACTAAACGTGAACTGATTCAATTTTGGTGGTGAAAGGTCACTGTAACCTTACAAAGCACTTTTTTGGCAATAACTCAAGAAATAATTTAATAATTATGACAATTTCACACAAATATCTAAAAGCATAAAATTATGAAGTGATGACATTTTGGACAGATGTGGATGTAAACTGCAACGTTGCTGGTCGGCGGAGGCGTACAACCGCAAAGGTAATTTTTTCCTACTTCGTGGAGAATCTGTACATCTGCGTCTAACTCTTTATTTGGTGAAGCCATCAATCAGTGTAGTAAAACCTGCTGTGCTGTATGGTGCCGGGTGTACGGTCCCATGCACATGACATAATTAGATTGAAAGCAACACCTGTACTATGTCTGTCACGCTTTATGTAATGTGTCAAAGGCAAGCTGAAACACCTGCATGTGTTTGCGCTTAACGCATTAATTTGCACACTACCTACATGTGTATGTGGTGTGTGTGCTAACGTGAATCATGCAGAGCGTCATGCGTCAGTGACTGGATGTTGGCTGCTGCTCAAGATGCATTGACTGTACTGGAAGGGAAATCAATATAGTGGAGCTGTTAGACCTCTGTGGTAGGTCATGCCCCTACAGATTACACCAGGCTCCTGCAGTGTTGTCCCAATAGCAGACAGGATTTGTACACACAGACTGAGAAGCATTAAAGGGGGAGTGTGGTAGTATGGGGGGTGGGGAGGTTAGCAGGTCTAGATTGCTCCTGGTGGACTGTACAAGCGGCAGGGGAGGTGTTGAGGCTTAGCAAGGGGCTTCCAGCTCAATACTGTTTAATTAAAATACAAACAAGATTATTGCACTGAAGATTGGGCAAGATTGGATTTAATCTTTAAAAAAAAAAATTGAGACATGTTATTAGGAGGACGGAGGGGTGAATGGAGCACTGAGCTTGGGAGAGAGAGGCTAAGGCGGTAGAAAGTATTAATAAGAGAGGACTGCATTTGTAGATTTCAGAATGATCAACCCCTCAATTCTCAAAAGATTCTCCCAAAGATTCCTAATCGCATTAGTGGAGACGGGGGCCAGCTGTGTTATACTTGGCTGTACCAAGTGATATCACAGGAGACAGGAGACATGATTTCTGACAGGCCTTTTTTGATGTTTTGATTTCTCCAGTCGCATTTTTTGAGGCTTTTTACATGATGTGCAAAGATTTGTTGAAGCGACTTCACGAGTCAAAGCAATAACAGTTCATGAAAGAGACACAGTTTAATACCCCGCTGTGCTTGATTGAAAACCTTTTATCTCCGAAATTGTCACTTGTTGCAGGAGAACGACTGTGAGAACGCTTCATTCCAGCTCGGTCGCAATGCATTTGTCAGCGTATCTGTTAAGATTTTGAAATTGGCTCATAAGCTCGAGTCGTAAAGTTTGTGTCAACCCATGAGGGGCCCGTAATCCTTCAACTGCAGCTAATAAATGACAGTCACCTAAAGTTATAGTTACATGCAGTCCCACATTATCCTGCCCTCTTTCCTCTTCTTTCTTTAAACCAAAGTTGGCATTTTTTCTCAAAGGTCGAGATTGTTTTTATATGTATTTGTGGTACTGATCCATTGCAGCAATTAATCGCCTGACCCCCCCCTTGCATGCAGTCTTGTTGTCTTGACGTGAGGTGGAGTGCATGGAGCAGATATTTCCAGCTCTTGAGTGCCAAACCGCGCAGCATTAAGCGATGCCTTTCAATTAGTGACCCGGCCTCAGACACAGTGGTGATGGGACAGCTTCATACCCCAACGACCACAGCGATGAGCGATTAAGCACCGAACTGGAATGAAAACTAGTGGACCTTGTAACACAGAAACAGTGTTACCCGCATCTTACTGCAACAGTCCTCGACAGAGGTGTGAAAATGTGCATGTGTCGGATGTTTTTATGTGTGAGAGCGTGTGGGCGGTGCTGTGTTTGTGTGCGGGGGATACGGTCAGTGAAAAGAGTGCTAGAGATTGAAAGGAGAGAGTGTGTTTCTTACTCAATCACATGCCAGGTGGCTCTATAAATCGCAGATCTTCATCAATGCTTTTATTGAATTGGAGATGGGCAAGTGATTTTCTCAACTTAAAATTTAAAAAAAAATGTTTTAACCTTACTTCTAAGGAGAGAGAAGCTTTGGCACAAAAAGAGTGCTGTTGCTTTGTTAACTCTGTGAAACCTCAATGTCGTGAGTTTTTCACTGACTGATGTGAAAGTTCAAAGGATGAGAAGCCAAGGTCTGCGACTCAGTGTTGTCCTAGTTATAAATGTTGTCGAACAGAGTTTTATCCTTTTTTTTGATTGAACATACACAAGCTAACAACCCTGAATAATAGCTGTGCCCTGCTAGCTGTGCCACATCTTTTCATTACCCAAACATGGCTTCATAGGGTCAAAAATCAGACGCTCTAACAGTATTATGATTCATGCAGGCACAGATCCTTACTGGGGGACCGACTGATATTTTTGTCATTCCTAAGAAAAGCAGATTAAAGTGAACGAGCCTCTCGGTCTGGTGCTGACAGCAGATAGTCCTCCATGTGGACGGTGCCGCTATGCTATTCTGGAACAGCGCTACAGCCCATTACTCAAATTGGAGGCACAGACAAAGACCCGCTGCCACTGGTCCAGATGTCAAAGGCTTTTATGAAAATCCCTAATGTGATTCAACCTGATCCGACCAACAAAGACCTCTTGTATTTCACACAAATACAATCAGAGTCTCTGTGATTGCAGCTGCTGAGCCCCTCATTATTGATAGATAAACAGCGGCGAGAAACAGCTGACTGCAGCACGTTTAAACACAAATGCCTTGTGATGATAAGCATCGGGGAAACCTTGCTTTAGAACCCGCGGAGGTGCCGACGTGGTTCAATCGAGTGTAGATGCTGTCTTCGCTCGTGCTTCGTCGTTTGCATGGGGATCCTAGCAGCTCAGACGAGAGTGTGCTCTTATTCTGGCTTGTTAACTTTAAGCTTTTTATTGTGCAGGCTGACATAATGGTGACTCACTAGAGGGGAGCTGCAAAGTCAGTTAAGCTCTGTTCTCTGGTGCAACCTTCAGGCCACACATATTTCTTTTCCGCTACCCGTAGTTGCCAAACCACCACTGGCTCATGAGTTATTTTTTTTACAGGCTACAGGTGGGCTGCTGGCAAAGCTTTCCCAGAGTGCTTACTGCTTATCCTTCATACAGCAGAAAGCTTTCACAAAGACTGACCCTGACCGTACAGTATGTAGTTACTCTTGTGGAGGGCAACTTTTTTTTTTGCATTCTCATCAGCCCCTGGCCACATACAGTATATTACCCATCTACCGCCTGGTAGGGCTGTAAAATACACCTATCTCCCGATATGATACTGTCACGATACTTGGGTGCCGATCCAATATGTGATGCGATTTTTAAGTATTGCGCTTCAATATTACGATTTATTGCGATATTTTCTTAACTTCTTTAGCACTAGACCATGGGAAAATGTTGAATCATACACATATAGGGACTTTTACTTTGAAAAATATCTAAATTAATGAGATGTCCTGAAGTCAAATGTATCAGTCATTGTCAGGTATTATTTATTTAATTTTTTCCATCAAATAAAAAATAAAAGAATAAAGACATTTCCCTCACAAATTAGTGGTATTTTTTTTTAATTTATAAGGGACATGTAATTCTTTAAACTACTGGTGAATATAATCCAATCAATCTTATTTCCATATACGTATTTTGTATATACATTTCCCTTTATTAACACCTTATTTTGAAAAACGGACGTAGTCACCCGTGGATACTTCCTCTAACTTTGCCAAGTCCGTCTCTAGCTCTCCCGTCAGCTGTTCTCTTAAAACATCCATGGTCAGCTCCATCGGGAAATTTCAGTATATGAGTATGATTTGACCACGGAGATGAGAGTGACGGCCGGCTTGACCGCACGTTACGGTACGATAACGTTTCCTGTCCATGACAGAGTTAGCATGCAGCTTTAGCCACGATGTCTAGCTCTGCTTTCCCTGCAATGTGTAAAACCCAAAGTGTTTCCATACTTTACTGTATGTGTGGTGTTTACTACATTGGATTTGGGGTGCAGGTCGTATCCATTTGAGTCCTCCAACATTTTCTACTTCGCTGCCGGCTGCGGTTTGTCTTGGTTGACGGATACGGAACGGATATGATGTCACGTTACTCAGACTGCAACAATAAAAGCGGTTACTTCCGCTTAATGAAGCAAATATATTGATTACATTAAAAAATCAATTTAAAAATTCAAAAAAAAAAAAAAATGCGATACATAGTTGAATGGATTTTTTTTATCCCAACCCCTACTGCCTGGTAGAAAAATAACTTTTCCAACTGCTGGGACAGAGACAAACGCAAACACAGGGACAGCACTCAGCACAAGACCAGCTGTGGGGCTAAATGAGGGCCATTCATCATTGTAAACTGATTTAAGGAAGTGAATGCATATGCTGACGCTGCTGATCTGCCGATTAGCTCAATAATACCCAATAAAACCAGAGCCCCTTTACCAAAACCTCTTTTATAATAGAGGTATGATGAATATGAGGAATCTTTTTATGCTGCGATTGGGTGTTAGTATCTCTATTATAAAATGTAAATGACAAAGGAGAAGAAAAAGCTGCAAATGTGTCAGCTGCTAAGTAAAGCAGGAAACCCCCTTCTTCATTCCTGCTTTTTCATTCATTTTGTATTGTTGCATTGTTCTGGACTATAATCATCCCGGCTCTGAAGGAAGTGGCTTTTTATAAGCTGTTTTAAGGTTTCGCCTGGTTTTGAGGCTGCGGCCCCGAAGGCCTTACAAGGGGGTGAAGGCTCTACCCTGCTATTTCCTCTCCATATATAGTCAGGCAGCTCGACCGCAAAGTCAGGGCAGACTGCCTGTCTGGCGCTGGACTGGGTGTGGCCCACCCTGCGAGCGCACAGTGGGCAGAAAGGAGGATGGAGAGTGCTCCGAGCCGCTGCACTTTCTCTTGTGTAAACTCTCACCGTTGCTTATTTAACATGTCCTCAGAGCATGGGCTTAACATGGAAATAAACAAGCATTTTAAACCCTCTCCGCGCGTCGTCGTCTACTGCCGAGACGCACATCTCCTAACCTAGATGTTGTAGTATTAAAATTCACCCTGTTGAATATCAAACAGCGTTGCATCAAACCTCCCCCCGCTGCTTATATTTTACAACCAGACTATATGGAAGCCTCGCAGTGCCCGTCGGCTTAGTTTGTCTTTGCCGCGTGTCGTCGGCCCTGTTTGTGCGACTGCCTGGTCAAAAGGTATTTAAAGGCAGGGTTTCTAAGTACAACAGCATATCAAAGACGAGCGAGCTCCCCTTTTTTGCTGGAAGTAGATGGGGAGTGACAGCTGCATTTGCGAGGCTCCGTTGAAGAGAGCGGGAGAGCACATCCCCGGAGACACGAGGCTCTTTGGGGGCAGATGAGATGTTTCAACATATTTACCGTATGCACATGCATGCCCGCAAACCTCCCTCTCATCTCTCACTAATGACTTGCTTACACCGAAGTCCAAAAATACACATAAACATCCACACGGTAGAAAGAGAGAGAGAGAGAGAGAGAGAGAGATGGAGGGCATACATGAAAGTGACAGGGAGAAGAAGAAAAAAAGAAACATCACATCACATAAGGAAAAAAGAAGTCAGAGAGATTGATGATGCAAAAAGAGAATTAAGTAGGCTTTCTCCCAGCATGCTTATCCTAGAAAATGGTTGACGTGTGAACTTCAGGTTCCATCTTTTTTACCCCACCCCTCTCAGGGGGCCGTTGCCAGCGAAAAGGCTCTGTGAAGACAGGCGTACACACAGCACCCGACAGCAGAGACAACTTCCATAAACTACTAAGAATTAGTGTCGACTTTCTCTATGCCGCCGCCGATAAAAGTCCCTTATAACTTGACTTGTAAATGCCATCCCGTTCCAAAAAAGGGATTAAAGAGTGTGCCGACTTTAGGCGCTTTTTGAAGGGAGAAATAAGAATTGGCAGAGAGCGGCGGCTGTGTGAAAGAAGGATAGGCAGAGATAGAGACTGTGTCTGCGGGAGGGTAGTATTGGCTGAAATTGGCTATTTTCCACTCACACTCTTGACATCTAGAGGTGCGCGTGAGAGGCATTATGAATTCATAGGCTCCGGGGAACCAAATGAGCTCCCGTCACCTGGAATTTACACGAGACAGAAATCACTTATTCTCAATGTATTATTTTTTCCGTGGCACTTCCACGATAGGTTACCAATTTTTTCTATGCCTCCTCCGTCTCCCCCTCCTCCCCCCTCCTTCATATAATCTTCTCCTACTAGGGCACAATTTCCGTGGCAACTTGGTCACACATTTGATTCAGTATTCTATAGCCTCAATTTATTCAAAATCCAGTTTTCCTGTGCTGTCCTTTTCCTAAGTAGGTCGCCTATCTAACAGTACCACAAGCAAGCTGTAACCCTCTCCATTTACATACCGGGGTCTGTACTGTAACAGAGGGCACTCAGATGGGGATGCGTCCGTACTGTAGCGTGGGTGAAGCATGCGAAGCGGTTTGGACCTCTGGGGACCTCGCTGGCCCACTTCACGAGAGTCAACATCAGGCCTCATGTGGCATCGAGTGCCAACTGGGTATTGAGACAGGATGGATGGACACGGGGGTGGGATGGCGCCCATGAGAGAGTGGCACCATTGAGACTTAACCCTTATCCGTCTCTGGCGTGTTTTCAGGGCCGTCTTGGAGCCCGAGAGCAGCCTGTTCTTGTCATCCGCAGCCTATTCCTGTCGCAACAGCTGGGGCATTATTGTGCTGTCTGATCTGCCCCTTCCCGTATGATCCCATAATCGCAGTCACAAAGGCCGTCTCATTTTACTTATAGTCTGCGTGACTTCTCTCATAAGCTAAAAATTCCAGACCTTCATCTGATGCGTGTCTGTCATTCCTTTATACCCACAGCCCGTATTCCTCACAAACCAATCATCCATTCCTCCGTGGCTTCCTTTCTATTCCCCTTGTGCCTTCCATTCCATCCCCTCATTCCCTCACACTTCAGTCACCTGATACCCTTGATTGAGGTTTTCCCTCAGGCCCCGAGGCCAAGCGGTTCTCCCCCCTTCTTCCCCCTGTGGACCCAAGGCCTCGCTAGCACCACATGGCCTGACAGAGCTCGGCTGCACCGCCATCATGTTCTGGAGGTCGCCCTCCCTGACACAGATGTTTCCTGTTGGTGCATTGGTGTTTTCTCTTCAAACATAACTACTGCGGCTCCTTCTTCTTCTTCTTCACTGAATTTACTCAGGTGTTCCTTCGCTGTGTTCGTTTGCCGCGTGGAATGCAGCTGAAATCCCACCTTAACACCGCGGCCGTATTTCGTGAGGAAGTTTGGATTCCAGCTAGGATTGCTTTTTTAGGATCTCGGGGGTTAAACGCGGTTTGAAGAGACATGCTTTTGAAATGTAAATCTTCGTGTTTGCCAGCCGCCGCCGCCGCCGCCGCCGCCGCCGCCACCTGGGCAGTGAGTTCTACACAGCAGCGATCATGAAGTCCTCACTATCTTGGGTGGGGAATATAAATCAACCGCTACTGACTCTCTGATTGACTGTCATAATTGGTTTGTTAAACCCACAGATTGCATCGCCAATACGGAGTGAAAGTCTATCGGTTTCCAGTGGTGGAAGGAGGATAAGAGATGATTTAGATGATTAAATAACAATCAGAAAGATGGCTTTAGCTTGATTGGACCCTCTTGTGGTATTGTGTAGGGTAAGTTTGACATCAATAAAATATGAAGCTGTCAATAGCAGCGACTGAAGCAGTTATGCAAACACTGATAAAATATGAATCCCCCCGTGTACACCGTATGATTAATCGAAACACTAGAAAGCAGCTTCTAATTACTCCTGAGTGCGTATGAAACATTAAGTCCATAAATAAGCATATTTATTTATACCCAATTGGATTTCATTATTCAGTGTTTATAACCTATTGTTAATGTGTTTGTTTTGCCTCAGCTGTATTTGCAATAATTATATTTCTCATCAACATTTCAATAGAGTTCTTCTTTTTTGTTTTTTCAACTTTTCTCAGGTTCCAGGCCTTTCATAATTGATGTGCTTTAGCCCGGATGATGAATCTATTAATATCCTCATGTAAATTACTCTTGTGTCGAGCAAGCCATATTTATTTATCACCCTGACGCTTTTCTAATGAGGGAAGTTAAATTAAAACATTTTAACAGACAAAAAAAATAGTTTTTTTTATGTGAGCTGTCATCTCCCCTCGCTTAAAGCTGTGTAAACACGCAAAGTTTAAAAAAAAAAGCGAGACACAAAAAGAAACATATTGTTTAATCATTTAAATACTCGGAAAGGAATGAAATGAAATATCTGGGACAAATGAAAAATCAGTCAAAAAGCTGTCAGGGGGGGCCGTTTGAGCGTTTCCACGGCCGTTTTAAGGCTCCGCTATCCACTTCAAAGAGAAGCTCTCTGATCCACTGAGAGGGGTTGGAAACCCATTTTGATCCATTTGGCTAATTTCTACTTGAAGTAAATTTGTGTAGCAGCATTTTTAGGTTCCAAATACAACTACAAACCGCCCTGCAGGACTGTGATGGGTGAGAACAAGGTTTGTTGCTTTTACACAGAACATCATGCATGAAAAATTACAAACAAGTACTTAACAAATTGGCAGAGTTGTCGTGCCTCGCACAAGCAGCCACGTTAATTGATGTGTCACAAAAATGTGTGACTCCTTCAAGACTTCATCGCTCAAGATATTTTCTATTTTACATGCAGCCCCTTCAGGGTCAGTACGTACTCAATGTATATGTTTCATGTGGTCAGCTCCCAGTAGCTTGACCAGGACCTTTTATTAGTGATTTCTGAGTTGCTTCCCTCTGCTTCAGCAGTGTGCGACTGCACGGGAATGTTGCTACTCTGGCCCTAACCTAATCAATTACCAGTCGAGCCCTGCTGACCTCTGCCACTCTTTAACCTCCACCCAGGAGTCCCACACAGTTCATGTGTTCACTCAGCAATTACATGCAGACCTGATTTGTATTTTTATACTGTATATATATTTTTTTTTTGAAGTTCCAACTCTGGAAAGTGTCCATTCAAGAAAGATGCAGCCCAGTCAATAATTACTGAACCAACCAATCACTGAACATATAGATTCTTACGTATGGGAACATATAATAGGTGTCCTATTTTGAAATGAGGCACTTTTCTGCAACTGCATGGCATATTTTTTTATTCACTATCGATGCTCACCCTATTTTTTCCCTGATAATGCTACGTTATCAAACAACACAAACAACAAATCTGTGTTGAAATCGGCAGGACAAGTGCCAGTTAGCTAGGGGTGGGAATCACCAGAGGCCCCACGATACGATATTATCACGATACGATCTTATCACGATACGATGCGATATTATCACGATACGATCTTATCACGATACGATATTATCACGATACGATCTTATCATGATACGATCTTATCACGATACGATACGATATTATCACGATACGATCTTATCACGATACGATACGATCTTATCACGATACGATCTTATCACGATACGATACGATATTATCACGATACGATCTTATCACGATACGATATTATCACGATACGATACGATATTATCACGATACGATCTTATCATGATATGATCTTATCACAATACGATACGATATTATCACGATACGATCTTATCACGATACGATACGATATTATCACGATACGATCTTATCACGATACGATATTATCACGATACGATCTTATCACGATACGATACGATCTTATCACGATACGATCTTATCACGATACGATACAATATTATCACGATACGATCTTATTGCGATTTTAAATATTTTGAGATATGCTTATATTGCAATAAGATTTATTACCTTTTTTTTATCTGCAAATGATGCAGTTTGTCAACATCTGTTTTATTTAATTAGATACAGTTTTCACTCTGTTCATCTCAGAGTTTTCATTCACATATCTTGAGGTCAAAGGTCAAGGGACCCCTTTGAAAATGGCCATGCCAGTTTTTCCTCGTCAAAATGTTGCATAACTTTGAAGCGTCATTTAGCATTCTTACCAACAAGCTAACATGACATGGTTGGTACCAATTGATTCCTTAGTTTTTTTTTGTATTCTAGCATTTAAACTGAGCCAGCTACAACATCTGAATGACCGAAAAGCAACCAGGCCCGCTAGCGGATTGTTGTATTATTAAGAGGTTAATAGTTTATATAATAAAAGATCAATACTTGACTTTAGTGTATCGATACAATGATGCAATGCAAAATATCGTGATACTATGCTGTATCGATTTTTTCCCCCCTCCACCCCGATAGTTAACACTTCAACACGGGAGTTACCATTGAGTTCCATTATGGTGCGTTCAGGCTCTATTCAGTAAAATGTATGTGTGAGTGAGTATTGGGTGAAAGTGAATTCTAACAATATCATGACGTGTTCAAATGTAATCTTGTAAAATATAGTTTTTTGGCGAGAAACTTGAATAAATCCAGTTGTTTGAAGAAGATGTTTTCAAAGCAATATAAAATAGATATTAGAGAGGGAATTATGACCTGTTAAACGGGGATAAAGGAGTGTATGTTTAAGTACATGGGATTCATTGTTTTACTTTAGTTTTTTACCGTGGTATCAAATTGGTATCGGGAATCATGGAATTTCATTGGTACTGGTATAGATTATTACATTTTGGGTATCCTGACATCCCTGGTGGGGACTCGCCTCCCTTTTTGAGACAAAATGCAAGTCTCCATAACTTAAATCTGTGTGTGTGTGTGTGTGTGTGTAAGAGAGAGAGACAGAAATAACAAAGTGTTGGCATTTGATGCTGTGATATCAGGAGCAGGGAAAATAAACGTTATTTAAACAGAAGGATTCAACAAATGTCTTTATTTAATTATAGCTGCCATTTCAGTACATCCAGTACAGCACTGGCGTTCAACACAGAAAAAGTCCATGTTTGAACAAGCATAAATTTGCATTACTTCATCTGGACATAATCATTTCAACCAGCCCAATAATCCACTTAAAACCTAGCGGTGGCAATGACCACATGCACAGAGTGGCGCATTGCGTTAATGAATGTGAGAAATTACACTCTTACATAAGTTTGTTCTTGACCTAATTAACCAGAGAACACTTCACCACTAAACCAACGTTTCACTTTCATATAACACTTCTCTCTGGTTTCTCTGTTAAGCCCTTCAATGGAAAAAAGAGGCTAAAAGTAACAAAGACATATTTACATATACTGTAACGTTTGTCACCTGGTCAGGATCGCTGTGAAAGAGAGAGTGGGCTTAATCGTGTTCAGGTATAGACATTACAGTAATGACTCACCTAAGGTACATGAGAATATCTCTGGCATTCTATTCAGTCTAGACAGCTTTGAACATGGGTGTCTCAGTTTACTGTTTAACGTGGCACCAACCCGATGAATATTAATCAGAGCACAATGTGATAAAACCCATTTCTCCTGCCAATAGCAGGGCGGAGAATCTTCACAGAACGAGGACATCGGAGTCGTGTAGGGTTGAAGAAAAAGCAAAACTCTTGTTTGCGTCCTGTTTCGCGGTCATTATAACACGTTTTTTTACGGGCGTAAACAGGAAGATCGCTGTTAAGGATGGCACACAAATAAATGTTTTCTCCTGGCATGATGTCTGATTGAGTCCGGGGGATATATTTTTGGCATCCTTGGTCAGTCTGTTTGGCAGGACATGAAAGACCAGAGGCAAGAAAAAGAATAAGGAAAGCTTCAATCGAGTGCAGACCTCTGCGCCAAGGCCTAATAATCTCCCCAGGTATAGTAGCTCTTACTTTCACGGACAACATTGCACTAGTTATGTAAGGCCGGTTTGGTCTCACGGCGGCCGTGTGGGATGGAGTGACCAAAATCAATAGGTTTGTTTTTTGGAAGCATGAATGTTCACAGTTCATTTTATGCAAATCCAGCCATTAGTTATCCACATATGTTGGCCACAAGCAAACAATCAAAGAAACAAACAGACACGGAGGTGTTATATAAAAGAATGTAAAAGACTAAGAAACTGGTGAAAGGGAGATAGGGGGTCATCGGGAAATAGATATTGGTGAAGGATAAAACAATCGATACGAGGAGACATTCAAAGGGACTCTAAGAGAAGGACAAGATAGGGGTAAAGGTTGTTAAAAGAAAACAGTGAAAGAAGAGCCAGAGGCCGCGTGGTGGGAACAAGAGCAACAGATGTGCTTTAAATTAGCCCGGCCCGAGGAATGCAGCCCATGAAGGAGGCCAGACATGGTGACCCTCGGCCTTGCAACCTGATCCCCTGTGGCACAAGCATCTCTTTTGTGGTCTTACCTCCAAACCCCCCCCTCCATTCCCTCCCGACCTCGGCACAATGAGCTAGCTGGGTTCTTCAGACCGCCCGTCCAGTAAAAGCTAGCTCAGCTCCCCAAAGTGCTCTGCTCCGTGCTCCAGCTCACCCTTCATTAGCCGAGGCCTGGCATTCTGCTAATGATCACCATTTCCCTTTTTCTTCCTCCAGACCCAAAATACAGCGGTTCTGCCCCTTTGCTTTTTCTCTATTGAAAACTTGACTATGACATTCAGATTGTATAGCGTGCATACATCATCTCTCTCTGTCCCTCCATGCTCATGGAATTACAATGTGACACCTTTTGACCTTCCGAACAGACGGGGTGGTATTTTTATTCACCCTTTGTCTCACATTGTCTTCTATTCCACATATATATCTCACTCCGTGTTAATTCGCCATGCTCGTCTCTTCCTTTCTTCTTCTTCTTCTGTCTCCTACAGACCACATTCTTCAGCAGTTACACTCGTGCAGCTGTCCTCTGTCCTTGTATTTTGCACCTGTTCTCGAGGGTCGTCTGTGTTCGCCTGTCATGATTTCATCTCCCTATGGCGTTGTGGTCGAAGCCGTTGTTAGTCTTCATGTCTGGATTCTGTCTCGCTGTCTCTTTGTGGGGTTAGGAAGAGATGTCCCACATTCCTTCTCTCTTTTTTTAAAGCTTAAAATATTTAATCACAATTAATCGCACGATTATCCATAGTTAATCGTGATTAATCACACATTTTTTATCTGTCCAGAATTTACCTTAAAGGGAGATTTGTCAAGTATTTAATACTCTTATCAACATGGGAGTGGACAAATATGCTTGCTTTATGCAAATCTATGTATATATTTATTACTATGACTTGCCCCAAACTGCATATGATTATCATAAAGTGTCTATAAAGGGGAGACTCGTGGGTACCCATAGAACCCATTTTCATTCACATATCTGGAGGTCAGAGGTCAAGGAACCCCTTTGAAAATGGGGAACATTTTTATCATTTGTGTTGTTCTGAATGATCAAGAGCAGGAACACTAAATGACTTAAGTTAAAATTCCCTGACACACACACAACTCTGCCTGCCAGCCCAGGATGTGTGTTTTTTTGCACACTATTACCATAATGGTCATTTACATGGGGTAGAACTGTTCCAGGTAATTCAATCTATATGTAAAACACTGTTGCTAGTGAGGCAGAGGGCCAGTGACAGCTCAGCTAACCCATGCTGCCCGGAGAGCCTGCGTTGCCATAGTTATAGCCGGCAATTAGACCTAGTCCACCTCCACGTTTAGGAACCAAAAGTCAAATCTACAGCGTCTGACGATGCTTTCATCGTGTGTTGTGTTCACCGGTATTTGCCACCTTCCAAAATCTGGCAAGTAGGTTACCTTGGGACATTAAGCTCGACCTGTCACACACCACTGCCTGTTAGTTTCATATAGAATCCATGCATATCTCACTAATGAATTCAGTTAAAGCTGGGATTACAGGATTACTTCCTGACCCATGCAATATGCTATATATAGGCAAGACATTGTGACAGAGTGAATGGGCAACCGACTGCTGCCTTACATACATATCCCCCAATGTCCCCCACTAACACACACACACATGCAGATCTATTATGGATGTATAAAGGGAACTGGATACAGCGTTGGAGGAGGGGTCCCGTTCATTCAGGCACAAGAGGCAAAACAAATTTGACTTCAGAATATAAATTTACCCGGATCTACCGGCGATGTCCTGCATCCATGGCGCCCATAGAGCAAGTGCGCTAGAAGGGGTTGGAATCACCAGAGGTTCCATGATACGATATTATTGCAATTTTAAACATTTTGAAAATGACCATGCCAGTTTTTCATCGCCAAAATTTTGT
Source organism: Sebastes umbrosus (assembly GCF_015220745.1). Taxonomy (NCBI): domain Eukaryota; kingdom Metazoa; phylum Chordata; class Actinopteri; order Perciformes; family Sebastidae; genus Sebastes; species Sebastes umbrosus. The sequence goes on along the minus strand of NC_051288.1, from coordinate 21,688,502 downwards.
GTAAATTTGGAGCATTATTGATTGGTAGGTTTTTGTAGTTTCATATGATATCTTCCATCTAGCTTTAAGACAGAGCTCCCTACAACCTCTGAAAGACGAAATAGCGGCTGGTCCAGCCGGCAGATTTTTAAGAGGTTAATAGTTTATATAGTAAAAGATCGATACTTGACGTACGTGTATTGATACAATATTGTGACTCATTCACATGAACGGAGGAAGTAGTGTAACTCTGGATTCAGCTATTAGTGCATTTTACAACTTTTAGGACTGGGAAGCTGATTCACTTTAGAAAATAATTACAAAGAATTATTTACAGACATCTCTTTCCCAATGTAAGTCTATCGGAAAAAGTATTTTTGGGCCCAATGGCATCACGTGACGGACACGGAAGTTGTAGTTCCACTACAAGTCAAATTTGCTTCAAAGCCCGGCGCTCTACCGAGGGCTTGAGACGTGCACTCTTCCGCCCTAACACCATCTCTCTCACCCTTCCTTTTTGTTTGCCAATCACATTATCATCCTGTAACACTGCACTGACTGCTGATCCGTCATGCATGCAAGCCGTCACCGTAATGTTATCATCATAATAAGCCCTCTATTCATCCATGAATGACAGCCGACTCAATTTGAATTGACTGACTCATTCTGATTTGCCAAGTTCACGAGCTCCCACCAAACAGAAGCAACTCTGCCTTTTTACGGAGCATTTATTTTTACTCCCTCTATTCCATTTACAGTCCATTGTTTTATTTCCAACCCTTTTTTTTTTTCTTATTATTTGCCGTCGCCTTCTTCCTCTTTCACTTCCTCTTTATGAATAATTCATTGAGTCATACATAATTTAGAGGAAGCAGCCAGAGATTTACACAGCTCTTTGTGTCTCTGTGTTTTGTTTGGTGACATATTCAATAATTGTTTAATATATCAAATTGACTGGGAGTTGGGAGCTCGGGCCCCGCGTGCAGAGGCGCCTGATATGTCTGATTATGGCAGAGGTGAGCGCCAAATACTTTCCGACAGTAGCAGACTCCACATGACTGCCAGGGGAACTTCCTACTAGCCCTCAACTCCCATAATTCTTCATTTCTTACTGGCTGAAACGCTTCTTGGAATATTTCGCAGCACGCTAATGAAGTTCAGAGTCAGTTTATTGTCAGTCATTGTGTGAGGGGATTCTGCGTTGACCTCATACTGGGTCTGCTTCAGATTAGCTCTGCCGGGGTGTGTTCGCCTGCCACAAATGTGTCTGAGATTGTCCTATTTGGTTTCGTTCCTTACATTCAGAGCAGTGAAAAGAAGAAGTCAAAACTTAGAAAGATTGCTAACATTAATAATTTCACAGAAGACCTAGCATGACATTTGCTGGTCCATTCCTATTCAGGAAAAATATGGGTTTATATTCAGTTTTATTCCTCCCGGAGGAACTGCGAGTTTTGCTCCCTTTCCATTGTGTATATCAAAAGGTTTATTCACTCCACTAGACCTGCGTAGCGTGTTATTATTTCTAATATGTCTAGCTTTCAAAATGTGTATTAGTTTTGGGGATATACTTTTGTTTTTATTTGTCTGAATAATGATCAGTGGAGATAATCCGCTATTTGGTTTTCTGCCTCCATCCCCAACAACATCAATAATAAAAGAAAAAGCGAAGCAATAAAATCTGATCCTCCGGCAGCTTTACCTGACATCCCAACATGCTTTGTTGTAACCCCTGGGGGGGTTGGGGGGGGTGTTCATGCCAAGTCCTATTTAATGAACTTCTTTCAACCAGTCCCCCTTCATTAAGTAACTTGTCAATTCTGCCCATGTGTTGTTTTTTCTTCCAGAGGAGCCTAAGTCAAGTATTTGTGCATGGTGCTAATTTTATTTTGATTATTCACCGGGGAATTGCAAAGTTAATCCCTCCTCCTCACGCTGGTATTGACACTGTGGATTGTTTTTTTTTAATTAAATCAGAAAATGAATTCAGATGGGGGGCTTGGTCAATATCTCAGCTTTCAACTAGCCTGAGATCAGAACTAAATATAAACTGTGTGACTGGAGAGCTTATCTAGTGTCCCCCCTCCTCGCCAAACCTTGGAGTCCAGAGCTCTCACTCCTGGAAGTCAGCGAGGCCATGAAAGAGCTCCGACTACTATTTCATGTCCTTTGTAGCCCGCCAATCCTCCTTTCAACTTTTCCTTTTTGTCCTTGTAGACTGATTGAAAACCAGCCAAGGTTTACACTTTAATGTCCTGTATATATGCAGGGTTAAATATTTCATTTGGAACCACTGAAGAGAGAACTGGAAACCAAACTTCCACGTTAAAGTATGTCTTCCTCTGAGCAGGGAACCATTATTGATATCCTCAGCAGGGAACATCCAGGCCAGCAGGCGGTGTGTTGTGTATCCTGACCCGGCCCCAAAGCTATATGACAAAAGAACGGTTGCAAAACACAGCTATTCATTTTCGCGGTTTTCAATTCACACAGTATCGACTGGCAACCGTAATTGGCTCGATGATTAATTTCAATACTGCATCCGAGGAACAAAAATGTCTCCGTGCTCTATGGCTACAGTGGGACATATACGCCGTGATTGGCTCTTTTTTTGGAGCCTCGGAGCTGAATTTGAATGAGGAATTAGTTTTAATGAAATTAATTATTCATATTTAATCAATGATTTGGCACATAGTGTGTCTGTGACACAAGTGATAATTGACGTCCTCCATTATTTTAGTCAGAATTCTCCGTCTTAAATTGCTCTTTATACTAATTACATTGGTACATGGTTCTCTGACGGAAAAATGGTGGATTGAGCCCTCTGGGTTGGGAGTGAGTCGCTACCCCATGTGAGGAAGTATTTTGGGGTCTTAATCAAGAGTGAGGGTAAAATGGAGTGGGAGATGGACAGGGGGTTCGGTGCGGCGTCAGCAGTTATGCGTACATTGTACCGGACTGTTGATAACATTGATTGACTGGTCCATCTAGGTTCCAACAACTCACCTATGGTCATGATCTTTAGGGAGTGACCGAAAGAATGAAATTGTGGATACAAGCGGCCGATATGAGTTTCCTTCGCAGGGTGGTTGGGCTCAGGTTTGGAGACAGGGTGAGGAGCATCCGGAGGGAGCTCGGAGTAGAGCCGCTGCTCCTTCATGTCGAAAGTAGGAGTGTCAGAAAATATCTAAAATATTGAGTATCGCGATAATATGTTTTGCGATACTGCATTGATTCTCAAAAACACTATTGATTTTTAATTAATAGTTTACATGCAAAGATGAGCTCAATCATTACTGCATTTCATTTGTAAAGAGATGCCCTCTCAGTGTATGTGCTCTCTCAAGGTAGTGCTACAATATGATGTTGGATGTTACAGGGACTGTGATAAATGCAAATGCAGATATCACTGTTCTGATTGCATAAAAAAGTCAACTTTCTTTAGTCAGATTTTATGCATATGGTGGTTTGTTCTAAATACTATGGTTATAGTCAGTTTTCCTAAAATTAGATTTAAAAAATCACAATTTATCGCCTCGCTTACAGTATCGCAATATATTGAATCGTAACCCCTGTATCATGATACGTATTGTAACGCCAGATTCTTACACAGCCCTAGTTGAAAGGGGCCAGCTGAGGCTGTTTGGAGCATCTGATCAGGATCCTCCTGGACGCCTCCTTTTAGAAATTTTCTGGGCACGTCCAACGGGTAATTTGCCAAATGGTATATATCTTATATGGCTTGGAAACGCCTCGGGGTGCCCTAGGAAGAGCTGGAAACCGTTGCTCGGGAGAGGGACGTCTTGAATACCTCGCTAAGCCTGCTGCCCCCGTGACCCGGCCCCGGATAAGTGGAAGATAATGGATGGATGGATGGATGGATGGACTATTTACAGTGTGATGAGATTCTTTGCCATTCTTGCCAGGCTCTCCCTCACTGCTCTGCAACACTGCTGTGTGTTTTGTTTTCAGTTTTGTTATGATGAGCTGGAGATGAATTATAGCAGTCTCTCTCCAATTTCATTGTTACATTAAGTAAACTTGATGTATCAGGAGAAATACAGCGGGGGAAAAAAAGCTTCTCTTCTGTAGAAAACGCCACATGGCATGTCTCTGTCAGCCACAAGTGATGTGCCTCGGTACAGAGACACTGTTTCCTCTGGCTTTCTTCCCAAAAGGTGTCACTCAACATCTGCCATGGCAAATCAAAGTGAGAACACCTCGCTACGGGAAAATACGATTCGTTGCCCGTTGCATCCCTCCCATCTTGAGTTCTTACGCGGTGTTCAGCGAGCCAAGGCAGACGATACAACTCGGGCTCCCGGGCGCCACCAGACAAATTGGACCCCGGGAGGAGCGTGAAACACTTGGCCGTGGAAAACAAATGGACATTTGGAGAGGTCTGCTGCCTCTTTGCTGTGCGTGATTGGCATAGGCATCTTCTTAAGGAAGGAGACAGGTGGAGGGATGGAGAGCAGCGATGTGGAGCAAGCAGCAGGTGTGCAAACATGTCATTTAAGAGCGAGAGACGGAGATGAGAGGGATAATGAGCTACGTTGTTGGAGATGGGAACAACATTGTATTTCCAGGAAAAAAAGAGTGATTAAAACGCCATAGGCGCAATATAAGTAAGGTCAAACTCTTAACCCTTGAGGAAAAATAAAGCGTAAGGTTACCTGGATGTGGCGAAAGGAAAGAAACAGAGTGGAAGGTGTCAAAATAAATGAGAGAGCGGCGGAAAAACAGAGGAAGGGAGGCACGGCGGAAGGTCTGAGGAGGGATCAAAGGAGCGTGAGGGATGTGTCTGCATGCAGCCGTGGAAAGAGCATTGGAGAGCGAGGAGTGATAAGTCCGTGACAGCTGCAGCATCATTAGTGTATTAGGATCAATCCTCAGGACTCTTGTTTGCAGTCTTTGCCCATACAGAGGGGCTGATGTAATTTTGATGGGCATACAGCTGCTGCAGAAACTTACAGATAGCTGCCGTGCTTTTCCCATCTCTGATCTCTCTCCCCTCCACCTCCACGTCTCACCATCATGCTCTACTTTGTCTGATCTCTTGGCTTCACTGATCCGAAGCCAGAGGTCAGCCATAAGTGTTGCTGAGGTTCATCTGTCTTCAGCTTTTTACATGTTCACATGAGAAATAGAGAATTGTAGGTGTGGCTTTCTGAACTACAAACCGTGTCTCTGCTCTGCAACTCCACCCTGGTGGTCAACTGGTTCTCATTCCCATCTTGGGCTTTCAACTAACTCCAATGTAAACCCATCTGCGGCAGGATTCAACGGTCAGAGCAGTTGACGTATGTACAGTATGTTTGTATAAAGAGTGAGAGACCCCTTAGCACCGTTGGGAGTTGTGGTGGATAGCTCAAACAAACAAAGGTCTTTCTAACAGGAGACGGCTGTTTGTGGCCCGTGTGAAACTAGAAGTAGGCGTTGACTTATTTTGTCATGTCAGTAGTTGGTCACGTTTGTTGTTAGTCAGTGAGATTAACTATGACGATACACCTATCTCCCGATTCGATACTATCACGGCACTTGGGTTCCGATTCAGTATGTATTGCAATTCGATATTATGATTTATTGCGATTTCTGTTAACTTTTTTAACACAAGAACATGGGACAAAGTTGAATCATACACTTCTAGGGACTTTTATTTTGGAAAATCTCTTAATTGATACAGCAAAAATGTTTGATTTCCAGCCCGCATGTAGCCACAGATGTCTTGAAGTCAAATATATCAGTCATTGTCAGGAATTATTGGTTTTTGGAAAATGATTGACTAGTTCCCAGTGATTATCGAAAAGTAATTTTGCTTGAAATGCACATCCCTAATGCTCATTGATCCTCTGCCGATTTCTGTTCAGTCGTTTCGGCTCGCTGCGGCTCTACCTCTGCCTAGACTCAAATGAAGCAATTTGATCAATTCTGGCATTAAAAAATCTATTTCAAAATCGTAAAAAAAATACATAGGTGAATCTTTTTTTTGTTTCCTAATCCCAACTAAGTGGCTTTGTTGCCTTCCAGTCAAAGCGGAATATTATTTTGAAAGGACGCTATGCCGTCCCTGACACGTCCAAAACTAACACTACCTACTGCGTCGGTCTCCGATGCCGAGAGGCACCGACAAAGCGGCGGTATTTGACGAGTTGGGAGCGAGAACGTGTCGAGGTGGTTCGGCCACGCCAGTGGCTTTGGCTCCCCCCGTTGTTGTGGCTATTGCTTTATCAATTCCAGTCAGCAGGCAGTAATTTGCCAGACGCCGTGGGTGTGTGATTAAAGATCCCTCACCACCCTGAGCCAGGCAGCTGGTACACTGTGACAGCAGAGCGTGGCGGCAAGACGTAGGCATGCTGACAGATTTACACAAGTGCTCAGACACACAAAATAACTTGTAGCGGGCTTACAGCGTCGTCGAAGACGCTGTTTGCTCCGATCTCTGCATGTGTTGGTGTGTGTACCCGCATGCATGCGGCGTGCCTGTTTGCCTACTGCTGCACAAACGTGTCCTTGAATAAGGTTGATTCCACTAGGGTGCTCATTTGAAACCATCTTTATGGGCTGTGTTGAGGCCAATGTATGTGGATGATAATAAAAGCCGTGCTTGACTGATTGCTGGTGTCATTACAGTAGCGTGGATATTCCTTGTAGATCATTATGCGGACGCAGCCGTCCCCGGTATGTGGCCCTTCCTCACTCCACTGAGCGCTCTGTTTGACTTTCTAATTCTGGGCTTAAAACAATAATTGGAACAATGCTCATGTGAAAAGACACAACTCATCTATCGCAGGCACACTGTTTTTCATCTAGCCTATGATTTCCTTTATCGGGTCCCTCAATTAATCTCGTCTTCCCCTTTTTTGTTTGCACATCCAGTCTTTAGAGTTATCTTCATTTCGACGGCGGGCAAGTTTGCGCAGTGTCACTTTAACGGGAGAAGAAAGTCTCGCTGTCTTTCAAAGAAGGGAAAAAGGGGCAAGATAGAAGGGGGCGATGACAATAGCCGAGTCTGCCGTCTCATTTACCAAATGAGGCCTTTGGACGCCTTGTCTCTCCGGGAGAACTGTGGCATACATGATCTCATTGGTTCCCTTGTTTCAGGAGTTGATTGTTTAACCTGCTGAACCTAATTATGATACATTAGACTCATATTATTGCACATGACAGCACATGCGATTCATATGAGATCTGTGTGGGTGTTCACATTTGTATCGTTACTGTATCATCTGTGACACTAATGAAAGCCTCTGTCTTCTTCTGTTGTCCCCGACAAAACGGAAGTAATGACCTGTTAATTTGTCACACATATAGATAAAGAAATTAACAGCATCCTGATGATTCACTTCTCCTGTTACATGTAGGCAGCATTTTATTTTTGCAGTACCTACAGCCCAACACATGCAAGACATATCTGCTGTGTCAATGCATTTATCAGAAGTGGTAAAAGCTGGAGGCTTCACTCGGCGGACAAACAGAAACCCTACAAGTAGGTGACTCATACCATTTCCCACGGGCGCGTCTGAATCACTGTAATGGCCTTAACAGCAGCCCTGTCTGCGTCTGCAGCGTGTGCCTGTGCATTAGTACGTACTGGCGAGGAAGTGTGTATGTGCTCAAAAGATCTCTGCTTTTCTCCTCATCTCTCGAGCAGACATGTAGAGCCCCTCCATCCGTCTCTAATTGCCTCCACCTCGCACATCATTTGTGTTGCTGCCCGTAAAAAGAAACATTGAAACTCTACCGCTGGGGATCCATAACCGTTTTCCAGCCTATATGCTTTTTATTGCCGTATTTAGAGCCTTCATAAATATAGAGCAAAGCGTTAGGGAAAAGAGGACAACTGAAGAATCACAGCCAAGACACCTGCTACTCGCTGCTATTTCTGTAGATAGTCTGGCAGACGGGCCCCATAGAATGGCAGGCAGACACACACAAAAATCAGGAAACTGAAGCGGTAACAAACACAGCATCCGGGAATGTTCGAAACATCACTCACAGTGGGTACAAATCACAGATATTAAAACTCACAATACAACCATAGCAAACTGTCTGTATTCAAACAATACAAATCAGTCCAGAGGGGTTTACCACGAAGCGAGATTAGTGGGTTAGCGAGGTATGTTGAGCCTTAAAGAGTTGACAAGCAATGTAAGGTGGTTACGCACATCCATAACGGTAATAGGCCAGTACTGGACCGGCCCCGACCGGTACCGAACGTAGAAGAAGGTCCGCACACTGTAGCTCCATTTAAAGCTGAAGTAGGCGAGATTGGAGGCATGTGCAAGATTTCACAGACCGGAGGAAAACAAGCAGTAAGAGCTGATCTGAGGTCTGCTGTCTATCTGCTGTCTTTGAGAGCCGGCTGTCAATCACTCACGAACTCCGACTAAACGGTCAAATTAGGCAGCGCTGATCAAATATGAATCAATATTATGTTACGTTAATGCCTATTTCTCTCCTCAAATGTTTTCAGAATCATCTCGTAGTGCACGGTTTAGCTGTAATATGAGAAAGTTTGTGACGCCGCCGCCATTGTGAAATCTCCATGGACGTAACGCCAAGTCTCGGAACACTTGAATTACAATATGCTGAAAGGTTATTATGGAATTTTTGCCCAATGGTGCCAAAAATATTCTCCCTACTGACACTTTAAAGTGCAATTTATTGGCATATCTTAGTTAGTGACGTTTCGAGCACAAGCTCTTCTTCAGACTTAATAAATCTGCACAGAGACGCCGTCTTTAAAGGTAAACGTTCTGGTCACAGGATACTTGGGTCACTGGCTGTATCATGTGACGATCATGTGACCAGAGGGTTAACAAAGGCAGTGTATAATCACCGCTATCATTGAGGGTTGAGGGCCAACTAAGGCAAAGAAAGCCTGGCTCTGTCGAACTTGCTTTATGGTTCACCCCTCAGGTGTGTGTATGTGTGTGTGTGTATGTGCGTGTGCGCTCTCAACCTGCAGGCATTAAAAATACATCGTCATCTGCTCACAAACATTCTCATACACACACACACACACACACACACACTCTGCCTTTCTTTGTCTTCCCCTCGCTGTCCAGCTCTTCCAGCCCTTGCTGATTATGCACAGCCAGGTTCATATTCGAACACACACTCACTCACTCTCACACACACAGAGAGCCATACGCCTCCAGATTGTTTAGCATACAGCAGGCATTCGCTCATTGTTCTCCTGGAGTCCCAAGGTCAACAAGTTCCCTGCCTGATAGACTCAACATGGAGAGGATGGAGGACGAACAAAGCCGGCGATGCTCACACAGACACATCGCCCTCATATGTACACAAAGGCACAGAAACGCACATATGCAGAGGTGCACTCACGTCTTCAGCTGTTTTTTTCTCTCCAAACAAAGAGAACACAAATTCCTCTTAAGAAAGTAGAGATGTTCTCTGACCCCGGTAACAAGGCAGCCAATAAAATATGTATCAGGCTCAGTGCACGAACCAGACTGCACTCTTACAGCCAAACAGCTGAATATTGTAATGCTCCGTCATGATAATGGCTTGAATCTATTTTACTGCACAAGTTAGTCAAAGTATTTTTGCATTATTCATTATTTTGAATTATTTCTAATTTGTCTTTGCTGACTTTACTTTACTTTTGCAGAAATGTAGTTGCATTTTAAATGGACTGTAGGCAAGTTTTTACATGTATAGACGTTTTTAATCATTTTTATTACGAATATGTGACCGGGTTGTAACTTAACCTAAAACGTTAGACTTTCCGTGACTTTCTGAGTTTCCTCTATCAGCCTCTAGACTGCTTTTAATGTAAAAAATGCAGGCCTATACTCTCTTCAGCAGTGTGCAATCTTAGCTAACGTTCGGTTAGAAATAGAGTCCACTAACGCCAACAAACAACCAGCCCCCACCACAACTTGTACTCCAACACAAACTCCACGGAAGCACAAAAGAACCCAAAGTCATATCTAGTGAAACCCGTCTTGCAAAACAGGATTGTGACCGACGTCGGGCAAAAACTAGGATCAACATCGGCCGGGCCTTCGATTCTTGGAGAGACCTTCGTTTGGTCAGCTGACATCACTGACAAGCATGTGAAATATATAGTGATATTGTGGTTTTAGCTGTCAATCACATTCAGTCTTTTGTGTGTCGCGTCACCGTTTTAGTGCGAGAGCAACAGGACGCTGACTGTCGTTGACTTAACGGCCACAGGAGTCACTGTTAACAAGCAATTTCTGATTCTTACATCGAGTCCCTTTAACATCGACATGAATTTATACCATAAATCACAATGCAAAGTAGATGTTAGTGATTTTGAGTGAAGAAAAGTAGACTAGATGTACCAAATTTGAGTTTGTACGGTCGAAGGTTGCTGAACTGATGAATAACTACAGATTATAGTTTATTCACCTTAGTAACAAAACATGGTCTTGGTCTGACTTTTTATGTAATATTCAATTAGTTTGAATTCAAATTTTACAATATACGTGATAAAAAATCTATTTAATTTGAAGGGCAGCTTTTCTGAACTTTTACCACATCTCAAATCATCTCAAAAATAGACTTTCATGCTTGAAATTCACAGTAAGCAGAACAACCCGAGTGGTGGGGGGGGGCTGACCCAGTGCATGCCCCGTCTCTTTGTTAATGCAAATTGGAGTTAACTAGAAAATTATGCTGAATTGATAATAATGACACTGAACCGGCAGAGAAGTAATGTGTCCGCACAGATGGAAACATTGTGAATAAAGGGAGCGCTGTTTGCTGGCTTTTTAAAATCCCACTGTCTTACAGTTACCACGACAACAAATCCGCTTTTAGCTTGTCACTCAAGTGAGGCAGCAGAAGCCCCTCTACAACATAGTTTAGACTACGTGTGTTGGGTTCAAATGAATTTGAATGATTTACTTCTCAATTGTTTGAACTTGATTTTGAGACAAAGTGATGGAGCATATGTGGTCTGTGAGTGTAGAAGTAGTTTTAAGCCAATGGTAGCCAAACTCGCCAAAAGTATTTATGTACTTTACCAATATTTGGTGCCAACGCAAGGAATCGTGTGGCCTTTATGTAGTGTAGTGCAACCCAACCTCATGGGAACGCATATAATTTATGCAACGCAACAAAACTACAATAACGGCCGCAGCAAAACCACTCACTTAGGTTTAGGAAAATCATCATGGTTGGGCTTAAAATAAGTACGTAAACTATGTAAAACACGCTAGGTACACAAACACGTCACTAAAAAGCATGTCACTAACGTAATGTCAAAATTACTTTACACTTTCGGACAGGCTCACTGGTCTCCTGGTTGAAAGTCCTGTATTTGTTGGATCCATCCACCCCGCCTCCCGCCCACCATAAGCAGTCTTTCTCGCCTTTTATTCTATATCACAAAGCCCCTTTCCCACTGGACAAAAAACCCACAAACAGCCACTAACATCTGGATTTAGTCTTCAGTTGGAAAGGTTACAATCTGCATTCATTCCCGGGACAAATGTCTCTGCAGTAGTTGCGGGTATTTATCGGCTCCAGCTCCAATTGGCAGTGATAGAAACATGACACCCAGCTGGACACGCTAATTTTCGCCCCTTTTCTGGCGCAACTTCTGTAACTTTTTGTCATCTCAGCCACAAATTCCGTCCGTCTCCGTCCAAGCAGCACTCGGATCTTTCCAAATTAGTCGGCACCGAGTTTGAAAGAAGACTGAATAAGAAGTAACATTTTTTACAGTTTATTAACCCTGTTTTCTGGCGCATTTGTGACGTTGAATGTGACACATTGGAAATAAATAGAAAGGCATACTCATACATATGGGAAAGGAGTCTATTACCTATTTTTTGTGTTTCCCCGTGTTTAAAAACACTGCATATATGCGCTTATTTTGGTGGAAAAAGGGATTAAAAATAGGCTGTGGTTTTGCAGTCTTGTCAACATTTTGTGTGGCAGGTTGGGTAAAACGAACAGGACGATATTGATTCCACAGCTTCTGATTAATTGTTTTTTGGTGGCTGCTAGGCTGAGTAACAGCTCTCCACCCCTGCTTAAATTAAATTATTGAAATGTTCTCTGTGACGGAAATGAGAACAAATCAATCGGCGAAGGATGCAGATTGTTGGGCCACGTTTGAGATTTAGAGAATATGACATTTAGGGCCCGATCAGCATCGTATTATATATAGCATTATTGTTTTCCGACGGCTTTGATGGATAGATGATCTGTACCTTTTTCCGGCTCACGCAGCGACTTCACTGGCTTTTAGCTCTTTAACTAATTATGAGTTTCTCTCCACTTCAAGTTTAGCATGATGCCGTCTTCACTTATCTTCATTTAGCCAGACACTGAGAGGGGAAGAAGGGGAAGGAAAAAAAAAAAGAGAGGGTGAGGAAGACAAAGAGATGGCTCTTATCATGCCTCAATTAAAAGTTTCTTTTCTTCTACTGCTGGCAACACAGACTAAGATTGGATTTTGTGTGTGTGTGTGTGTGTGTTGGAGTACAAGATGATATTATTGCTCAAAATGTTAGCAGCGAGGGAACTGGTTGAAGTCTCATCTCTCCTCACTGTCAAAGGCAGTCAACCACAGTTACGCTACACCTCACAGCTAGCGAATTCCCCACACCTTCATCTTTTTTCTCCATTAGAACAACTCGGTGTGATATTAGCATGCACTGTGAGTCCGCTGATGCAAGAGAGACGCGCTGGATTTTTCACTTAGCAAAAGGTCTGCCAGAATAACTGATAGATTGATTGATCAGTCTATTGATCTTACATGCTCAGTTTGAAATAATGACTTTCAACTACTGATTTTTTACTTCAAAGCCCCAAAGGGTTAGAGTTATCGGCACCTGCTGTGCTTCTGTCTATTCCTATTTCTTTTCCTTTTCATTGTTTCTTTCTCAGTTACTTCCCTAACTCCTTCCTGTCCCTTCCATTTAAGTCTTGCCCTCCAACCCCCACTAGTGCCCTCTTATTTTCCTCTTTCTCTCTCTCTCTCTCTCTCTCTCTCTCTCTCTCCCTTTCACTCAATTCCCCCCTCGCTAATTCTAATTAAAGACAAGAAATGTCATCTTTTATTAATGACGCTGTTAATGAAACAGGGGCCGCTTTAGTCAGGGACAAAAGTTTTCACCAATTAATTCTCCGCAATTAAAGTTGAAGAAAAAGATTCTCCCGGAAGAGTGTTTTTTGCTCGAGACTCCCCCGGTGCGGTGTGTGGTTTATTTTCTTACCCATATGCTAAAAGCCTGAAATCCTTGTGGGTTTTCATGCCTATAGGCTATAATCTAAGAAAGGTATTCACGGTGGAATAGAATTCAGATGGAATTCTCTTTTGTATTGGTATTAGTATTTCCCAAGGCTAAATCATTTAGAGTAACTGAGCAATTTTTCTTGTAGTTTATTTCGTCTTCATACATAAATTCAGGATTTTGCATGCGTTATGGAGTCAATTTACTTCAAGGAGCGGAGAGATGTTGTTGATTCTCACGACTAGTGCAAAGCGACAAAGCCATAATATTGTTCAAACTGAAGTTTAGGGCGTATTTAGTTGTCTCAAACTGCCGGGAGCCGTTTCCTCCTTCCTTCGACTCTCTCAAATCTCTCCCCAAACACCTCAGTCAAACATTACAGACACAGACAATGAGGAGGACATTTGTAGGGCTTTTCCTCGACCAAAGAAATTCTTAGTGAACTAACACTCATATGATTTTGTCGACTAATCGATTAGGTGATTTAATTGATCTGTAAAACTGAGTTTCTCACACAAAAGCAACACTTAAATCTTGTGTTTACCAGAGATGAACTCATAAGTTTCTTGGAAATGAGTCATTCAGCATGAAAAAAGCATAAAAAATGACTAAGAACAAAACAACCAATTAGTCGAATATCTTATTTTGAGGTAAATAAACTTAGATATGCCAAACATGCCATGCATCGGTGTTTAATATCTTTTAGACGTACAAGAACTTCGCTCAAATTAAGAACCCGACCAAGTATTCAACGCCACCTTTTCATACGTTCCGATACTCGATGCTGCAGACCCGTTTCAGTCTTTACTCACGAAGCATTGAGGTTTGATATCACTGAGCCAGTCGGGCAGAAAGTCCATCATCAGTAACTCAGGCAGCAGACTGGATTTTTATTCTTCTCAAAAGGTATAACAACTCAGCTACCGCAGGTGGAAAAGCTAGCATTAGCCGGGCCATATTTTTCCACGCTTTGTTTTCATGCGCACCTGCAAAAAGAAGAATGGGCGAGGAACGATCCGTTGCACTTCCAAATTCACAGGTAGTTACGAAAGTGATACACCATGCAGCGATTCCCCAATTAGCTGGAGAGGCGCTGAGAGTTAAAGCCATCCCTGTCTCCCTTGAGTGGTGTGTTATTGACAAAACTGCTTTGAGGCAATTTGTGAATAACGGCGCTCTTCTTATGTGTAGGTTTGAGTGCGGGTGCGTTCGCCAGGCGTACGAGGAAACAAGCCATTAAATTGAGCACACACCGCTATGCAGGCCGTAGACAGAAACACACACACACACACAGCACACTCTCAACCTCCCTTCCTCCTCCTCTCAGCATGTCAGGGTTTTTCATTTGTCCCAGCAGTGTGCTGTATTCTTCTGAGTGGTTGCTCAACCACCGCACGTGGAGAGAGAAGAACGGACAGACCCACTGAGAGCCTAATTAACCCTAATTAAAGACTAAAAATTACAATAGAAAAGTGAGCCGCTGTGCTGTGATGGCTGAAGCTGTTACATGCCACTGTGCCACTTACTTACTTTCTACCGTTCCTTATTTCTTGAGTTTTTTTTCTTCCTAACTTGATGGTAGCTTTCTCAAAGGTTAAGTTGGGGTTCCATGGAGACAGAAGTGAAGGAAAAAAAGTAAGCATATAGCAATATGGTCATGTTCAAACAAACTATTTACCTTCTACTACCCACGGTGGTACTGTGAGCATGCACTGTATGTATTCCCTTCTGCCGTACATACTCTCAGTTGTATTTCTGCTACAAAGTCAATCACGTTATTTCTTTAGTTTTTTTTGCGCTGACTGTATTATATATTGATATTACAAAACTAAAAGGGATACCTCTTTTCTTTCTATTAGCAATGAAGGGGACATATTTTAAGAAGGAAAACATATTTATTTTAAAAAACAGATGTGTTTATTGGCTCCAAATAAGATTGAAAATGAGGTATAGGCTTACATGTGTTTTGGGAGGAGTAGCCTGCTCTATAATGTAAATGTAATGTGATTCATTCTGAGTTAATAATAACAGTAATGCTGCTGTTTTCAGTTGTAAATGAACTGTAGCCGATTGCTGACGTTTTTTCACCTCTTTTCCTCACAGCCAAACTGGGAGTTACATTACATTTAAAAGAACATCTTTAAAGCTGACATAACCTTTTATGTCTTAACCCACATGAAGAAAGAGTTTGAAAATATCCAGCGTAGAGTCAGGCTGTTGGATCGGTACTGTACAGAAGACAGATGGACCGTGAGCAGCGCGACTCGGCTGCGGGCGACTCATCTAGAGATTTGCGTCACCTTTTTTTTTTTCATGTGATGCGTGTGCAGTTCTCAGATAAAATAGACTGTGAAAATGATCTGTTGCAGTAGCGGCTCTGCACGTACGAGCTGCAGCAGCCACGCCGCTCACTCGGCTCTGTGGCTGCTCTAACCTGTTAACATGGGCGCCGAAACGAAAAGCAAAAGGTTCCGTGACGAAACGGAACGGCACCAGTCTGTACGTAACCATAGACAACCTGTGTGGGTGACAGTTGTATGTTTTATCCCCCTCGTGTGTTTGTTCTAAATCAAAACGCATGTGTGGTAATGACGGTATTGCAAAATCCATGTCGTGGCGGAACGTGACACCCGCGGCGGTGATGAAACCGGTATGCCGCCCACCCCTGCGGAAGATGTGGCAGCCTCATTATTCAGCAGCCTTATAGGCCCTGATACAGTTCCTTGTTTGGGGGCCAATAAGAGAGGAGGCCCCGGTACGATAGTGTCCACGTCTCTGATCCGTGCTCTTCATCCTATCCTCCATATAGGAGGCAGATTATAGGGCAGAATAATGATGTCACTCTAAATGAATGACCGTAGCTGCCAATTGTACTGCTGCTGCCCCCCCCACCGCCCCGCGGGCCCATCTCCCCCTCACTAATGATTAAATATCATACACTTACTCCTCTCCTTCCCCCGTGGCTGCACTTCTACCTCACCTTCTCCCCGTTCTTTCAAACTCGTAGCTCGTTACCGTCCCAGATGAGAAGAAAAATTGGAAATGGTATCCCATCCTCCTCTCTCTCTTGGATGGTGTATGGATGGGTGGATGGATAGATGGATGGATGGGTGCTTTCATGATTGTTTTTCTTGAGCGGGCACAACACAGCGCTGAGGAGCGGCGTAATGGCGTTCTCAGAGGTTTGACAAGGTGGATCTAGCTGCTGCATTGTGCTTATTGCGGCTTGGGCTGGGTGGAGGTAATGTGATTTCTGACTGAAGCGTGGCGAGGGTAGGGTGAAAATTTGATGTCTAAAGACCGTTGGGCATTTCTCAGAATGTGTGTGTGTGTGTGTGGGTGACTTTTCTCTCTCTGTGTGTGTGTGTGTGTGTGTAAAAAGCGAAGAGGAAAGAGATGGTGTTGCTCATATGTCAATTCTGCACCATCGCAATATACAGAGCAAGAATGATTGCGTAATGTTTGTCTGTATCTCTCTGTAAGTGCGCTTTTTGTTTTGCCAAAGACTTCATGTCATTCCTCGACTGTCTCGCGCCCCGAGGCTACTTTTGATGTGCTGCTATCTGATTTGGCACCCTTCTCCACACTACCTCATAACCCCGTCGCCCTGAAGGAAACAAAAAATTGTACAGCCTCTCCTCTCCTCTCTGTCTATCCATTGCCTTTTCCTTTGGGGGGTCCTGATCCGGCGGGTGTCCGTCCATCACGCTGCCTGAATGAACGTCCAGAGATGCTTTTTGTTTCATCCCCACAGGCGCCGAGGGCCTATCTGATGAGATACAGTCAGTACATACTACATGGCCCCTTTGTGAGATTCTTTCAGCATATTGCTGCTGAGTTTTGTTGCAGCCGCCGCGGAAAAAAAGGAAGTCAGATAATTTGAATCTATGATTGCTTGATATCGTTTGCTGTGATCTGATATGATAGAGCGTGTCACTTCTGCTATCTTATATCTGCGTTTGCCATATTCTTGTCTGCAGTATAATAGACAGTTTTCATTCCCTATCTCTGTACAGGGAAAACCTTTGCTCAGGTCTAATCCTGTTAATGCTAAAATCTGATTATAGGGGCTGCGGCCTATAGCACAAAGGCAATATGTGTGTTTGTGTAAGAGTGTGTTGTGTAATATAGAGCATAGAAGTATGACAATATGGTAGAGTCACACTCAAGTGTGCATCTGGATGTCCAGATGTTCCACTGTTTTAGGAAAAAAAAACTCTTTATCTAACAAAATGATGGCCGGTTATATGTCGAATGCATCTTTGCGGGGAAAAGGTCGCACTGACAATCAAATCAGCTACTTCGAAACATTGACTGATGAAATATTGATTGTTAACCATCAAGAAATATTTTTGGATGTAATTCAATATCTTTCAAAACGTATGTCAGCGGTGTAGAACGGAGCCAATCTCAGGGCAACAAACGTCCTCAGAATGTTAATTCACAAACCAAAAAAAAAATCATTATGTGGTCAGTCTTAACGTATTCCAGTGAGGCCTTCATGCTGGACTTAATTACTGTTATCAGCCCACCACTCAGATACAATCTGTCAAGCTGTCACAATATGACTGCACGCCGTTGATGAAACATCATATTTTGATATTGTCGAACACTGGTGGAATGAATCTCGGCTGTAAATCATTTCTGCATTCTTAATATATGATCATGAGCTGTGGGTAATGTTTGAGTCATAGAGATCTTTTTTCACCCAACGTGTGTGTGTGTGTGTGTGTGTGTGTGTGTGTGTGAAGTGACAGGCCGTTGGATCACTGAGTGGAATCAGTGAGATTAATCAAATAAATAAAAAACATC
This sequence comes from Sebastes umbrosus, assembly GCF_015220745.1. Taxonomy (NCBI): domain Eukaryota; kingdom Metazoa; phylum Chordata; class Actinopteri; order Perciformes; family Sebastidae; genus Sebastes; species Sebastes umbrosus. The sequence continues at coordinate 21,670,470 of NC_051288.1, read as the reverse complement.
TCAACATGTTGATGAAGATTCATTGCTACGTGACGTGCTTTCCTATAATACATGGACGATTATGAGACAATAGACCCGTTCTGTTGCGTCTCTTTGTAGACATTTTGCGTCTACTTGTAGACATTTTGCATGTCTTTGTGGTTGTTTTGTGTCTCTTTTTGGTCGTTTTGCATCTTTTGTAGAAGTTTTGCATCTCTTTGTGGTTTTTTTTGCATCTCTTTGTGGTTGTTTTGCATCTCTTTTTGGTTGTTTTGCATCTTTTAGTAGAAGTTTTGCATCTCTTTGTGTTTTTTTTGCATCTCTTTTTGGTTGTTTTGCATCTTTTAGTAGAAGTTTTGCATCTCTTTTTGGTTGTTTTGTGTCTTATTGGTCGTTTTGGATCTTTTTGTAGACATTTTGCATCTTTTTGTAGACGTTTTGCGTCTCTTTGTGGTTGTTTTGCATCTCTTTTGGTAGTTTTGTGTTTCTTTTTGGTCATTTTGCATCTTTTTGTAGAAGTTTTGCATCTGTTTTTGGTTGTTTTGCATCTTTTTGAAGAAGTTTGGCGTCTGTGGTTGTTTTGCGTCTCTTTTTAGTCGTTTTGCATCTTTTTGTAGACATTTTGCATCTTATTTGAGATGTTTCGCATTTCTTTATGGTTGTTTTGCGTCTCTTTTTGGTCAGTTTGCATCATTTTGTAGATGTTTTGCATCCCTTTGTAGTCATTTTGCTTCTCTTTTTGCTAATTTTCCATCTTTATGAAGTCGTTTTGTGTCTCTTTTTGATCGGTTTGCATCTTTCTGTAGACGTTTTGTGTCTTTCCGTAGTCGTTTTGTGTCTGTTGTTGGTCATTTTGCATCTCTCTGTGGTTGTTTTGTGTCTCTTTGTAGTAATTTTGCATCTCTTTTTGATCGTTTTGCATCTCTTTGTAGACACCGGCGCCAAGTGGACCCGTTCAGTAATCCGTCCATGTCCATATGCAGAGGTGAAAATAATAGAGGCTCATGCTTAGAAGCCAACTGACTGATAAATACTGGGTTCATGCAGGTGTGGGTGGATGAGAGAATTTACAAATTAGATAGAATTAGCAGTTCGGGGCAGTTGAATAATTGATGAGTTTGTGCATATTCAGGTGTTATCAGTGCTGAACTACGCAACTCGGTAGAACATGGTTGAAATATCGGATTCCCCACCTGGCCTGGGATTGCTTGGGAATCCCTCTTGTCGGAGCTCGGAGAAGTTGGGTGGATGATAAAACATAAGGTGCTTCTAGTATCTGACTGATTCAGTGTTTGAGAGAAGGAAGGTTGACATTATTGTAGTCCTTATTTTACAACACTTTGTTGCTTACAGTCAACACTTGTGAATCACACCTACTTAGCAGAAAATAACACGTACTTCTTTATAAAAGCCTCTATGTGCTACTTTTTGGCTAACAGTTAATTGACTCATAAGTTTCGCTATTTTTATTTCTTTGATGTTTGCTCGTGCTTGTTTTTTCTCTCTTTTTTTACCTCTGCCACATTGTAACAAAAGAGAGATTCATACTGTGGAATAGAATTGAAACCACCTGCATTGCAACCAAGTCTGTCAGTCTTTGTCTCTGTTCATCACAGAGAGAGAGTGACAAAGAGAAATAGAGAAAATGATGAAATAACTGGGAGACATTTTATGGATTCTGGACTTTGTTCTCTTAAAACAAGACACGGGCAAGGGCTCCGGTGACCCGGGTACCCCCCTGAGAGTGTATGTGTGTATGCGGGAGGGGGGTATGTGTTTGTGACTAGTTGATTGGGCCGCATACGGTTGCTCAAAGGGCTTTTATCCAAGTGGGAGGCAGGCTGGGAGGGAGGAATGGATGCAAAAAGAAATAGATGATCAACTAGGCATAACATCTGTGGTAGTATTCACAAAGCACCGCATCTTACCAGTAGGAGATCTTGTTAATGGCACTAAAACTTTTTGAGTAAAGAGTTTCCTCTTAAGATATATTTACAAAGCTGTGTGGGCAACTTTTACTAAGGCATGGACAGAGTTCTTCATCTTAAGCCCTATTCGCACAGGACTAGTATTACCGGGGGGACCTCATGTGATTTACACACATCTGTGTTGGCACATTCGAACGGGTTAGAAAGTCTGTATTTTACTCAAATCTACTGACTTTATCCCTCAGATATGATTTCAAGGCTCCTCTTGCTTTGGTGCCTCGGTGAATGGGTCTCTATGCCTCATATGCCTCCTGAATTTTCACCCAAAATTGTATCAAAACTCTGTTTTATAATTGTCAATGCAACCTCCGATTCTCAACCTGGAAAGAGGCAGAAAAAAACAGAGAAAAGAGATGCTGATTCAAATAACTTAACCTCTGTGTTTGGCAGTATATGGTCGGTAATTTGCGGGGGAAGTTTTACTTGACAAATCACGGACATGGCAGATTCACACAGGATTAAGATCATTAACATTATGTCCACAGTGATGAGTAATAAAGGGACCAGTCTGGTGAATTCATCAATACAACAGCATGAGGTTCACAATGGCAGCATATTCAAAGCCAACATGTTGTGAGCTTACATATCATTATAAGTTGTCTGTGACATCCAGCTGTGTGTTCAACAGTGGACAAACACATCTTCATCTTTTGATGCTGCACTTATCTGGACATCCATCGTAACACCAGCTGTTATTAGACGATTACCATGAAGCTGGCTGTTTTAGAAAGTTTAGAAAAAAGTTTTACCAACAGACTACATAATACTCCAATCCATTTCCATTATAATCCATTTGAAGTAATACATATTGAGTCTGTGTCTGTGAACACATTGACATGGTTACAAGGTAGACTGCCGACAGTAGAGTCTATTTATGGTCATTTCACATGTCTTTGTGGTCGTTTTGCATCTTTTTGTAGACGTTTTAAGACTCTTTGTGGTTGTTTTGTGTCTTTTTTTGGTCATTTTGCATCTCTTTGTGGATGTTTTAGATCTCTTTCGTGGTCATTTTGTGTATTTTAAAATCATTTTAAAAAAAATGTGTCGGGTGCTGATTCTTTCCCAATGTAAGTCTATGGGAACATTTTGTTTTTGGGCCGAATGGCATCACTTGACAAACCTGGAAGTTGTAATTCCACGTTTTGTCCAATATGTCCAATTTGCTTCAAAGCCTGGCGCTCTTCCTTTTGGCTTGCCGTAATCGCCCACGTCTTTAAAAAACCTCGCCCCTAGTTTATACGGAAGGCTGTCCGTTAACAATTTGACGTCTCTAAGCCTGAGCTAATATAACCCATGACAGTTATATTCTCTAAGTTTACGAAGCTTGTCCAAAACTACAGAAGGCATTATACAAATGAAGTAGTATTCCTCATGGCATTTAATTAAAAAAAAAAAAAAAGATGGTGGAGTTCCCCTTTAATTTCAACAAGAGTTTCTCCTAAATCGTCCACTTAGGAGCTAATCTTAGCCATAACATGTTTAGTGAATTCGGCCCCTGAAATACAAGACAAGCAAACTTAAAAACAGAGAGAGGAAAACAGGGTGAGACTAGGAGAGAGCGAAACATCAATTAAACATGAATGCCAACCAGGGCGAGGGTTTCACTCTGTTTGTAATTGTAAATATTTGATAAGGGAAAAGACAACTCACTTAGCACACAGCCATATGCTAACAATGGCATTATGAGTTGCCAGGCTTGTGAAAGGCGTGACAGGGCCTCCCCTAGGCTCTGACTGCTGGCCATGCTGGCGTGACACACACAAACACACACATACACACATACTGCTGTAATGTCAGAGGAGTTTAGCCCTGTATAGGATGACAATTCAGCGTTTGGAGCCAAAACAACATCAAACTGCCATAATACTAGCTGCTGGGATGGGACCCCTGTCTGCCCCGCTGCTCTCCAGAGGGACCACATACCAGGCCTGTGCATTACTCACACTTCACCTCACCGCCACCTGCTAACTCAGGGGTTGGATGCCCTTCAATGTCTCCTCCTCTCCCTCCCCTGTTTCCTCTCCCTCTTTTAGTTCCATTTCCCTCTCCTGCTTAAAGGCAAATTCAGAATTATTACAACTCTGGTGTTATTTTTAGCCACGCTAGAGGCGTTGCTCGTGGTCAGTCCAACACCTCGGCGGAGACTGAAATATCTTAACAACTTTGGGATGAATGGCCATGAAATTTTGTGCAAGATATCAATGGTGCCCAGAGGATGAGTCTAATGACTCCGGTGACCTCCTGACTTCTCAATTAAAGTTTCAACTCCAAATAAAAATGTTTAAATAATCTCATAGATCTAGTGTTTGTAGCATGGAAATAGAATCGGAGTAGAACGGATATTCCCATTCAAATCAACGTAGCACGATGGTCAGAGCGGTGGCCATTTTTATGTGTACTGTTGCCATTGCAGCGGTACTTGTATTGCATAAATAATAACTGTATAAACTAAACCAACTTACTGCAAGTCATGGACTCACTGAGGTGAAGTTTTGCAGTAACGTTAGTAGTAGTAGTAGCGTAACATAGTAACGTAACGTAGTAACCTAACGTAGTAACATAACGTAACGTAGTAACGTAACGTAACGTAGTAACGTAATGTAGTAACATAACGTAGTAACATAACGTAACGTAGTAACGTAGTAACGTAACGTAGTAACGTAGCGTAGTAACGTAATGTAGTAACGTAATGTAGTAACCTAACGTAGTAACATAACGTAGCGTAGTAACATAACGTAACGTAGTAACGTAACGTAGTAACGTAGCGTAGTAACGTAACGTAACGTAGTAATGTAATGTAGCGTAGTAGCGTAATGTAGTAACGTAACGTAGTAAAGTAATGTAATAACGTAACGTAATAACGTAACGTAGTAACGCAACGTAGTAACGCAACGTAGTAACGTAATGTAGTAAATGAGGAAAATTTACTTGTTTACTTAATATTTAAATTTAACTTAATGCTCCATCCACACTCTTGTCACAGCGTAGCAAAGCACATACTATCGCCAGATGAGTGACAACATTATTCGGCTCAATTTATGTAACCAGTGTAGCATTAAAGCATGGTGGACTTAGCTAACAAGCTAGCAGATTGGCTTGCTGACTAGCTATCTAATTCCGCCATGCTTTAATGCTACACTGGTTACAGAAATTGAGCCGAACATGTGGGCTGTAGGGCAGCGGCAGCCCTTGGTTTAACGGTCCCTCCGCCACACTCCCCGCAACTCCAGAGAAGGACACACTACCGGCGAGCCGCAACCACACTTCACTGAGGTGTGTTGTCACCATAACAACTAATAACAATCACCATTTTCTTTTCTACTAGACAAATAACCAAGGAAACAGGTCAATGTCCGTTCTACTCCTATTCTATTTCTGTAGTTTTTAGTGATGTTCCCAGACCTCAGCAATTAGTTTGGTGAGTACAATTTTACCATAACTACTAGAACGATGACCCAAACTACAAACATAGCTCGTAATAACTGACTTTTCTTTGAACTCCTTTTTCCACTTCTCTCCACTTCCTCTTTTCCTCCCTCAGCCGTCTTTTGACTCCTCTCGTCTCCCTCTCACTGTCCTCCTTTCTTTCTCTCCCTCTCCTTCTTCTCCCTCGCTGCCGTCTCTTAAACCGCTTCTCACTAATTACTTCTTTCTCATGTCTCTCCTCCCTGCGACTAAATGACAGTAGATGTCTGGTCTTTTGATTCTCCTCCCATGCACGCCCCTCACAGTTACAACGGCAACATTGTCTGACATTAAGCCGCTCGCACTTCCAGCAGGGCCCCCGAGTTGAAAGTGTCACATCATTTAAGGGAGTCGACTAAGAAGCTTCTTCCCGACTCTCTTGCTATCTGCTTTTTTTAACGTGACTTCGCACGGCAAAAAAACGCCTCAAACAGGAAATCAAGTGTGAAACAGAACGGACGGTGAAGGTTTGGGGGGAAAGAGCGGTCATTTAGAAGGCAGGTCATCGGATGTGTGAGGCGCCTGCGGATTATTGTTTTGTATTAAGAATTGCTTATTTCATGCTTGTCTGTTTTAGCCCGGTGAGTGTGTGTTTCTTTAATGGCCTTTCATGAATATTACATGCGCGGCGGAAGACGAAAGGGAGGACAACTGAGAGGAGAGGAGAGGGAAATATGACAATAGAGCAGAGCAGAAAGGAAAAAAAAAAAAAAATGAGATAGGAGGGGAAGCAGAGAATGAAAAGAATTAAATTGAAAAGAATAGAACAGAGTTAAAAAAAGAGGAGAGCAGAACAGAGGAGATGAGGAGAGGATGACAATAGAACAAAACAACAGGAAGAAGAGTGGGGAGGAAGAAGAAGAGCTGGGAATAAAACGGTTCGGTCGGATTGAAATGACTTGAATTGAGAAGAGAGAGTAAAGGAAAAAGAGGAGAGGAAGAGGAGAGTCACTGGCCAGTGTGTTCGCACTGTGAATGTTGATCAGGCGATTTCGCTGGCTTACCTATGCTTGCTGAAATGGGCTGCCCTGCTCACACTGAGGGAGCCTTGTTTATGGAGAGAAGACCAAATCCTCCAATCAAACATGTATGAGGCTGCACACACACTCTGGAGACTTCACAGTGGCACAAAAGGCTCGCATGACGGAGTACACAAACGCACACGCACCATCTCTCACACATACCTGGGGATCCAGATTATTTACTTACAGTACTCTACCTGCATCGCAGGGCCTCGGGGGCTCTCCGGTGTGCGTAGGTGTGTGCGTAATAACACCGCACTCCACCTCTCTTCTGCTTCTACCTTGCACAACACACACAACCCAACAGAGAGATGATGTACATCTCAGCAGACGCTTACGCCGCATATTCCCACCGCTGGTCTGTTTGGTATTAACTGTAGCTCCGCTCTCTCCTGATGAAGCCTAAGGAGACCTGCTGCTTTCAGCTTTAATTTAAAACAAGAAAAATGGTCTGTGTGCTAGAAAAAAAAAAAACACCTTCAAGCTTACTTCTTCTCCAGAGCTTGCATTTATTTTATCAAATATAATTTTTTTCATTATGCAGAGGATAACATATGCACAGACGTTATTTATTTAATTTCAGCTCTTATTTAGCCGATGAGTCAGCCCATGTGATGACCCAGACAGCAGGCGAAATGGATGCCAATGTATTCCACATAACAGTCATCACCCTTTTTAGTACTTAAAGGAGGAAGAAGAGAGCTTATTCTGATGCTGAAGTGAGAATTTGGTGTGTGTGTGTGTGTGTGAGTAACAGAGAGCATGTTATGTGTCACATGCGTGTATATTTTTGTGTCGGATTGAAGCGTGTTTTTAAGGTTCAGCCTGCTCAGGCTGGATATAGAAGTCGGGGGATGAATCCGCTGCCAGTGAATATTCCCTTGCCGATTTTCCTTTTCACTAATTTAAATTACCTTGATCTACGGTAATTTAAAACGTTGCCGTGAGCGAGACACTCGAATGAGGAAGGCCACAAAGGGACAAAAATTATGCTGAAGTTGATTTTTAATTTTTAAAACTTTGGAGCTAAAAACAGCCTGCACAAATCCAATATTCAGATTACTCATGGTGTGCTGGTTTTGTCTGATAGTTTAAGGCCCGATGAGTGTCTTCTTGTGATATTGCTTCCCTTTCTTCATTCATTTTATGAGGCCTGATGCGAATTGCATCCATTTCATCCTGCATATGTACACCGTGCACATGTCGTAATTGCAGATGGGAGATATACAGTATAGATGGTAAATGGATGGTAAGTGGACTTGCATTTATATACAGTAGCACCTTTCTAGTCTTCCGACCATTCATACACTGATGGTGGAGAGATGCAAAGTGCCAACATCAGGATCTAATCTAAATATTCTGTCACACATATGGTACAGCCTTCCGGAGCAATTTGGGTTTCAGTATTTTGTCCAAGGACACTTCGATCGAACCTCCGATCTTCCGATTAGTGGATGACCCGCTCTACCTTTTCAGCCAAGCCGCCCCTATTGGATGACAATTAGAGTTGTTCCGATACCAGTAACGGAAATACGTCCGATACTACTCAAAATTTGGGATCGGGTATCGCCGAAAATGTCAGTCTATGCACCGATCCGATACCATAATTCATTAACCCAGACAAAGATCAACTTGTTTAACCGGAAATCAATTCTTCTTCGCTGCTCCAGAACAGCAGCGTTCACTGTGCTGTCACCCTGGATGTATCATCGCTGCCACTGTCAACTACTGTTTTAGAGCAGCGAAGAAGAACTGATTGCAGGTAGTTTGTCACAGCTGTTAAATAATAATAGATAGATAGATATTTTTGTCACACTGGTATCGGATCGGTACTCGGTTTCAGCCGATACCGCAAGTTCAGGTATCGAAATCGGTATCGGGAAGGAAAAAATGGTATGGGAACATCTCTAATGACGGTTGCAATTAACCAATTTCCACTGAAAAATAATTACATTTTAAAAATGGCAGATCGGTTTACACTGATTTTTCGCTCAGATTAGGGATGTCACAGTGAGGAAATTATACAAGATAAGATGACGCTCAATGTCTGGCCTGTCTGGTCCAGCTTTTGCTGCGGGCCGCAGGTTTCCACCCGGCGTCGCTACGTCGCTCACCTGCTGTGACCACTCTGTCCTCCTTATGGCGATTACCTTATCTTACCTTACCTTATGGTTCCCTTATAGCATTGGGTTTAAATCCGAAATATTGCCAAATAGGTGCATTTGTTTTATGCTTTGACACCAAATCCTCCACCATCGTCTTGTCTGTCAACTCTCTCTCGTCCCCCATGTGTGTGAAATCTGACTCCCGCTGCTCTGTGTACGGAGCAGACACTTTCACTTTCAGTTTGTAGCCTTTGTTGTCTGACTATGTATTGATAACACAACGCTGGTACGTGAAAATTTCTATAAAAAAATGCTAGACGACAGTGGGGGCGGTGGGCAAATAATGTAATCAGTGTATGCCTGAACACCGTGTAACACCGGTAACACAGACTACCATGGCTAGCCTACTTCATATGCATCCAATTATAGTTTTGTTTATTGCTTCAAAAAGACACTGACAGCTCAGAAAATGCTTCCGATAATTGAAAGTAAAAAATTTGTTGCTGATAAACCATACTCTCTCTAAATAAATAAATGCTTGCATTGTTTTCCTGATTTTCACATTAAAGTAAATGCCAATAACTTAATCTTAAAAATAATAAAAACTGAAAATAATAAGCCGACCCAAATGTTTCAACGTGCTGTGTATGTAATGGTCACTGCTCTTTTCTATCGAAAGGGATGGGAGATGACCAGAAATGCCTCATTGTTGCTCTTCACTATCAAATTCTGGTGCATCGCTGTGTGACAGGCCGAGCGATATCACAGCCTGTCACACACCCTGCAGCCACAACCAGCACTGACGCTTTCATCCCTGCTGTGTGTGTGTGTGTAGCTTCAGGTGTGTGTGTTTCAGATGGACTCGAGTGGTTTTGGATGGTTTCATCTGAGCACCCTTGTGTGTACAGTATAGGACCAAGGTGTCAAAAATAGTGACCGCTCTCTGCTCTGCTCTCCAGCCATACATCAACCTGCCTCCCCTCTTCCCCCATCCATCCATCACTCATCCACCCATGTGCATTTCTACGATGCTGTAGAAATTCGAAAGTGACCCTCCGCTTATCGATGTAAACACCCAACAGTGGTTAAGCGTCTGTATTTAAACATGTTTTACTACTGGCTTCCTCGTGTGCCTGCGATACTCTCTACCGGCAATTAAAAACAAGCCATTCGCTCTTCAGGAGCGTCTGTTCCCACCCACTCAAATCACATCTCATCATACCACAGTTATGTGTGTGTGTGTGTGTGTCTATGTGTAAGAGAGAGGGGATAAGAGGGGGAGCACTTCTCAATCTGACACTTCACAGCGTGTGAAATTTAATTACACACACTTCACAACCATCCACACCTACACACAAATATACACACACTGAAAATCCCATGCAAATATAAAACATGCATGCATTTTCATCGTATGCACATGTTCTCACACATAGGCCCTTTAATTTCCCATTATTGCCTTTTCACGGGCAGTTAATGCAACTTTTCCAGTAAAAACACATTATAGGCGTCTCTGTGTACAACTGTGAGAGTAAAGTGGCTTCACTGAAGACTTAAAATGGATCAGTTCTGTAAACAGTCTTGAGCAAGAAAACTCTGGGCCCTCATGACCACCCTGAGGTGCCCTTGAGCAAGGCACTTAGCCCCCAGCTGCTCCAGTGGAGCTGCTCAGAAACCAGAGGATCAGACAGCCAGCGTGATGGTTGAGCTGTGCAGCTTCCACGCATGTATGAGTTTGGCGAAGAGTACTCCGTGGACTTACCTGTTTCGCCAACACTTGTTCAGAGTTTAGAAATCCAAGAGTTTAGAAGAATATGGTTCTGAGACGTGGAAATGTAGTTGTTCCCAAGGCATTCTGGGCTTATTTAAACAAAAGCAATCTTGATTGACAGTGTTGAATTAATAACTCCAGCGGTGATATACAGATTCCCCCCCTTTTCCATCTAGAAAACCATGTGGACCTTTTAACGTTAGAGGCCATTAACTATGAATTGTAAATGTTTGATGAGTGTTGGCTCTATCAGGTACTTTTTTCCTGCCACTGTTAGCCAATGCTGCTCTCTGAAGCATTGCTTAAACTGATTAGAAGATCCTGTTACATGTATACTCCTGAAGAGCTATTGGATACACCAGTTGGTGTCTTATTTTAAGCGGTACCCATCTAAAGCCTTCTTGAGGGCTTCCTCTTCTTGCGACTGAAGCATTTGCTCTAATGCACCTTGCAGTTTATTTCAATTTTAAAGAGGTACTTCAGGAATTTAGTATTGCACTTCTATAAAGTTGAGGGAACTTGTGCGAGATGGATTAAACCAAGAATGGTAAAAATGTAAGCAGCAGAGGCTGAAATATCCTGACTTTTAGTGCTGAGTTAAGCTCCAAAAACACTGGATCCTACATCTCCCATAATGCAACAGGTTGTCATTACACCTCCTTAACATCCACTTCTTTCAAACCCTGATGTCATAGTGATGTCAGGGTTATCTTGCACTTGAGTCTCCAGTTTGTAATACAGAAATACAGTATATACAGTACAGGCTTTCTGTATTACAAACTGGAGGCTTCATTAAGCCCAAGCCAGTCATCTGGGTTATTTTTCAATCTTCAGGAAGCTCCGTCCAGACTCACAGAAAACATTATACAACTGTTTTCACAGGCTGAGTAGAACTCCTCATACCGAGTAAATTGAACTTCATTTGTAAAATTAGTGGAGTGACCCTTTAAGACAATATATTATTAATCTTAAACATAGTATTTTGAGTCTGTCTCTATGTGTCAGCCCTGTAATAGTCTGACAGGGTGTACCCCGCCTTCGCAATGTCAGCTTGGATCGGCTCCAGCCCCCCCACGACCCTGAATAGGATAAGCGGTTACAGATAATGGTTGGGATGGATGGATAGTATTTTGAGTGGGTTTTTCAAGTATTAGAGCTTTATTTTTGTGCCAAGAATGCCATAAACAATGCTATGACATTTACTAGTGCCAAACACACACTACACGAGAATCAAGCAGATTTTGGGCCTGATTCCCCCTCATGACAATCGTCAGCAAAGCCCCAATTTTTTGAAGGTTCAAAAGATTATCTTGCCAGATTTTCTTGTGGTGTAAGGAAGTCCATCCTGGCCGACGTGATTTCAGATCACAAATATAAACATGTTCAATATTTCCGATTGTGTGTGGGGAACACTGAGGACAGCCGATGACGCAGTCAAGAGGGAAAGAATAATAGCCAATTGAGAACCAAGCTGACTGAAGAAGGGAGGACAACCACCGCCGTCATTGCAGCCCAACTAATGCACGAGCTAAGGCAAAACGTGAAGCATAAAGTAGTAATAAGATGGACCTCAGAATTGGAGGACCAACTTGTTGATTTGTGGCAACAACACAAGTGTTTATTTAACGTGTCTCTATGATTTCGTCCATATTTTTTTCTGGTTTATTTGTGAATTTTCAGTACAAAGTAAAAACTAACATCGCTTATTCTTCCTGCCCGTCGTCCGCCATGTTTGTTTACACTAAAGTTTTTGCCAGGTTTTGAGAGTAGGACTCTAGTTCATGTATGAATCTGTTAGTGTGTGGTGTGCTGTTTTGGCCAAATTGTTGCTCTCCACACAGGAAATGAACAAAACTGTTGAATTTCACATAACATGTCGTTATGTGTGGAGTCTCTCACATTTTCAAAATCTGTTAAAATTTGAAAGATCTTTTTGTGTGATCCAGCCTTTACCTGACCGTGAACCCCTTTAGTTTGGTATTTTTGTGCCCTGCAGTGAGAACGGTGCAAAGGTGAGAGTAGAGGTGCGACGAAATTGCATGCAAAAGAGAGACTGTGAAAGGCAAGGTGTTGGCATGTGTATTTTAGTAAAAAATAAATTGCAAACAGATAAAAGTAGATGTTCAAGGCTGGCCATTGAATATCTGCTTTCAAATATAATTTGATAATTTTGTGAAACTGAGCAGGTGTGAGAAAGATCAGGCTGAGAGGAGCCCTGTGATGCTCTTTTAACATCCGTGTTAATACCCTGCCTTGTGTTGATAACCACAAACCCCTGAACACAATAATCAACAATATTTAACAAAAGTGAGCAGGGAAATGACGGTACAAAGAAGGCAGATATTTAAAAATTGCTCACTTTGCTTTGGCCTACATATCATTTTTAACAGCATATTATCAAAGCCAGTTCTGGAGCAATCTTTGTGGGACGCTGCAGCTCGCGGTCATGCTGACTGCTTCGGTTTTACGTGACGCCGTGCACAGATGCTGACTTCACGGCCCCAAATGTGAAACGACACAAGACGGAAATGCATCGCATCCTGCATGTTGGTGCTGAATGACAAGGCTTTAATTATTTGTGCACTTGAGCGTTGATGAGTGTGATGTTGGTGACCTACTTCGATGCGAGTTCTCATTAAGCGCTGAGAGATACAGTAACCAGCTCGTAGTACTATTGATGTACAGTATGTGGGTGTTTATGCTTCTAAATGAAGCTGCAGCGTTTCCTCTTTCATGTTCTACCAAACACCCACTTTTACTGTTGTTCTTGTTCTACATGCGTACTGTCTTGTCACCTACTTAGTATTTTCACTTGACTCTTTTTGACACAGATGTTGACATCTCTGTTTGATGTGCTTGAACTTATGGATGACAGACGCATCATCGCGCGGTACACTCGATCCCTCCCAGCGGGGGGCACGGATTCAACCTATCAACCTCGCTAGTTTGCTCTCAGGTTCAGATGTGAGTGCCGGTCTACCCACTGGGATTCTTTGCAGAGTGGTGTGAGGGAGGAGATAGTGGGAGAGGTTGAAGGAGGAAAGAAAAGAGAGTTCAACTCGGGTTTCCTTCGCTTTGCAAGTTCTGCAAAGCTTTGCAGGAGAGGCTGAGTGTTTTTAGGTGATAGTGGGCTAACCCGCACATGACTTAAACCCCTTGCCCACTTCTTTGAAGAGTTTGATGAACGGTGTTTGAACCGGCAACCTTGTGTCCTGAAGCCACCTTTTAAGTCAGCACACTTCTGGTTCTGCACAGCATCGGTGCCACTACTCACTTTACATTTTAAAGCTGCAGTGGGGAGAATTGGAGCAAATATGATTAAAAAAAAGTTCACTATATCCTGACAGCAGTGCATGAAACAGGTAATCTGAAAAAAATCATGTGCCTCCGGTGTCTGCAAGATTTCACAGACCGGAAGAAAACAACCAATCAGAGCCGAGCTGGAGCCTCACCGTCTCTGAGCAACTGTCAATCACTCGTGAACTCCGATCAAACGGTCAAACTAGGCAGCCCTGATCAAATATGAATCAATATTCTGTTACTGTAATGTCTATTTCCCTCCTCAAATGTTTTCAGAAACATCTTGTAGTGTACTGTTTAGCTGTAAAATGAGAAAAGTATGTGACCCGGCCGCCATGTTGAGATCAGTTGAGGAAATACCAAGCACCGCCAACCAGCCGGAGTACACTTTCCCATTTTACAGCTAAACAGCACACTACAAGATGTTTCTGAAAACATTTGAGGCAACAGAATATTGATTCATATTTGATGCCTAGTTTGACTGATTGACAGCTGCCTCCGTTGAATGATCAGCCAATAGGAACACTCTCTCTCTGAAATGACTTGTGATTGGCTAAAGTCTCCCTTTTTTAAAGCCTGAAAACAGAGCCATGAAGAGCTGCAAAAGTCTAGTTATCTCACAGAACATTTGAATTACAGTATGCTGAAAGGTTATTATGCAATTTTTGCCCAATGATGCCAAAAACCTTTTGCCTACTGAAGCTTTAAGAAACGATGTGTGACAAAGATGTGATTTTATTTAAAACAGAAGTGCTTTAAGCTTTACTTAGCGCTGCCACTACTTCCCCTCTCGCCCGTGGCAGTTTCATCACCCACTTGTCCAAAGTTTCATGTCAGGACGCCAGTCAGCTTTAACCCGTTCGCCGACAGCCTGAGCCTTTCGCCGATGGGGTGATTCCAGATTAGGACCCTTTTAGGGCTTGTAATTTCCTCAGGCTTTTTCGCTTTTAAAATTCCCCCTCTCACAGTCAATTCTCACACTCAGTGTCACGAATGGCAGGACAGGCTTTAGGTGGCTTATGTAACAGTCCATTAAGTTTTCCGTAGAAATGGCCTGCATTGCCTGAGAGGCTGCGGCAGACACCTAGAGATAAGTAATGTCAGGAACAGACAGCGATACGGATGGAGCCTCTTACATCTTTTATGGAACATTAGACTGAGTGAAGAGATGACCTAATTTGAATTGATTTGGCGTATATTTGTGCTCAGGAGAGCACATACGGAGACAAAAAGAGACACACATATTTATGCAGGCGCACCATCGCACGCACACACCAAGACGCACACACTCAATCACAGCTAATCTAGGTCTCTCCGCTTGTATGCTACCCAGCTGTAGCTGCATATCTTTGGCAAAATCTGAGATGTTTTCAGCTGAATAAGCTCCAGCTTGATTACACTGCTTCCCCCCTCCCCTGCCCCCTATATGTATTAATGAGGCTCTTCCTTCTTGCTGAAATCTCTCTCCATATTGTTGTTGTGCAGTTCACGGTCCAGTGGGTTACTGGCCCGCAGATGTAATTGTTTTAATTTGCTAACTGTACACTCACTCAATTAGGACGAGAGCAGAATGCTGTTTTATTTCCTCTGCCCAGTGCAGAATACGAAAGTAGACGTCTTCTTGAAGCAGCAGTAGCGTGCACAACACACACACATATACACACAGAAAAGGACTTAACGAATGTACTTTTGTCATCTTTTATTTGCGGTGTTCAACATGACTGTGTTCATCTCTAATCCCATCTTTCTTTCCATGAGTACGTTCTGCTCTCCTGCTTTGGAGAACAGAAAAGGTTTCTCTGTATGCATTCTGTTTAATTAGAGTGCTTTGGTACTGCTGGCCTTTGGCAGTGGACTGCTTATTACTGCATTGTGTGTGTGTTTGTGTGTGGGGGTTTTCTTCTTTTTTAGACACACTTGCCTTTCGGTTTACTGCCTTTATGCTTTAGAATAATGACAACGCACACATAATTGTCGTTTTATCACATGCGGGTAAACTCAAAATGCTTTTAAACGATTGATCTTTACAAAGATGTGAAGATATTTCTGGTGATATGCACCCTTCACTCTTGGGGTGAAGTTATTAGGAGTCAATAGTTCTTTTTTTTATCAGCTTATAAGTTAAATGGCAAAGTTTTGAGTTCCATTACTGCTCTGTTTGTGTTGGCTACAGCATGTGTTAGCTTCCCTGGCCAGTTGTAAGTAGAGTTGTTTCGATACCAGTATCAGAAATGCGTCCCATACTGCCCAAAATTCGTGATCGGGTATCCGCGAGAACGTCAGTCTATGCACCGATCCGATACCGAAATCAATTTTTCTTCGCCGCTCCAAAACAGGAGTCTTCATTGTGTTGTCGCCCTGGATGCATCATGGCTGCCACTTTCAACTACTGTTTTAGAGCAACAAAGAAGAACTGATTGCAAGTAGTTTGTCACAGCTATTAAATAATAATATATATATATTTTTATCATGCTGGTATCGAATCGGTACTCTGTATCAGCCGATACCGCAAGTTCAAGTATTGGAATCGGTATCGAGAAGGAAAAAATGCTATCAGAGCATCTCTAGTTGTAAGATACATGATTAAATGTGACTTAAGACTCAATTGAGAGGATCAAGAAGATATTATTGAAAAAAATAAATATGTTAGGTAATAATTATCCACACAATTGCTAATCCCTTAAGAAAATACCAAAGAGCAGAAGGGACGATGGAAGGTAGATTAACAATGATCCGCACAGCAGCTAATTACTGAAAAGAAATGTCAAAGAACCAAAGCAATTATTTAATATGTCATACTGATCATACAACAGCTACTGTAATCACTGAAGAAAAGGCCAAAATAATCAAAGGGTTGCAGGCCTGGAAAATACACATTTCTGATTTTTCTTAGGACACAAGGAAACTAAATTAAATTATATTGAAAAATTGTCTGATAACTTTTGATTTTCCCACTGTAGGACGTTCATTGACAGTCATTTTTAGAGACATACTTGTTAATCTTTGCAGGTTTAACAAGAAGTAAAACAGTGTGTCATCAACATAGCGGTAAAACCAGATATTGTGTGAGTTAAGTCTTTAAGAGGTAGCATATTGATTAAAAGTAAAACTGGGCCCAGAACAGACACCTGAGGTACTCCATAAGTCATTTTTATTTATTAATAAGTAAGCAGGTGTTGTCACTTACTAATCTAGCTCAGTAGACAGAATGTTTTTTATCACTCTGCCTCTCCGTCTTCTTTGTCTCTTCTGTCAACGGGGCTCTTTTGCCTGGTAGAGGTTAACGTTAACATTACTCCGGTTGTTCAACCGTCCGCCATTTCCGCTACCTGGGGATGTTACTGTATGCTATTTTGTTGAGTAAACAGTGATGCAGTGTGTCTGTCTAGGGTAAGAACGGAAGTAGTGTAGCTGTAATGCGCCGTTGACAATGCGGGAAGCAATGAAAAGTTTGCTGTCTTTGTTCAGACTACGGAGCCTCCGTGTTATTATTTTATTACCTTCATAAGTATAGATGCAACTCAAGCGATATCCTCTTCCTTTGTGATGTAAATCGAGTCTTAATTTTCGCAGGAAATCATGACCCGGTGGCAGACAGAATTGCATAGTGAAAGCGAGGCTTATAGAGAACCAATCTAAACAGTGATGATGTCAGTTAAACCAAAAAACTTGTCTATATAATGGACTGAATGATACAGTAAAGAAGAAGAAGAAGATTTTGCTTCAGATGTAGAGAGATAAAGGGGATGTAGTGTCCCTGTATACAGGACACAGAATCAGGTACACTATAGCTCATGTAGCTCAGTGGCTATAATAATTAAATCCCATGGGCTTCGACGAAGAAGAACTTTGTAATAAAGAACTCTAAACCAACATGGAAGAAACCATCCTGAGTATTGAAGTAATACTTTGTCAGCAACTATACTTCTATTAGGAATCTGGTGAGTACTCTTTCAAGAGGACAGAAAGAGGGCTTGATTTAAATCACAGCCTCAGTGAGGGTTTCAGTGGAAACCAAATCAAAAGACTCAAGAGAGACACAGGCTTTCATCTTGACTGTTACATCTAGAGTTGGATGGGTGATATGCCTGTGAATGTTTGACATTTTGTTAACACGATCTGAGGAAGCCTCGCTTGGCAGAGGCTCGCTAAAAAAAAAAGAAAAAGAAAAACCCTCAGAGTGTAGATTTTACGAGGATTGTGAGCATGTTTCCCAACGAGGTCAGTGAAAAATTCTTTCGGCTTCCTCCTTGTTGTGTCTCATTACATCTTTCAGAGTTTCTCCATTTATGTTCCGTTCTGTTAAAAGTAATTTTAGTTAGCCAAGGTGAGGAAGGTCTAGCCTTTCAAAAGCTGTAATTGTGTTGCAAGGACAGAGCAGGTAGGGCTACTATTGAAGCCATGTATCATTGCACCAGTATCAAGGATAGCACCCGGTTCAGCAGCAGGGAATGTGGAAACTTCTGAGGATCATTTTAAAGAACACATCAGTCCTGTTAAATGCTTAAATAAAATGGAGAAATGCGTTAGCAAAGTGGACTTGAAACCCACATTAATTCCTTGGCTTTGTTCTCTTCCAGCTACCTTCTTTTCTGCTTCACCCCCACCTCTGCACTCCCTCTCCTCCCTCTCATCTCTCTCTCTATACTGTATCATCTGCCTTTTCTCTTTATAGCTGGATTAATTGCCCTTGAATGATTTTATAATTGAGAGATGTTGGTGTCCCTGGATGCAATAATGGCCCTTGGAAGTCTTTAGATGAAAATAAAGGAAGGTGGCAGAGCACCACGTCAGTCAGTGTTAATAGCAGGAGGCTGTGTGTGTGTGTTGGTGTGCAGGTGTGTGTGTGTGTGTGTGTGTGTTTGCCCGCTGACAAACGTGCTGTAATTATAAATGAACTGATGAATGCACACACAAATGCTTTATGTAATCCACGCCGCTTTTGACTCAAATTCGTGTTGAGACTCTCCCCTCCTTATCCACACAGACACACACACAGTGTTGGGGAAGCTGCTTTGAAAGCATAGCTCTGCAAGCTACCAATTACTTCACACTGGAAGTGTTGAACTACGGCAAAGCTACCCTAGGGAGGAATCTAGTTTGGTTAACTAAAGCTACTCGGAAAAAGTAGTTCAAACTACTTTGTAAAAAGAAGTGATCAAATTGACAATGTACGAAATTATAACAAAATAAAATACAAAAAAAGTCACATGGCAGCAAAAAAATGCAAATCAATTGAGTTTATTTCAAGAAATGCCCACTTGTTTAGGTCATACATAAACTAAAATAGATAAAATACCCCACTAGATAAAAAATAACTTGCACCTTTTTTAAAGCACGGTCACACAAGCACAAAATTAACATTCGCCTCCCGTTCACTTCCATTCTATACGAGCGAAAGGGCTGTGACCTTAAACCGTTTGTCCGACTTGAACACTGAAAATGGGCCTGTTGCTTTACTCGTCAGTTTGTAACATCTGACTTGTACAATCTTAACATTTGAAATAGTCTTCAACTTGCTGAAGATGATGACTCTGCCCCTGTCTGAGTGCTGAGTAATGCCTTCCCTTTTTTCACATGCAGACACTACACAAAGGTGAAAGATCAAGTGTCTGGTGGTGGTGGTGGCTGCATGACAAATGCATTGCAAGAAAAAGGAGACGGTGCTGGTCAAAGGCAGTTCAAATACAGCAGAGAAGCAAAATCGAATATAAAAAATCATTCCATTCCTTTTATGGCCCAACATTTTTTGTAGTTTTAGTAGTTAACTACACAAGAAGTTCACTGCTCCCCAACACTGCACACACACAAACACAAGTGACGTCCACATGAACAGATGTTCACTTGAAATGTGCAGTTTTCCCATAAAAAGTACCAGTGAATGATCTAAAGTAGGTGGACAACTAATTAATAACATTTAATGGAGTAATTAATGACACATCTGTGGATATGAGGTCAAAGTTTCCTGAGATTCGTGCAGATGTTGGTTTGTTTGCATTTGATTAGTCCTGCTTTCTTATGTCTTCTAACCCAGGTCATACCGACACATTTCTCACCTTGAATCTAATCTACATTGGAATCTTGCATCATGATTGGGGGCCAGGGCTCAGGCCTAATGCAGATTATCTGGGGGGTGTGTGAATAGCCACAAAGATTGACATAGAGCCTGGCTGTTGGGCCTTTAAGCCGGGGTGATTGCATCAGGCTCAGTCCGGCTGGGCCTGCAAAGACGGAAGCAGTCGAGACCTGCCAAAAAACTAAAAATGAGGAAAACAACTGAAATCTGGCAAAAACAAACATGAGGTGACCACGAGGGCCACTTGCTCAACCCATTTTAATGCTTTACAGGCAAATAACAATAGGCAACGTGCTATGAATCAGCCAAGGGAAGTGTATTCCGTGAACTGCAATAACTCCTTTTTCAAACGTGTGATTTGTAATGGAATTTTGGATGACGTATTTTCACTCTTTATGTGAGAATGTCTTTGTGGTGATGACCCATTTTGTGCCAGCGCGAACGGCATCCCGCCTGAATGGCAGGGAGACCGGTTATTTGTCAGAAGTGGTCCGCTTTCATGAACTGTGATTCACTTTGACAAACACATTCACACAGACGCACACAAAGCCAAGATCTTTAAAAGAAACCATGTACGCTCACTCAGCCCAAACTTTTTTCTTTTTTTTCTCCAATCATTTCTTTCTGTTCTCTTTTGTCTGTGCATAAAACCACATGGGCCATTTTGGAACATTTTATGTGTGGAGAAGAAACCAGCAGTGTGTGACTGCACTTTGAGGGCAGTGCTTTTTAAACCCGGCTCGGCGTTCGGGCCCGGGAGGCCATCTTTAGTTTGACACCAGCCTACTGGTTTGAGCTGAAAGCCAAAACATGTGGTGAGCCACACTTCATTCCAAAACAATCTCTATTTAATGTGAAACCGAGACTTTGCGAGGCTTCCGTGACCTCTCGTGAGTAAGAAGCTAGCAACGGGAGTCGGTTTAGTGAGAGCAGCAGTATATCCATAGCTCTTTTTGGCTTCTTTGTCCGTGTCCAAATAGCTCAGTGACTTTTATATCAAGCTTTTCCGTGTGTGTGCGTATAGGAAAGGGGGCAATGTCTGTATTTTTGTGGGAAGCTAGTTGGATATGGTAGACATGAGAAGCCTTAATAAAAATAGGAATGATGGGATCAATAAAGCCGGATTGCCACCATGAGGGGGATTGAGTGTTTCACTGGCCGGGCTTTAACAGAGGAACTGTACTAAGAAGAGGCCTTCTTTACAGCCCTGGCTGTTCCAATTACTCTCTGATAGACTAGTGCTCCAGACCTGACCACGGCATTGAGACGAATACTGAATTTGTGCCGCATCCAATGTGGCAAAGAGGGTGAATTATTTGCAGAAAGACACAGACAATTCATGGTAGTTAACTTATTGTTGTGGGGGCTTCTTCTTAGAAGGATTGTTTCCTTATTATCTGCATGGCCGGCCCTAATGCAATGTAATCACTCTGGCTGACAGTGAAAATTAAAAACTGTAGTGCATGCATTATGCATAAGGATGAAGGGATATAGGGTACATTGTTTGTATTTTACCTGGGATGTTTTTTTGTTAAAGGGTCTCGAACTACGTAAACGCGGGCGAGAAACAGTTAAAACAGTGAGGCGACACACACGAGACTGAACGTGATTGACAGCTAAAACCACAATATCACCATATATTTCACATGTTTGGCAGTAATGTTAGCTGACCAAATGAAGGTCCATCCATGAATTGAAGACCCGGCCAATGTTGATCTTAGTGTTAACTTCTCCTGCTTAAGGTACAGGGGAGACACTGTAGTTTTGGTCTCCTGGACCTGAGTCGATAACGTTACTCACTCCGGAGTTAACCCCCGCTATCTCTTCACTCAGGGACTCAAGACACGGAAACCTCTGTTGGTATTGAGGAGCTGTAGCATTTATTTATGCACAAACTACCACTTCCACTGTACATTCACTAGATATTCTCAAAGCTAAACGAACTACTTGCTCGTTTTCTCACACCTCTGCTCGCTCTCTCTTGCTTCACCACTCACTTCCCACATTCACACACACCCCGACAACACTAGTTTTCCTCCAACGTCGGTCAGATTCCTGCTTTGCAAGACGGGCTTCTCTAGATATAACTTTGTTTTTTTTTTGCTTCTGTAGAGTTTGTGTCGGAGTCTGAGTTGTGGTGGAGGTTGGTCGTTTGTTTGCGTTAGTGGACTCCATTTTTAACCGAACGCTAGCCCTGTAGCAAAGCCAAAAATAAAGGCACTCGCATGACATTACAGCTCTTGGATTTTCTCGGAAAAATCATCCCTCATTCTTCACATTAAAATCAGTCTACAGGCTGATAGAGGAAACCCAGAAAGTTGCAAAAAGTCTAATTTTTTAGGTTAGATTACAACCTCTTCACACATGGGTAATAAAAAACGATTACACGTGTAAAAATGTGCATACATTCCCTTTAATTCTGTAGCTGGAGGAAGTAGAAAGTGAGATTGAGACTCCCTTTAAATTGAAAAAATAAAACACAGCCCTAATATTAGTATGAAAACCTGCATATCATTTTTTAAAATAGATATGAATGTGCAGTAGGACATGTAAGAACTTGACATTTGAAATGCGGGTATAAATCGACGGCGATGTGTCAGATGCGGTTCACTCTGACTCAAGTTTGTGGGAACGGGTGAACAGCAAACTATCTGATCCGTTTGTCAGTGCAGCTGAACAGAGATAACATATCTGGAACACAGCTCACCTCTCACTTCTCCTCCTTCTCAATAGCTGGAAATTGAAAAAGCCTTATTTAGAGCTGTCAGTAGTTTCTGATCATGTTCTTTTCTCTGAGTTTTGCAGACGTTCTCCTCCCATCTGCGTCTCCTCTTCCCTCTCATCTAGCCCTCATTTTGCTTATTTTTCTCTCTCTTTAGCTTTCACTTTCTTTTTTTTTTGGACTGGCTCTCAATTTATGGGTGGGGATAGTTGTGAAGTATGGGTTGGGCTTGTTCTTTTACCTCTTCAGTTTATAGAGTCTTCCCGAAAGCTGACAAGATGAAAGACCTATTTCTTTCCTCTTTGTATGCTCTTCATCTCATCATTTTCTAGCTCTCTCCACCCTTTCAACCTTCTCTGCTTCTTTCTCATCTTCAATTATCATCCTTCGCACTTTTATTCTCCCTCCCTCTTGCTACTCCTTTTTCTTTTTTTCCCTCTCTCAGCTAATGGAACTATAATTGAACCATAAGTCTAGAGAGTTGGGTTGTTTAGCAAATGGAAATGCATTCTCCAGTCAGTCAAAAGGAATTCAGCAGCCTGCTAAAACACCTAAACACAGCTATAAACACCCAGTTCGGATGTTATCAGCGGATTGAGTGGGCGTTATCAGCGGTTATCAGCCTCAGATATGGCTAGACGAGGCCTTCTACACATACTAGTAGGTTCAGAATGCCGTTATCATCTATTCACATGGTTGATCACTGATAAGAATGCAAGAAGACGATGCCAACCTCTCGTAGCCATAGTAATTATGACGGGAGCAAAGGTGGAAGTCAGGTTAAAAAGGGTTGTAGCTTAAAATAGAAGAAATGGTTAGCAATATGACACGAGTGATATAGCCAGTTTTGCTAACGAATATCATGAAGGTTGTTTACTGGCCTGGATAATCAAACTTTGAAACTGATGTTGCTCCGTGACCGTTTCTCTTAATTTGCTCACTTCGGCTGAAGAGGTGTATAATTCAGGCAATTCAGATACGAGTAAAATTAGCTCCTGTATCGATTCCCTCAGTGTTTCTGTGGTTGCCATGGTCACATGGTGAGCCACGATGACAAGTTGAAAAGTCGGACCATCATATACTCAGGAAGTGATGAGGTCACACTCTATATATACTCTTACATGAGTTGTATTATATTAAATTGTGGGATTAATTGTGAAGAATAAAACCATTAGGTACTACTTTTTTTAATTTACTGCAGTCCCTACAGTACTCTAATCTTACTTCTCTCTTTCTTTTTTTCCCTCGGTGCTGTTCACTCTCAATGGTTGCAAATAAAGGTAAGAGCCCCCTTATTTTTTTATTATGCATGCGTTTTGTGTATTGTGACGCTTGAGCAGAAATGTGCAAGTGGCTTTGGGGACTTCCTAAGACCTCTTTGGATAATTACTTTAAGAAAGCAATTAGCAAAACTGTTAAATTGGAAAGTAAGTAAACAACCTTGTGGCATATATCAAAGTAACTGAAGGAATATTTAGAGAATGGTAAACATCCACACACAACTGTTTTTCTCCTCGAGGTTTGCTGGTTAACTCATGCTGGGGAGCTTGGAGATAAAAAGACATAAGATGCTTTTATTTGTCTTTAGCTGACAGAGAAAATCTAGATTGAACTTTTTTTTCCTATGAAAAAAAAAAGATCAAAACTCAAAAGAAGTCAGTACACAAAATTCAAGGAGAAGTATCAATTATTTCTTTCACAGTTTTTTCTTTAGTGTGCCTTGTGGTGCACGTTCCTTTAGAGGTCTGCATCAATTACTGTGAATATACAGAAAACTTTTGTTTGGAGAAAAAGTCTCCAGATGCTGCAGTTTTTTTTCCTTAGATTGCTCCCTCCCCGTGTCGTACAATGTAATGCTGATGAAATAGGACCCCACAACAACGTTAGCTGACCCACAGCAATTACAGAACAGAGGCAACGCATTTCAGTTACCTCCGTGGTGGAGCCTAATAGGAACAATGTTGTTGTTCCCATGCCGTATACGACAGCAGAAGGGGTCATCGCAGTCACACAGCATAGGTCACATGCAATGCTTTTTCCTCTTATCCTCAGTTCTCTAATGTTCCCTCTATTCTCTTTGAAAAAAAAAACCTAATGCTAAAAATACACACTTTTTATTAACATTAACAGCTAACCTTTTGCTTTGGTTGGATACATGTCGGTTTATCTGTTTTCACAACTTTAAACTGCCTTGGCAGTGACTTTCACCCCATAAAATATGTTGGATATACATCAGTTTGTGGCAGTAGGCAGTATATTTTTGGCATCTCTGGGCAAAAATTCCATAGTAACATTTCAGCATATTGTAATTTAAGTGCTCTGAGAGATACTTCTGCACCTCCTCATGGCTCTGTTTTCAGGCTTTAGAAAATCTAGCCAGTGGCGGAAGACTTTAGCCAATCACAGGTCATTTCATAAAGAGAGAGCGTTCCTATTGGCTGTGCTCCGGCTGGTGGGCGGTGCTTGGTGTTTCCTCAATAGATCTCATGGGACACGGCTGCCGGGTCACAAACTTTCTCATTTTACAACTAAACAGTACACTACAAGATGTTTCTGAAAACATTTGAGGTGAGAAATACGCATTAACGTAACATAATATTGATTCATATTTGATCAGCGCTGCCTATTTTTTGACCGTTTGATTGAGGTTCGCGAGTGATTGACTAGTGGCTCTCATAGATGGCAGCTGGACGGCAGACTCCAGATCAGCATATGCCATTAGGAGCACCAGAGGACACAGAGGCACATAATTTGTTTTCAGATTACCTGTCTCATGCACCTACTGTCAGGATATAGTGACTTTTTTAATAAAAATAACTTTTTTTCAATCATATTTTCTCCATTTCTACCCACTGCTGCTTTAATATTTTAACAGAATGTCTAACTTCCAGCCTTTTAAATTACCCATACCTACTTATTATCTTTAGCTCATTCCAGTTTTAGCCCTGGAAAATGTTTTAGAAGAGCACGTCATTCAAGCCCCTGCCAGCTCTAATAGGCCGTGCCACGAGGCCTGGGCCAGGCGCTGGCTCCATAAGCCATCACCATGCCTGCTTCCTTATGCTGTTATGAGTGGAAATGGAAGCTACAGGCCTGGGGTTGATCACTGAACGCGGAGACTTGCATATAGTCGTGAGTCAGTAGTGCAGGCTGGGCTTTAATAAAGCCTCGCAAACAAGGCGAGTGGGCGGTGAGGCTTTGAGGATAAGCCCCCCCATACAGGCAAGGACGATCTGTCGCCGCATTGCCAGAGACAATAAGTCACTCTGGCACAATAAGAGAAGGGTACCCAGCTCTCGATGAGGCGTTCCATATGGGATGAATAGCATCTCTAATGACCGCCCCTCTGCTTATTACCGCTGTGATTACGAGCCATTTGTTTGCTTTATCATGGCCCTAAACCTCGGGGGGATTTAATGAGCGTCGGGATGTAAAAGCGTCTCCCCCAAGGCTGCGAAGGTCACGGGGATTGTTTGATGTGTGCTTTTTTACACATTCCTCTCCGCTGTTTGTGAGTTTGTTCTCATCACAACCTCAGCTGCTGTCAGAATTATTCATGGCCTCTCCTGGGATGACAATGCGAGTCGGGTTTTGTAAAAACCAGCAGAGAAGAAAACACGTATAGTTTTTTTAGATGTGGAAGCTGTAGTGGTGATGAATAGTTTTGCGGTTTAGCTGATGATGACTGGGACGAAGAAAAGGAATGATCATACAGAAATAGACTCCCTAAAACGGCAGAATGAGTTGCATTGTTGTGGCTGTCGAGGGTATACTCGCGTAATTGTTCTCATTACAGCACCATCATGACTTGTATTGTTATTATGTCTGACTGCATCAGTTTGCCATTTCCCCTTCATCTTTCGCTGCAGTCTCAGTGGGCCTCATTATCAATAATTAAGAAATGGCAGGCACACCCGCGTCTGTTTCAGCCACCTGACGGGATGCGCGCGTACGCACACAAACACACGAGACGTACCGCAGGAACGGCAGGAGGTTTGGGGCGGCCTTCATATCTCCCCGTTCTTCATTAACCTTTCAGTAAGACTCACAAGGCAGCTGGCGATACGCTGCAAATAATGAGTGAGAGCCTCGTCGAGAATCAGCATACAAGTAATTAATGTTTGTTTGGTCGCGCCCATCGCCGAAGAATCAGCAGATAATTCGCACTCTCCGCGTTCCCCACCTGCAGGTCAAGCAATACGGCTGACATTTGGGTTGATGTATCCGTCAAACAATCTCCAGAAGGGATTAGGCCTCGCATCCAGTCCTTATAATCAGTGTCAAAGATTCATTACAGCTTCTTGTTACAAATTATAACAAGGAGGATCCACGTGCTTTTTTTTGGCACCGAAATTACAGCTGTGATGTGAGATAAGATTTCTGGTTAGATCGAGAGTTAAATAAGGAGTTTGCAGCTTCCCCCCTTGAGTTCTGCAAAATCAAATCACGGCTACAATTAAGTTTCGTCTTGAGCTCCTGGATCTATAAAGTTCATGGTGAACCCGCTCGTCTGGCTCCTTGGCCCACTCATTAAAATGACTAATTGATTACGGGCCAAGACCACGGCCAAAGAGGCAGTGTATCAATTATTAAGCTGCATTAATAGATTAAACGGGAAGAATGTGCAGAGCATTTAACTTCTGTAACCCACTGAAAGTGGAAGCAATTATGAAGTACCTTTTTGACCACTCAAAAAAAGGAAATTCTCTCTGTGGTGATACCGATGCTCCGGCTATTCTCCCTAAGGGCTTCAGGTCTGACCCTACTAATGGTATTCCACATAATTAACAACACTGGTCCAGATTTTCGCCTTAAATGTTCCTTAATTGATATTCTATTGCTTATCTAATGGTGACTGGTAAAAGCTGGAGAGACATGGGAAGGTCCTCCCAAAGGGACATGTCTTTTCTCCCCATATTGAAATGCCAGATAATCACCCATCTAACAAGTTGTGAAGGGAAGTTATGAATATTTTCAACCTTAAAGTCAAGGCACACCAAGCTGACATCAAAGAACTAGCGGTGATGAAGGCTGTTGCATCGTCTCACTTCACCAAAAAGTTGCTTTTGATCACACCGCAAAGACTACAGCCGACGGCCAACTACCGCGTACATTCTGCGTCAACGTGAGATGATATTACTCTCCGCACCAGCAGGCGGCATTAGTCTGTATTTGTCATTCAAAAAGGAAAACCCGAAGACAAAAGACTGCGGATATACAAGCCGATATACAAAGCGGCGTTTGCCGACCATTCTCACACCACTATCACTCACCACTTAGCTTCATTCCAGATGGCCAATTCATTTTGAAAATATCCGTGTGTTGGAATGATCAGATGAGATGAAGATGAAAAGTGAGAAGAGCCTCTGCAAAAACTAGGCCGACAGACGCTCACCGTCGGCCCTTAACTCTCCTACAGCTGACCGGCCTTTAATGGTTGGTGGTATTCATAGCAAAGTCATATTTCGACCCGGGCCACTGCTCCCAAAACACGACGAAGAATGTGACCAAATTAAAGTTCCTCATTGTGTTTCTCTTTGAAACTTGCAAGGATAATTGTGCCATTGTTGGAAAGCTATTAAAGCTAAGATTATCAAAGGGGATAGATGGGAGTCCTTGCATTTGCGCAAACGGACATTTATCATGAACAAGGTCAACGCAACTCAACCGATTAGGAGGAATATATATTCATGCGATGATTTAACCTCAGCGATACTTAGAACCTTCTTAGGTGGAGTAGGACTCTACAGTACGAATGTAATGCCGGAAATAGCCACGTCTTTAGCAGGTACAGGAAAGCGAGCCTCTTATGAGAAATGGCACGTCAGTCAGTTGGGCACCCTATTGATTGGGCGGCCTCTGGCTGCAATTTATGCCTGCCATTCCTCTCCCATTTGAAGGGGGAGGTGTCAGGAAGTGACAGAGTTATGTACAAGTCCTCCACATGATTGGTGACCCCAAGGTGGGCTCTTTACCAACCCTCCTGTCTGTCCTCCTGCAAACCGCTACACAGGAAGAGGTGGTATTTGATGTGAAATGATGGAGAGGGATATACTGCGCTGAACTGTAGGGCAAAAAACAGCATGAATATAATAACCCTCTCAACTCTGATTAGGATGAAACTTCCCCTTGCCTCGCCATTGCCTTGATTAAATTTCACATCTTAAAACGGCCCCCGTGGCATTGCAATGCAGAGGTACGGGATGAAATGAGAGTTTGCCATTTTTCAGCGATGATTGCTTTATTGAACCTGGCAATGATGACCATCAGCAGCAGCGTGTTTGCTCCCGTCGCTTACCAAATGGAAAGAAAAAATAAAAGAACCGGATGGGAAGAAGAAAGAGCTACACCACCTGCCACTTCCAATCGGACTCCTCTCCATCAGTCGCTGAACTGACATGAATAAATCAGCAGAATGAATCCCAATAAATGTTCCGTCCTATTGCAGTAATCAGCACTCTTTCCCGTACAAACTATAAATGGATGCCGACTGTTTTTTTTTTTTATCCTTCCCTTTCTCTTCCATCCAATTCGTTTCAGGCTGTGTATAGCAGTCAAAGCTGCAAGGTTGGCCGGAGTGAGAGTGATCAGGGTTTAGATGCATTTGGCAGACGTTTCCTGTAATTCAGTGGCTGATGGAGAGAGCTGATAAGTGAATTATTGGTTTCCTGGGTCAGGCTGTGAAAGCTAACTGAGCTCTGTTTTTGGTACCTTGGCATCAGGGCAGCTGTGTTTTTGTGGCTCGGGCGCATTGCTGTTTTAAGAGGAATTGGAGTCAAGATGAAAAGTGAACCTTTCAGTCTGGTTTAGTGTTGAGCCTGAAAGTGCAGAGCCAGGGCTCGAAAAATGTCAAACGTTTGCGAAGAAAATAAGACGTTTGGCATCCAAGCCATGGATGCATGCTCCAATGAAACTTTCTTTTGTCATATACTGTAGGAGCCAAAGTATAGTGTGACTGAGTTTTGGTTCTGACTCAAGCTTAAAGTGATAGTTTGGGTGTTTTGAAGTGGGGTTGTGTGAGGTACTTATCCAGAGTCAGTGTATTACCTACAGGAGATGACGGTGGGCACGCCCCCAGATTGGAGAAGCAGACAGGAGTACTGGCACGGAAGCAAAGCAATGTACTGCTGTGAATGGGGGCAGCAGGAAAACATATTTTAGACACCTAAAAGAAAGGCCCACCTACAAAAATCAATATCTGTTTAAGGGTACGCTATAGTTAGAATATTTTCACTGCTTTATCTTGCCGTCAGACGGCCCTTTCTGACGGGGAACTGAACTGAAAGTGAAACGTATCTATACTGTTTTTGTCAACGGAGTCTGGTGGCTTTTAAGAGAGCATAGATGAATGTCACTTTCAGTTAAGTTCCCCGTCGGAATTTAGTGTACACTTAAAGGTAGAGTTGGTGAAGATTTTAGAAACATTTTTTGTTATATCAGTTGAAATGATCATAACATCCCGACAGCAATCAGTAAATCAAATGGTCTGAAAAAAAAATCAATAAAAAAAATCTGGTATCTGTGGCTGTCGTAAGACTGTAATAAACCTGTCCAATCTTTTCATTCGGCTTGAATGTAATGATTGGACTGGATACCTGCCTTTCTGCACGCACTCTGCTCGTAAACTCATGGCCCGTCACAGTAGTCTTCCACAGGCTGCTAGCTTGACAGTTTTGAGTAGCTAACGATAGCCATGTTTGCCGTTCACGTTCATTATGAAATGTTTACGTTCATAATGATAATTTTAGGGTAGTGGCTTTGGAAGGAGGCCTGAACGGACAGACTGTCAGTGTTGCTGACTTTCTCTCTAGATTTAGAGACTTTTGGAGTTGCTGCTGCTAGCTACTTTCATTGGAAAAGAGTTGGCATCACTGGGCTGAGTTTTTCGGTTGGATCATTTTTTTTACTCTTGCTAGTTTCTCAAGATCACCGACCCTGCCTTTAAACAGATATTTTTTAGACGGGCCTTTCTTTTAGGTCGCTAAAATACGTTTTGCTGCCGGCCCCCGTCCACAACAGTACATTGCTTTGCTCCAGTGGTGGTATTCCTGTCTGTTTCTCCAAACTGGGGGCGTGCCGACCGTCATAGGTAATACACTGACTATGGATAAGTACAACCCCACTTCAAAACACCCGAACAATCCCTTGAAGCTTAAGAAGCTAAGATCTTTATTTTTTTAACAAGACATCCAGTGACACATTGGACATTAAACTTTATATCCCATCCACCTTGGTGAGAGTAGACAGACCTGGTCAAGGTCAGTTGAAAGAATCAGTTTCGGAAATGCTTTGCAACAGGACTAATGTGCACTTCTTACATCCAGGCTCCTGGGCTCTTTGTTCAGGTGAGTGCCATTTGCAGCAAGGTGGGTTTTGCCTTTAGAAGTGCTGGGTTTGATATAGATAAGAGAAATATTAGATATTTACATAGTAAATAATATCCATTGAACATAGATAAGAATGAACATATGTTCCACACACAAGATGTGGAACAAAGCTCCAACTATTTTGTCTTTTTCACTGAATGATGTTGCTTTTCATCGTTAACGCTGAGAGATGAGCGGAGTCTCACTGTGTTGTTTGCCTTTTAAACACGCTCTCCATGACTAAGCCACCGTGTCTAGGAGTGTACACCTTTATCCGCCCAATCAGGCGTGTCCACTTCAGACGTTAAGCCAATTAGCAGCATGTGGGCTGCAGTGTTTCACTCTCCTCACTGTCATTAGTGCTGGTCAAAGTCAATACATGGACACTTGATCTGCGAGTGTTTGGTCACATAGCATAAGTGCTCTCTCTCACTGCCGGCGACAAAAGGCTGTCATCTCCGTGAGACCCGTTGACGACGGTTTGTTGGCGTATAAAGAGCGCCTACACACACACACTTCTTTCGCCCGACTTTGTGATTCCTGCTCTTAATGAGAACTGAGAGAGAGCTAAACAAATCCAATAAGACTTGCTTAGGCCCACAGCACAAACTAGGTTGCCTCTGCCCCTTCTCCCATTTCTCCTCTCCTCTTTCCCATTTTGACTAATGTAATTTATGCAAAAAAGAAATTATAAATAGCATATCAATACCGCCACAGTTTTCCGGGCCGGGCATGCAACACCACTCCCGGCTGTCAGGGTAAGTAGGTCGGAGTGTGTATCTGAGAACGCACACACTAGTCATACCCCCCCAGTGCTGTGTGTGTGTTTGAGTGTGTGTCTGAACAGAAGATTTAACAACAGTACACTCCAGGTCACATCCAAAGAGAGACAAAAGACAGAAGGGGGATGAAGGCATGGTGTGTGGTTTTAATCATGAACCAGAAGTTCCTTTCCGTAAGCCCAGGAAGTTCAGAGGGATGAGTTTGGTTTCAGATCTGTTATGGTTTGTCCACAGCTACAGTAAATAAGGGGGAAAACAAGTCTGGTGTCTTGCATCTTTTATTTAAAGATTTAGATGCGTGCTTTTTATCCTGAAGTTCTTTTTCAGTAATTTATACCATCTTCTTACCAAAATTTGTGGTGCTGGTTTTTAAACATGGGAGAATACGCTAAAAATAGGAGATAGACTCTTTCCCATTGTGAGTATACCGATGCTGTTGCACTGGCCTTTCTGGATTTTTCCTGGTATGTCACATTCAACGTCACGGATGCACGCCGTATGACACCGGAAGCAGGGTTAGTAAACAGTGAACATGTCATGGTGGTTACCTCTTTTTTTTTTATATCTGTTACTTATTCAGTCTCTCTTTCAAACTCTCAAACCACAGTTGGTGATTGTTGAAACAGCGGAAAGACTAACAAAGACGGTTTTAATGAGTTTTATTTTGTCTCTGTCGAGTTTGAATGAAGTGGGTTTTACGATCAGAGAGGTAAAATGACTGTTTCTGTCAATGGAGTCTGGTGGCTTTGAGGAGTGCATATAACGGCTGTTTCTTTTCACATATAACTCTGTGAATTAAGAGTTTATTTTGACCAAACCAGAGTTGGTGATTGTAGGAACAGTGGAAAGACCAGCAAAGACAGTTTTGATGAGTTTTATTTAGTTTCTGTCGAGTTTGAATGAAGTGCGTCTTACGATGACCAGCGAGGTAAGATTAATGTTTCTTTCAATGGAGTCTGGTAGGTTTGAAGAGAGCATATAACAGCTGTTTCTTTTCACATATAACTCTGTGAATTTTGACCAAACCAGTGCAGATTGTGACCTTTCCCACTGAAGACAAAAGCCAGATGTTAGCGGGTGTTAATGGGTTTTTTATTCCAGTGGGAGAGGGGTTTAGAAATCACCTCAAAGACCTTTGAGGGAGGCCGATAGCCTAAAGCACAGTCGCCCCTTTGATGACCTAGGTTCACATCCGCAAGTTGATGATTGCCAGTGATATGTGGGTAATTATTATCCTCCCACCAGTGCTTTGGCAAAGTAGACCTGTTGCTAAAGAGTGTGTGTCCTCTCCCAAAGTCTCTTGAACTAGAGAAGTTTGTGTGTCTTCAAATTCAGATTTGTCTCCCTTAATTAAACTCCTGTTGTGCCGCTGTGTACGTTGATGCAGCCTCCTTCTCATGCAGACATCGTCTCCCTGTCGTCCTGCTCTCAATAGCCTGTCCCTCCATTTGCCCTACCTGTGCTGCACTCCTTATATTAATACCTAGATGAATATTAATGTCCTTACAGCTGTTGTGTTGTTTACCGGGCTACGCCACCGCCTCTAATCTCTCAGTGTAATTAGTCAGGTAGAGCACAAAGAGACACAAGATAAGTCTGGAAATAAAAAAAAACAAGGAGGATGCAGTAAAAATGGAGTTGGTGGTGTAAAAAAAAGGATGGCAGGAGGTGTGTGGGGTGGTGGGGGAGGACATGTGAGCCTCGCAGGCTTTTCTAATTAAGTGGTTTTCAAAAGGGGATCAGTGAGAGAACACAGTGGTGAGTAAATAAGCTTGTGTATATACAGTATACGAGGGAACGAGGAAAAAAGGCTGAAAGTGAGTGAAGAGAAACGGATCTAAACAAGCTGCTGCCTAAGAGAGAGAAATGTAAATAAATCTGTGTAAGAAAAAGAAAGGATGAGAGAGAGTAAACAGTTGGTTTTCCAAGTGGCTCACGCATAGCTGCTGATTGCAGATACGAGGCAATCCTTTGGGGAGTTTAAGGAAATGTGGAGAAGCAAAAAAGTGAAGTCTTGACATTATTTTCTTCCATCCGCCATCAATCCTCACACTGCCCTGTGTCTCCCGAGAACAGGAACATGATTTCTTTCTTTAATTAGCAACTCCCCCATCAGACTCTGAGCAACTGTTTCAGGGTTAATGAACAGATGAAAACTTCTCAAAAACACGATTTTATATATTACAAGGATTTTAAATGTGAGAGCCGAGTGTAAACAAAAGCGCCGCCCGACACCAACTTTAAATAGAAAAGATCGGAGCACACTATCACTCTCAAATTGACTGACAGGTCTTTTATTACAAGGATGAATGAAGCTTTCAGTAAAGTAAACAGAGCAGTAAAACCAACTTATATTTTTAATTATGATCTGTTGAAAATACACAGCAAGCTGCTTTTTTATCATAAAGACAAATTCAATTATGTATGTGAATTTAGCTCAGATCTATTTGGCCACTGTATAAGGAACGGCCAATTAAACATGAGAGATTGTTTTTAAAGGTGCTAAATTTGAAATTCAGAGCATATCTATTGCCTCCGCACAGCTCTCAACATGGCGATGGCTAGCAGCTAACAGTGCAAACAACGGCAAGAGTGCTGACAGAGCTAACAGTGTTAACCTGGGGGGGGAACCAGAGGGTGGGCGCTACGCTTCCGCAACAACGCAACACATTCTCACTCCAAACTCACCAAATACCGCTGTTTAGTCAGTGCCCCTTGGCATCGGATACCGACGCTAGAGGTACCCCTCTAGTGTTAGTTTTCGGTGTATCATTATACGCTCATTACATACATAGTGTCCTTTCAAATTAAACATCCGTTTTCACAGGAAGTTAGGTTTAGGCAACACAACCACTTAGGGTTAGGAAACCATCATTGTTGATGTTAACTTCACTGACTAGCGACTCACGTGACCAAGTGGCGATATTTAACAAGTTGGGCATGAGAACGGCTTGGATGACAACGGCGGTCAGGACGGCGTTATCAGCTGTAACCGGCGTATGAGAGCAGTGCAGAGCGGCGGCCATGAGCTAGCCAGTGGGGCACACTCACATGCAGGAACATGCACTAAAAGGCATGCATGGCCGGTCCAGCTATGTCAACAAAGCACAGAATAGCTCGGATTACAACACACACAGAGGGAGAGTGACTTCATTCTCTGCTCAGGTAGACATTACTCCTCAATAAATTTACATAGCAAATAGTTGTTTGCTGCTATATTAATGCTCTGGATATCATACAGAGAACCTTTAATGGAAAGTAGGCAACCTGTGCACACAGTCAAAAACATGAATTAGTGGCAGGTTGAGGTATATCAACTGTGTCCAGTTTGTTTTGGTCACCTGAGCATGACTAGAGTTTGCAAAGCAATGGCCTGGTCAATGATAATGCTGACAGTCAGTGAGTGTGTTTGCGTATATACAGTAGATGTGTATTTGTGTGTGTGTTTGTGTGTGTGTTGTGCTCCTTTATTCAATGCCAGACAGGATGGATGAGAGCAGAGGAACATTGCTTGTCATTGCTGGATGACTGAGCCCTTTCAGCCCCCCTCTCGCCCCCCTCCCCTCCAAACTGAATGCAAAGATCAAACCACAGATGGCAGTCAGCGCTGTGTGATGGAGGTCGAGGATGTTACAGCGGGCCGGGCCAGTGGGCCGTAGGTGTTTTGGTTTTTTCTTTCGCTTGTTTTCACCCTGGGTCTGGAATCTGTCAACTCAGGACAAATGGTGGCATTTCGTGGGGTAAAAGCTGGCTGCGTGCCTGGCAGCATTGTTATCAACAACAGGGCTGGTTGAGTTTTAGAGGACACACGCAGGACTCTGCCTGCGTGCACAACAATATGGAGTAAGTATACGTCTTCCGATGCCCTTATTACTGTAGCATTGTACTGTGGCATTTAGAAAGTGTAATTTACACTCTCACCCTCTTGTTTACATTCTTCAAGCCACAATGGAAAGTTATTAACTCTTCAGCAATTGCTTTCTGGGCCATTTAAGCAATGTACAGCTCATTATTTTTCCCTATATGTCCAATGAATTAAGATGAATCACGTTAAGGTCGGGCGGCAGTTTAAATGAATCCGCCGTTTATTTTAGGATTTGCTTGATGCAGCGCTGAGTTCCGATAAATGCCTCGGTTAGATTCCTCCCCTCTTTAGCGCTCTTCAGTGGTCTGGAACAAGGCCCCGCAGTGTTCAATTCCAGCGCTTGAAATACAGAAAATTACCCGTTGCCAAAAATATATCTGGATTCGACTGTCCCCGCACGCTGCTTGTTCATCTTGAATGAGGGACAGGGGACTGAGGTTAAAAGACTCTCGGTTGCCAGGCGTCTCAGTTGTGGGTGGACAACTTTTGCAAATCCACAAAATGCAGACGGACTCAGACGGAGTAAAACAATAGACTTTGTCGGATGAGGGGAGTACGACAACAGCAGATTAAGAGGGCAACAGGAGTCAGGGGAGGAGGGGATGATGGGAGTTTCTCTGCTGAGTGATGGCCTACAGGGATCACTGTCAAAACGGCAGATATCAACGCTGCCGCCGCCGCCTCCGCACACCCCTATCCGTCAGCGTAAGCAGAGGGGAACACGGGGCGAGCTGTGGGAAGGCAGGCAGCGCTGGTGGTAGCGGGGTCAGACAGAGGGGTCTAACCTCGTCACAAGGCCTAAACCTTGCAGTCAGTCATCGTTGACCCGGGCCCACCCCTGCAGCCATTGTTATCACAGAATCCCATCTCCCCGGGCCGATCTCGGGGAGGTGAAAGAGACGGCGGCTAACGGACCGCTGCGGGCGTTTGATGTATGAGCCCGCACTGAGGATTGACGTGGGAGAGAAGCAGGTTCCGTCAGACGCTGCAGGAGTCTGGAAGTCTGAATGGTTTTATGGAGTTGTCGCCCATCTGGCCATTTGGGTCGAAAAAGCCCCGGAGTGAAAATGTGTTTTGTCTGCTCGGGGCATGCTTGTTTTCCTTTCGGCGACATTTTAAAGTCGTTAATGTCGTGTTTGAAGTAAAGCCAAAGACGGGAGGTTTCGGATGTTTTATTCTCATTTTGGCTTGAGGGGTTTTATACCATCCACTGTTTTAATTCCTCCTGCCCACTGGCTAGACAGCAGTATTAACTGGAGATCCACTTTATCACTTACCAGCCTACAGTTAAAACACCAGATAATATTTCCTCCCATATACTTTACTTGGGTCTTGACTATTCATTATTTATGATCTATTCCAAATTACATTATCTTTCACCAGGCTTCAATTACACCCTTCCCCGAGGCTGGGGGAATGACTCACGGTCTGTGCGGAGGACTGTACGAGAGACAGAGCGAGCGAGAGGCCTGATCATATCCACCACACTGAAGTGGAACCTCTTTTTTTTTCCAATTTACAAACGTCTGATCTGACAAGTTAATTGATTGGACATAACGAATTAAATATCTATGCAGTGATGCAAAAAGATATTCTGCAAATTGTGATGGTTATTGATGATACAGTAGAGAGGGGGTTGAGAGCACACTATAATCAGCCAGCATCAGCTGAATATGTGCAACAGCATCTATAATAAGCACCAGAGGGGACTAGTAAGCTATCATAACTGAGGAAAGCACAATATTATACATTTAAAAGATCATCTCCTTGAGAGGGCATGAAAAATGTATAGTCGTTTGATTATCTATTTTACTTTACTGCCAATCAACCGCTTTACACGTCTGTCCAGTAGGTGGCTGTAATGCATGTATGAACCTAAATACAAACTACACTGACATTTATAGTAATGGAAATACTAAAAACCCAGACACACAGCTAAGCTTGTTCAACAGAATGTCTTGCGGTTTACCCCATTTTTCCAGACAGAGATGAAAACAAGCCCAGAAAATAAGGTCAAATTCAGCTGCTCTTAAAGGTGCACTGTGTAGGATTTGGCGAAATCTAGCGGTGAGGTTGCAGATTGCAACCAACTGAAACTTCTCCCGTGCGCCAAGAACGTAGCAGAACTATGGTAGCCGACAATAAAAGGCGAATGGCCCTATCCAGAGCCAGTTTTCAGTTTGTCTGTTCTTAGCTACTGTAGAAACATGGCGGGCGGCTCCATGAAGACGACCCGCTCCGTATGTAGATATAAACGGCTCATTCTAGGCTAACAAAACCAAAACGATTCCTATTATCAGGTGATTATACAATAAAGAAAACATACTTTTAATATTAAATTATATTTCTGCCAGTAGATCCCCCTAAATGTTACACACTAGATCTTCACGGAACACCATTTCCCAGCAGCTTAATAAGCGAGCTATAGAGTGAATGAAGAGAGGGAGCGGCGTTAGTGAGAACAAAACAGTGAATCAGAAAAATAAAACGTTGTTGCTGACGCCCAGAAACATCCCGAACACAGAAAAATATGAAGAAAAGAGAAAATACAGGCAGAGGGCTGCAGGATCTCTGCAAAAACAGACACCATCACA
Source organism: Sebastes umbrosus (assembly GCF_015220745.1). Lineage (NCBI taxonomy): Eukaryota > Metazoa > Chordata > Actinopteri > Perciformes > Sebastidae > Sebastes > Sebastes umbrosus. The sequence goes on along the minus strand of NC_051288.1, from coordinate 21,632,435 downwards.
CTTCTAGTGGGTCATACGTGATGATTGAGAGGGATTATTTTTGTATTAGTCTACACATCGTTTTTGTTTTTTTTAGAAAATTCCTGCATATTATACCTTTAATGTTGCTTGGCTAGTGAGTACCAGTGACTACCGGTCCATCTACAGTGCATCAGCTAGGATCTGCTGGCTCATGTCACCTGTTTTGGAAAGCATCTCCCTGTGTGATTACTGCAGAAATGGATCCGACAGAGTCATCTGCCACCGAGCCGTGTCACGCCATGTCAGATGACGGCGAGCCCAAAAAGACAGTCTGAAAAATGCCAACAGTCAGAAAAAAATCTACCCGTCCTCCCAAAACTGACCGCCTCTCCGAGATTGATGGGAAGAGGGAGGACGTGACTGAAAAACCGAATGATGGGATGCCCATTACTCGCTGCACTCACATCACATTTGCTTGTAATTCACTCTGACCTGTTTGACTAGAATCTGAGCTCGAGTTGAATTTCTAATGACGTTCGGTGGGTTTTTTACAGCACTCGTCAACACAATTAGACCGGAGTTTTGTGTCTGCGGGGAGATTCCATAAATGATTTCAATATATTTAGTTCTAATATTTTATTACTGACTAGGACAATTATATCCCCTGAAAAGATCAGATTATTAAAACTTTACCCTCTACACATTTTTTCTTCTCTGGTGTCCGAACCGTGTGCTATTAGCCATCTGAGAGGGGAGCTGACAGAGACAGAGCAAGAGGGAGGGAGAGGGAGACAGACAGGGAGCATGTTTAACATGACATCTAAGTATCTAATTGCCTCTGTGGCGATGTCGGCCTCCCAGACCAGGCTGCTGTTTTCACACATACACCAGTCCTGGGTCTCTGAGCTGGCCCCGGTGTCCTCTTGTCCCCTCTGCGTGCTCTCCTGGAGCTCATAGCACATTTAATGTGGTGCATCAGAAGTGACTACATGTGAATAACAACTCGAAGAGTGGAAGTCGGAGCTAGAAGACGACAAGCTATGCCTTTTTTTACCCTCGCTAACAGAGCATTGTGTCTCACGGATACGGGGTGTTAAAAGGTCACGGAGCAAGATGTCATGTATGCAGAGTAAATATTAATAACCTAAACTGTCTGGTAGCATGTTCTGCTGGAGTGTATAGTTCACTGACATACAGCGCTGCTCCTCAGTCTTAGAAAAAAGCAATATAAATATTTGACTTCATGCAATCGGTATCACCGGTGGAGTGCTCGCTAAAGAGTGCTCCCCGTTCCTGTATCCTTTTTGGAGAATGATAAATGAAGGAGAGCGATAACCTCTTGCATGAATGCAGATTGTGCGCAGAGGACGGCAGCGGAGGGTGGTGTCTGCCGGGACAGAGTTCAACAAAGGGAATCGTTAATACACAGCTGACAATTTTATGGATGTGCAGGCTGATGTCTTCCCATATAGTCATGTATAATTCACTCCCCTCTTTAACTTTTTATTAAGTCGAAAGAGCGCCATATTGTCCATTGTCATCAACTTTTCCTGGCACAGCTTTGTCCTTTCTTTTTCTTTACTGTCCTTTTACTTTCTAAGGGGAGACACCCCAGGCAACCCAGGCAAAAACGTTGCTTTTCATGTTCTGATGATGAGATTTTGGGGCTATTTTGCTTCCTTACCATGTTTTCTTTCAGACTAGTGGAAAGAAAACATCCAAAATACACCTTCAGGTGTTTGTCTTATTACACTTTCATCCGTAGATTTCTCCTATATTCAGCCAAAAGCTCAGCTCTAGTGTCTTGCAAAATGTATGGAGTTTCACAATCAATATCTTTAAGGCTGTTTTTTTCTCAGACTAGGAGCCAGAAATCTCCACTTTAGTATCACTTACATACACCAAACTTCCCAGTTTCATTCCTATCCATATTCTGAAGGTTTTTTACCAAGAGTTCTGTTCATATATCATTCATAGCCTCATTTATACAACATTTTAATCCTAAAAACATGGTTGTTGACAGTATTTTCTCATTTATGGAGTGATAAAAAGAGATATCCGAAATCCCCTCGGTAAAGAGTTTGACTCTAATATGTCAACAAAATGACACAATAATTATGAACCTGGCTTCATCTAATGTTCAGATTTCTTTTCAAATTAGCACAAATATGATAAGATAATGCCTTTTTTGAACATACATACATACATTTTCAGAGTGCCTTAATGTAAATAATCAGCTGGGGAAGTTTCATGGTGATATCTGTTAGTTAAAATTAGGGCTGTCAAAGTTAACGCAAATTTGTTTTAACGCCACTAATTTCTTTAACGAAATCAATATTTCTGAGGTTGAGTGAAAATACTGACTAAAAAAACCTAAGGAATCCATTGGTACCACCCATGTCATACTAGTTTGTTGCAAAGGAGGCTAAATAACGCTTCAAACTTGCGCTACATTTTGGCGAGGAAAAACTGTCATTGTCATTTTCAAAGGGGTCCCTTGACCTCTGACCTCAAGATATGTGAATGTAAATGGGTTCTATGGGTACCCACGAGTCTCCCCTTTACAGACATGCCCACTTTATGATAATCACATGCAGTTTGGGGCAAGTCATAGTCAAGTCAGCACACTGACACACTGACAGCTTGTTATTGCCTGTTGGGCTGCAGTTTGCCATGTTATGATTTGAGCATATTTTTTTATGCTAATTGCAGTACCTGTGAGGGTTTCTGGACAATATCTGTCATTGTTTTGTGTTTTTAATTGATTTCCAATTATAAATATATGCATACATTTGCATAAATCAAGCATATTTTCCCACTGCCATGTTGATAAGAGTATTAAATACTTGACGAATCTCCCGTAAAGGTACATTTTGAACAGATAAAGAATGTGCGATTTGTGATTAACTATTTTAATCGATTGACAGCGATTAGTTAGAATGTTTATTCACCTGTAGTGTCTCCCCTTAATGCTAAAGGAGAGATTTAAGAACAGAAAAGTGCCTCCCATATGACACTACTTCTCTTTACCCAGAGTGCCCTCAGTGGTTAACGTTGGCGACTACGGGGTTTTGTGATTTCAAGCAGTGTCCACTTTTCTCAGTCATCACACAGTTGCTTTTAGCCCACCTGATGTTTGCCAGGGTCAGATTAGATAGCAGGAATGTCGGGTCCTGGACCTCTGGTTGCTCTGTTTGTCTGATCCATGAGTTTCTTTGTGGAAAGTGTCAACTTTCTTTTGCTGTATTTTTTTCACAGGTGCAACATCAGACACTCAACAATGCAGCCTGCTCTCAAAACCCCAGCGTAGCCTAGGTGCAATGCTTTCCCCACAGTAACTATGTGCTGCATGTCGCCATCCCCTCCTTCGCTGACTTTGTCTCTCCGGCTTTGTTTGTCCCACCGGTGACATTTCATGCCTGTCATAGCTGCCGTCTCAGTGGCAGGGCAGCGTAGAGGTGCAACTGTTAGCATATTCACCAGCAGAGTCTATTAAAGGCAAAGTGCTGTAATTCTTCCTTTCATGCCGAGGGCCTGCCTTCACTTTCAATGACACGCACAGTGATATGTGGAGAAAACCCAGCCACATGTGGCAGCATCCGATTTACCACTTTAGGGTTGAGGTTCCCAATATAGAGCATTCTAATTTTCCAGTCTGCTGCGTAGGATGCACTGTTTCTAGTTGTGTAATGGGATGGCTCTCAAATGTGTAATGCCTTTTTATTCATTTATAATTTGACTTATTCAGGTTTAAGTCTGTCGGTTGTACCTTTACAAGCATTACAAGTGCTATGCAAAGCTCCGAGCTAGAGGTGTCATGAGAATCGATGCTTTGGTACCAAGTCGATGCCAAAATTCTGAAAATGTGACGAATCTCAGTAGAGCTGCAACGATTAAGTGATTAATCGATTAGTTGTCAACAATTAAATTAATAGCCAACTATTTTGATAATCGATTAATTGGTTTGAGTAAAAAAAAATTCTAAATTCTCTGATTCCAGCTTCTTATATGTGAATATTTTCTGGTTTCTTTACTCCTCTATGACAGTAAACTGAATATCTTTGAGTTGTGGACAAAACAAGACATTTAAGGACGTCATCTTGGGAAACACTGATCGACATTTTTCACCATTTTCTGACATCTATACACCAAAAAACTAATCGATTGATCAAGGAAATAATGGACAGAATAATCAACAATGGAAATAATCGTTAGTTGCAACCCTAGTTCTTGTTTTTCTACATTACCGCAGGTAACGGGGATCAGGGCTCGAGACTATTGGTGTCCCATTCTCTCGGGGATGACAGAAATCTTCCCTGATAACACTACATTGTGAACAACAAATTTGTGTTGAAATCGGCAGGAGGAGAGCTAGTTAACGTTAGCTGTTAGCAGCCAGTGGTCAGCACAGTTCTGCTTGGTTAAATAACGGAGCTAACGGCTAAAATGCAGACGTTGCATTGATGCACGATGCATTCAAGCTCTATTCAGTAAAAATAGTATTGGTATCATGATGTGTTCAAACGTAATCTTGTAAAATTTTGTTTTCGGCAAGAAACTTGAGGCGGATCATCACAGATTATTAATATATTAATAAAAAACAGTATGCAACATAAACTGTATATAAAAAGTGGACATAGTCACCGTGACATCACCCATTGGTTGTGGACTGCCTTTTGAAGCCTCAAATTCTGCATTTTGGCCGTCGCCATCTTGGTTTATTTGCAACCAGAAGTGGCACGAGAGGGTGGAACTAACCAAAAATCTTATCATTAACTTTCATGAACTGAAAACACACTGTGAAAGGTTTGAAGTTCTACAACGAGAACACAGACAAGTCCTAAACTGGACAACACCGTGATAGCAACCTGTCAATCACAAGGTAGCCACGCCCTAAAACATCCATAATTTACTAAATGAACATCATGCTGTATTGAAGAAGACTTGAAACTAGCGATTGAGACCATAAACTCAGGTTTACAATGTTTACTGAGGTAATAAATCAAGTGAGAAGTAGAGTCATTTTCTCATAGACTTCTATACAATCAGACTTCTTTTTGCAACCAGAGGAGTCGCCCCCTGCTGACTAATAGAAAGAATGCACTTTTAAAGCACTTCAGCATTGGCTTCACTTCTCAGAATCGGAGGTTGCCCACTGGTATGCAAACAGCAATGAAGGAGTGTATGTTGAAGTATATGGGATTTATCGTTTCGTTTTTTTTTATCAAATTGTGTATCGAGAATCGTGGAATTTCACTGGTATTGGTATTGATCGACATCCCTTCTCTAAGCTATTGTAGGAGAGCATCTGAAGCTGCTGCAGTAACTTCAGACTCTACACACCGCACACACAATTAGTCAACACTCTCTCCTTCGTATTCTTCTTTCTATGATTGATTCATGCAGAGATGAATTCCTACATCACACCTTTACCCGCCCCTCCGTTCCCCCCTTCTTTCCATTTCTTCCCACCACTCTCATCACTGCGGTAACAAAAGAGAGCGCACACACACAGTATGCCCAGCATGTGCTGCAGGCAGCGCACACACTTCCTCAAGCATTCTGTCAGAAAGTCCAAAGGCCCCAACCGCAAACAAAGAAGCTCCTGTGGATGTTTATTATGTATAGGTTTTTTTTTTTTTCTTCCCATATACCAGAGATTATATCCTTCGGGGCAGCGGAGTGAGCGAGATGGATTGTGGAGTGTGCATATTTGCAGAGCGAAAGGAGGAGGAGGCTTTTTCTGACGTTTCAGCTAGATGTGCTGCCTTCATGGGATTGCATTACAATCCCTTCGGCCCCGTGTTGTTTTTCTCTCTTTCTTATTGCATCAGTGAGGTAATGCAGACTCTGGGTTAAGAATGAGCTGGACTGAAACATTTCACCCAAGGATATAATACATCTCTTTGGCCTTTTTATGCACCATAGAAGACCAGCTTTCTTACCAGAAAGACAATAACTTGTTTATGTTTTACACTTTTATTGCATGCTGTCAAGGCTTCTATTGTTGTGGGTGGCATAATTGAGTCTGGGACTCCCGTAGAGAGCGAGTGCAGTGTGGCTGGAAAACCCATCGCTTTTTGGTGAAATCTTTGACGCCAGAGTGCTTCATGTCTGCCCACTAGTGTAGATTTCCAGATTCTTGTCATCATCTGGGCGTGTGATACGAGCACAGAAGTGCTGCGTTTTCCTTTTTTTTTTTTTTTGCCCAGCTTAAGATTTCAGCGGCGTGTTCGCATCGACTCGCTTTCGCCTCTTTTCTCCAATTACGCTCACACCAGTGTGGCTTATCATGTGAAAGTGAGCCGGTTGCTCTCTCTCTCTCTCTCTTTGTGTGTGAGAAATGCATAATCTGTGCTTTTCCCCACTCCTTATGAGCACTTTTATGCTAATGTTATGTGTATATACTCTGTGGCTTGCTAGGAAGTATCTTTCTAATTCTCTTTTTTTCACTTTTGATGCAGTGCACACTCGGAGTCTCAAATGGGTATGAAAGGCAGGGGGATGACATGTGAAAAGAGAATGGATTTCTTGTTCTTAGGGTGGTGGTGGCAGCAGGTGGTGTGTGGGAAGAAAAGAACCATGTTGACGCAGGTTGTAGTTCCTTGGGGATTTTATAGCATGTGTGTGTTGTTTTATGTATTTGAATCCCGCAGTAAGATATGACTTAAAGCAGACACTGGATGTGGATTTTTCCCCCGCTTGCATGCACGGAAAATGTTTTTTTGTAGGTATTAAGTCACTTCAGAAGCCTGGAAGCTCATAAATCCTTCCACCTGTGTACAGGATGGCTCATTGTAAACACACACACTGCCTACTCTTAGACATATTAACACCTGGATCCCCGTAGAGCCACAGATCTTGGAAAATCCCACTCCTGGCTTACAGTATCACATTCCGTCTGGTAGTTTAACCGTCAACAGGTGCATGCCCAGAATGCCGCATGAGTAAGATCTTCTTCAGCACCGAATTATGAGCTGATTGAGTGCTGCCGGACAAGACAGACAATCAATTTACCCAATTTTGTTTTTTCCTTCCACTGCCTTGTTTTTCTGTGTTTTCACACCTCAGATAGATAGAGCACTTAGGAGGGCAGGGAGGTAATAAGAATAGCATGAAAGTGTTTCCGTAATTGGCTCCTAATTAAATTGTGTGTGCGCTGTGCAGAGAGTGTGTCCGCCGTATTTGCATATGGCGGTGAAAGACGCGCTAAATCAAAGATGAGGGGAGCAAGGAGAGCGGGAATTAAAGAAATAGTTGTAGTGCGGCTGAACCTAAAAGAAGAGATGGAAGCTATTAATAATTAATCAACCTTCGCTTATCTTTTAATCAAGTCGATAAGAGGCAGAAAATGAATTAAGAAAAAAAGAAAGGGTAGGGGGGCATCGGTGTAATGAGGATGGTCTCTTGTGGTTTGCCTGTTAGTGCAAAGGATCGAGTCTATTGCTCGGGTTGAGCGGAGATTATTCTTCCGTGGTTTTGATGATAGATGGCATCCTCACAATGCTCTTGTGGTATGACACTACAGCAAATATAAGACAGATAGAGATAAAGAAGATTAATTTAGAAGCTCATTTTGGAGTTGTAATTACGATGTATCCCTGCACGTATTCTAACCAGATACACCTTGAGGTCTCGCCCGCACTCGATGTAGCGCAACATCCCCGGGGCAATTTCAAATTCATCATCCCGCTAAAGCTCTCCGCGATAGTGAGTATTTACACTGCACATCTAGCAGCATACAGCTGGACTGTTCCCTCCTCTCAATGCCAGAGGCAGAAACCCCAGAGGCTTGTAGACTTTTCTTCCTCTACGCCGACCTGAACATCACAGGTGAGAGAAACATGGACCAAAAAGACTCTTTAATATCTAATTTTGCCCTTTTTCTTTTTACTTTAGCTGACAGGTGGCATTTCTGGCCATGTGTGGAAAGTGTTTTATGACCTACAAGCACCTAAACCTTTTCCTGGAAAAGGGTAAAAAATGCATTTGAGAGTCAACTACCTTTCACCGATTTCATAAACAATAAATGTAGTACATTTTTATCCAGGATAATAACAACATATTTGACCTAGGGCTGTCAAAGTTAACGCGATAATAACGCATAAACACAAATTTGTTTTAACGCCACAAATTTATTAAACGCATTAACGCAACTTGTGCTTTTGTAGGTTGTAGCAGGCTCAGTTTTAAAGCTACAGTGAAGATACTGTAGCAAAACTAAGGAATCCATTGGTACCAACCATGTCATATTAGCTTGTCGCAAAGGATATTAAATAACGCTCCAAACTTACGCTAAATTTTGGCGCGGAAAAACATGGCCAATTATAAAGGGGTCCCTTGACCTCTGACCTCAAGATATGTGAATGAAAATGGGTTATCTGGGTACCCACGATTCTCCCCTTTACAGACATGCCCACTTTATGATAATCACATGTACATGTGAGGGTTTCTGGACAATATTTGTCATTGTTTTGTGTTGCTAATTGATTTCCACTAATAAATATATACATATGTTTGCTTTAAGCAGCACATTTGCCCACTCCCATGTTAATAAGACAATTAAATACTTGAAAAAAATCTCCCTTTAAGGTACATTTTGAACAGAAAAAAACTGTGTGATTCATTTGTTATTAACTGTGGATAATTGACGGCCCTAATTTGACCCTAGCTGAGCTTTTATACAAACGTCTGCACTCTTAACATCTATATCAAACCAAACACCGTCAGTCAGAAAAGGTTCTGGTTCAGGCAGCTGCACTATGACTCATTATTTTGCATCTAATGAATGAAGGTGAAAGCTTTGGCTCACAGCTGTACATTTATATTCATCAGATTAAAGATATTTTTGTTCTCAAATGGTGACTGACATTTTGAGAAATGCTGACAATATAAGATCGCTAAACATTTGTGTTTCTTACTGTATATCTGCACTGTCACTTTTCTAATCACGGCAGATTAAACATCCTTACGTGAGATGAAAAAAGCTTTCTTTGCATTTACAAATCAAATTCTCCAATAAGTGTAGTAAATCCTTCCACTTTTTCTACACACTATTTCTGACTGTGTTGTTTCTTTCATCACCGCAGTAAACAGTAGATGTTCTCTATTCCCCCTTACTCCGTCTCCTCTTCCTCCCTCTTCCACGTCACTTTGAGTTATCTTCCCCTCGGTCCATCCAGCCTTGTACTATGTCAGCCATTTAATCAGAGTGATTATCTTACCACCAGACGCTGAAATATTTATGCCTTCCAACCGCAACCTGCCGCTTAACAAGCACGAAAATGGACCCGATCTCAGATGCACACAAAAGCATACGCTGCTTGCGGCTTTAATGCACACAGACAAGCACACAGTGGTAGCAGTTACAGCTGATAACCTCAACACCTGACCATGTAACCACATCTGACCACGATGGGCTTCCTGCCCGAGTGTGTCTATGTGTGTGTGTATATTTGTGATTTGTTGGAAAGGGACGATGGTCATAATTAGCTCAGTCAGCAGGGTGTCAGTCTGCGCAGTGATTGGTCAGCATTAAGCGAGGAGCCCTCAAGGTGAGAGGTCGAGGTTCTTGGCAGGAGGCTGACTCCCTGGATGTCGGGGTCATCGGCACAACTCATATCTGATGGACAAAGTCACACACTGCATAAACAATTCACTGTACATTAAGCTTGATTTATGCTTATGGTGTCTTACAGTGCATTTAAATTAACATTTATAATGTGACTCTGGATGAATTGTTTCTATAATGCCAATGACAATCTTTTATCTTTTCATATACAGGAGCAATAATTAATGCTTAATTAAGGGGAGGGACTTTCTGAAACTATAAAACATGTCTCAGTAGAGTTTTTTACTTTTCATTTGGCTTCGACGCTGTGAAAAAACTCATCCGGGACGTCCCTGCTGTTGATAACGCCGTCATGTTGGCTACAATGTTGGTGACATTCTTATGTAAACAAAACAGGCAATATCGAGGTCAGCATACATGATCGAGGACTTATCGATATGTCGTACAATAAGTAGATAACGTAAATAATGATCGAGGTCAGGTCCATATATCGTACGATAAGTCGATAACGTAAAAAACGATTGAGGTCACGTCCATTTATCGTACCATAATTCAATAAATTAAATATTATCGAGGTCATGTCCATATATGGTATGATAAGTCAATAACGTAATTGTCGTGACAGGCGTACGATGTATGGACCTGACCTCGATCATTTTTACGTTATCGACTTATCATCCGAAATATGGACTTGATCTCGATCACTTTTACGTCATTGACTTATTGTAAAATATACGGACCTGACCTCGATCATTTTTACAATATCGACTTATCGTACGATATATAGACATGACCTCGATAAATGTTACTTTATCGGATTAATTGTACGATATATGGACCTGACCTTGATAATGTTTACGTTATCGACTTATTTTACGATATATGGACCTGACCTCGATCATTTTTACACTATCGACTTATCGTACGATATATGGACCTGACTTCAATAATTTTTACGTTATCGACTTATCGTACGATGTATGGACTTGATCTCGTTCTTTTTCACGTTATTGACTTATCGTACGATATATGGACCTGACTTCAATCATTTTTACGTTATCAACTTATCGTACGGTGTATGGACTTGATCTCGTTCTTTTTCACGTTATTGACTTATCGTATGATATATGGACATGACCTTGATCATTTTTTGTTTACTTATACTTTATTGTTATTGCAATTATTTGTGGGACAATATATCGTCCAACAAAATGAGTTATCATGACAGATCTACACCAAACCCAGAGAACTGATGGCCATAACGTGAATCTATTATATGTTTAAATTATACAGGAGACTTTAGTGTTTCTATTTTAAGGAATATTGAGAACATCTTTCAAAGATGTGAGAATTTACAGCTTTAAAAAGTACGTCTGGTCCCAGTAGCTCCTCATCATAACTCACCCGAATCTCTGTTTTAAAAGGTTCCTGAACAAAAAAAGCACAAGAACAACTGCTAAATCAAAGCAACAAGAGTGCTTTAGCAGATAATGTCAGCTGCCGGGTAGAGATAAAAACAGATTGGAAGTACAGTCGGTGCTCTGGCCACATGTGAGCCAATCACGGTGATCTAATGTTACCAGTGAGTAGAAAGCAATCTCTGGTAGCTATTTAAAGAGACAGACAGAATAGAGGAAAACTCCCTTGACAAAACAATCTCCGCCCACGACTACTTCCTGACTGTCCAATTTCCTGTCAGCCTCGCCGCGACCACTCAAACCATGTGTGTGTGTGTGTGCACGCTTATGTTGTTGTGCATGAACGTTTGTGTGTGTGGTTTGCCGGCTTTTCTCTAATTTCCTCTCTACCTGTGCCAGGCTGAATTGCTTCCTATGTGTGATTGATTTGCACTTAATGGGGACACCTCTTTCTCTCTCTGGCTCCCTTTTTGCCTCTCCATCTCCATCTCTCCCGCCCTTGTGTACACGCGCGATAGCAGAAACAAGACATAATAATATGATATGATAAGGGGGGCCGAGGCCTGGCACCTCAACTTATCAAAAAACGTGTTATTACGGGAAGAAATGAACCAACAGCTAATGGCTGTATATTCACTTGAGTGAAAATGAGTCATCAGTGGGTCAGAATGAAACTCGGCACCATTAGTCAGGTAGTTTTGTCTCTGATCTATGCACACACTCTGACATTAATTGCACCCATCAGTTATTGCTGAACCACACACTTGCCTATGAAACGGCTCTGTTTTCGTTTAGTCCATTTCCCAAAACGCATTAAGGCCTTTTCTCTCCAAGATAAAGCAAAAGCAATGGGATTCTTTCACAGACTTTGTATCGAAGTGCGAATTGTGCCGAAATGGAAACAAATCACACACCAATGAAACTCTACTTATATAATACATTCAAAATGAAAAGCGGTCTATCTACAGTCAACTCAATTACCTCCAGATTTTGTTTTCTTATTTATATTTCCTTCTGTAACGACACTGGCGAGTAGCATCCAATGAAATGGGTATGAAATCATTTCCTTTCCATTCACCAAGTTAATTTTTCAAGGTTAAAGGGTAACTTCAGTATTTTTCAACCTGGACCTTATTTCCTCATGTTTTTGTGTCTAACTGCCTAATTGGTACAACAATTTCTGAAACTGGTCCAGTATTGAGGGAGAGCGCTGTCGACGACAGCTGCTCACGGGCTGCAATATGGTGCTATTGGGGCAAGCTGGCATCGTCATTAAAGTCCGCTAAAAGTGCTTGTTTTTGCCATGACAGGCACTGATTGTAAATACGAGTGTCTGGCAACATTATGGAAAGAGTCTCGCTCAAAGAGAAATCTTGTTCTGAAATCTGGCGATAGTGGAATACATCCATGGTGGAGCCAGCCGGGCAGAGTTGGTTGTGTTGGGAGTACAGAAAGCGTAGCTTAGTGTTATCTAAAAGATTTTCAATGTCACGGCTGAATATTTAGATGATTTCCACCATGTGGACGAGGTTTTTGAATTCAATGGTCGCCTGTATTTATTTGAGTCTGATTAAACGGATATTCAGATTTCACAATGACATTTCTCCTTGATCGGGACTAGGACACAATAACAAACAGATCGGATCAAGCGAAAGGTAAGAAAAACATTTTATTTCTCTGTAGGGTCCTTGGCTGTCCCAAAAAACATTTTTGGGCGTCGAAGCTTTGGTGAGAAATTTTCAATGGTATTCAAAGCTTCAAAGCCACTCTTCTGTACATACACCCACCTCTACAAATAACAAACAGCGATATCCGTCGGAGAATAACTAATAATGATTAATGTTGAATTTGAATAATGAATAATGTTGTGGGAGTATTCCTCCTTCCTTATTTCATGGTATATTTTAGGATTTATACATTATTATTACATACTTGTATATAGAGAAAAAACAAAGCATTTGACTAGTGGTTTGGAGGTTGATTACCATGGCAACGGTTGAAGCTTTCAGGTCGACCGTAGTTGTCAGGCACTTATAATATCAATCTAAGCCTGTCAATGGCAAAAACAAGCACTTTTAGTGGATGTAACGTTACACTGACGCTGCTCACTCGCCCTCGCAGCTCTTTAAACGGCTGCCAGTTACAGCGTTCTCCCTCAGTACTGGACCAATTTCAGAAATTGTTGTCCCCATTAGTCACAAAAAACATGGTGAAATTCGGTCCAGGTTGAAAAATACTGACGTTTTACTTTAAGTAAGTTCTTGTGCCACAACTTATTTATAAAAATAATCTCAGATTCATTAAGTACAATTTTTTAGTTATTCCTTAGTACATTTTCTCGTGTCGGCAACCCTGGCGACCGTACAGAGTGTTCCAGAGGACCTTAAACAGCTGCAGGATTTAGTCACTGACAGTGAGAGAGCTCTGGGCCCACGCTCAGAGGAACCTCAGTTGAAAGGCTGCACTATTTCAAAGATATTAGACTTTTGCCCTGAAACCCGCAGATTGGGGGGGAGCTGCTAAACTAGAGTTCCAGGCAGGTCTCCCTTTAAGAAAACTCTTCAAAAATCCATTACTGCTTTCCGTTTCATTCTGATTATTCCATTTTGTCCCCATTTTCTTTTTCTGTCTGCAAGACGTCGCGTCTTTCCTTCCATCCGTCCAGTCTGTGGTTGTCTATATGCCTCTCTCTCTCCCTCTCTCCGTCTCCTGCTTTAGTTGCTGGGCAGCCAGAAGTGCTCGTCCCCTCTCCCTCTCTCTACTAGTAGCCAGCAGAGCCGGTCTCAAAGGACTTCTAAAAGCAGGCTGCGAACAGTATGACGAATGTGTTGCTTGCCGTCGCTGTCACTGTCACTGACGTACAATTTGAAAGGTTTGTGAAAAAGACACGGCCAAAAAAAAAAAGAAAAAACCAGCAAAGAGTCCGAACTCCGCAGGGATCAGGTGACATCAGAGGAAGCTGGTCACCCCTCCCCGCACCTCTGTTTGCCGTCTCATCTCTCCCTCTGTCACTAGCCTTCTTTCCGAGCGGCCTTTGAGCTCACCCTTTTTAACCGGCGCTGGCGTTCTGCTGCTGACCTATAAAATGTGGAGCCTGTCAACATCTGTTTGAAAGACGTGGCGAGTGATGGTGATGATGGGATTTACATACTATTAATGATTTGGAAAGGGGAAGAGTGTGCTGGGCGGGGAGGGAGGGAGGGGGTTCAGTTAATGGATGATGTGTGGATGCGTTCCAAATGTTAATGTGCCATTTTAGGACCAAAGAAAAGGTCTGTGAATAGAAAGGGAGAAAGAAATCATTTCAGTGGTCGAACTTGGGGGTGTGTATGTGTGGACCGACGTGGTTTTTAACCCCTCGCATGAAGTAGAAAACCTCAGCTTACAGTGTTGTAGATGGTTGAAGATGCCCACTTCCTGTCATTTTTCAGGCTGTTTTCATACACCGTTCGTAGCTATACCTATGAAAAAGTAATGCACTGTAATTCAAATATATCCCACAAAATCAATGCATATTTAATCCAAGTAATCTTGAACCAGGAAGTATAAAGAGTGTCACGTAGGGAGGAGGTCAGGGTGGATGGGTGGGTCTAAAAACGGCGGACTTTCCCCCAGGAAACCGCTGTTCTGGAAACCAGAAGTCAACCTTGATTTATTTCTCACGTAACGTCCGTACTTAAATAACGCCACTTCCGTAGTTATACAGTATTTAACCCAAACACAATCTTTTCCTAAACCTAAACAAGTAGTTTTGTTGCAAGTCATTTCCTGTGAAGAAGGAAGTTTATTTTGAAAAGACTGTATGCATGTAACGAGCTGAAATTGGCACGTGTTACTGGACATTCGTAGGAGAACGCACGAATAATGAGGAATAACTTTCCGTAAGATATCATACGAACATTGTATGAGGATACGTTGACTCAACCTATAATCACAATTATTATCATTTTGGCCACTTGGAGGCAGCTGAAACAAGATATGAACACAACATTGACATGTCATCACCTTTTTAAGCGAATATGAAGAGCTTGTTAGCAAATAGTTACTTAATATTTACACATCCAGCAGTTATGGAGCAACACTATCATTCATTTAGAGTCGTGTTTCTGGCCACCTGGAGAAATGTAAGACCATATGCACTCTCTTTTTAGCTCAGCTTTTGGTCTCTAACAACTCCTGTGGGAAAAACGTGGCTCTTTAGATGCTAAATGCTCCATTATGTGCACCAGCTAGTCGCCGTTCGGTGCCGGGCAGGCTTGTGTGCGGTGTGTTTTTTAGGGCTGAAAACAGCTGCCTGCAATTTATCCATTTCTTTCCTGTTGTCTCTCTCTCTCTCCCTCTCTCTGTCTCTCATTCTCTATAAAAACCATGACCGTGATTGAAGGCTTGAATTGGACGTGATTTCAGGAGTATCGTCCTCTAGACACAGCAGACACGCTGAGTGAAAGGTGTGAATGCACATCGTGACACTGGGACAAATGTTGTTGTTTTACTGAGGCGGCGGAACAGTTTTGTTTGTTCCCATTTACTTTGCAAAATACATGGCAGAATACACGGAAACCTGTGTGTGTGTATGAATGTGTGTGTGTGTGTATGCGTGTGTTTAGAGTAGCATTGAAGCTTTGTTCATAAAGTTGACATTCAAATTCTAAATCTACATTTTAATGCTGAATAGCTTGTTTTTGGACGTCTATTCATTCTCTTTAAACCCGGTATGTCTATTCATTTATATGTACTCTATTAGTGTTCATGTGTAAATGCATTTTGTACTTGGGTGCAGTGTGTTTTAGCGTATGTGTTGTTCTGTACCTTGAACAAGTGAAAGCCGCTCTCTCCTCCTGGTCAGCCGAGCGAGGCGGAGAAGCCGTCCCGCCGGAGCGACACGGCCATTTTTCACCTGACTCCAACATATTACCTCATTTCCCCTGGTACAGACGCCCCCTCCCCCCCCCGCTCCCCACTGGCCTTACCGCTCTGACCTCCAGACCTAACCCGCAACAACTCTCCGCCATCCACCTCTATCCCTCCTTCCAGCTCTTTATCCGCCCCCTTCCTCCTCCCCTCAATCCGTCTGGGGGCCGGCGGCTGATGGATGGCCCCTTAAGGAGAGGGTTGCAGGAAGGGTCAGGTATGATTTCTGGAACTTTTCAGAGGTGCGGCGCGGTGACGGAGACAGACGAATTGAGGCGAGATTGGCACAGATTTGAGGGAAGAGAGAAATGACGGAAAAGCATGTTGGGGGCAAAGGAAGTACTAAAGAAAATAGTAAAAATTGTCAAGTCTGTACAAACAATTCCTCCCTGGTGTTGCGCCTGCATTCTTCTCCTCCTCCTCCTCCCACCTCTTCCCCGCGGATCGACACATTTTTTTCATCACCTGCGTCTTCCCCAGCCCCATTCTGCTCGTGTTGTCTGCTGTCAGTAAAACCGACTGGGGAGGACTGCTGTGTATTCTGGTACATGTAGGTACGGTTGCTAGAGTACGCTCACTAAGTATTTGTTTGGGCTGTCAAGGTGTCTCCAGAGTGCCTGCTTGCCTTCTGTTGAATATTTATCACTTATTTAATGCCGTCGCCCCCCCAGAGAGTTGGACTCTGCGTCTAATACCTCCCACCCTCCTCCTTTCTCTGCCTCTTCTACACACCTTTCTGTAGTTGCCCTTGCTTTCCCTGTTTCTCTGCATGCAGTATTTTCTGGTTCACTCTGTCTGTGTCACACCTTGTCTCAGACTCTCCCGACTCCCACACTTAAAACCCTCCCCTCACTCACACGTGTACTTGAACACATGCACATCTTTTTGTTTCAATCAGCCCTGAACGTCCAGACTAAGACGCAAGCATCCAGGCTTATTCCCCAATCTGTCATGTTTTAAAAGCGATGCTCCTTTACCATCATCATGAGACCGTTACCGGGGAAGATCAGTGGAGAACAAAAGCGAGAACGAGATGCCGAGGGAGAAGGTGTGCCTATACCTGGAAGGAGAAAGAGAAAGAGTTCGAGAGAGTGAAACTTGGTAGATAAAATAGTCCCCGGTGTGTGTTTCTCCTCTCCCTTCAGTCTCACTATTTATTCTCATCACTCACACAAACCTGGGAGAAATAGAAGAAAGGGAGAGTTGTGCACAGCGACAGAAAGTCTTCGTTTAAAGTGCACTTCATCGCGAAATAGTTCGATTCCACGCAGGAGCTGCGTGCTCCTCGATAGTATCCTTGTTTCCCACTGGAAATGTCACCTGGCAAAACGCGTTACGGACAATAAGAAAGCAAGGAAAGACATGGAGAACAAGCTGGAAGGAGAATATACTGTAGGTACGAGTGTAAAGAAGTGAGCTTGTGGGAAATTTGATTCAATAAGAGATAGAGGCGGTGAGAGTTGGCTGCGGTAGAGAAAACAATGGGGCTGTGTGAGGGCTGTCTTTGATATTGCAATTCTAACACAACACTCACCAGATATTGCTCTCGTTCTCTTTCTTCTCACTTACTCTCTTTCATTGGTCACTCGTGTCATCTTGCCTGCTTTGTTTTCTGTGATCAAAGTCTCATATCCATCAAAAAAAATAGCATGTTTCTATTGTTACATCATTCTGTCCATATCACATTCATTCTGTGTTGAGAGGCATACTTCTGGCACTCGGTCATAGCCTTAAATATGAGACCGTGCTGGCTTGGCCAGCTATCTGACACACAGACGGCCCACAAAGGCCTGGCAAAACAGACGATGCAAATGCAGGGCAGCAAATACATTGACTACGGGGACTTTTTAACTATAACTTGGATTATCAACAGTTTCTTTTCAAGGCATAAAAGGTGAAAGTTTGAGTGGCTGACCCTCGTTTTTGCTATCCGTTATGACAAATGTAGCGAGGTGTAGTTAATTAATGTTAATTCTGTGTATTATGTAAGGGATAACATACAGTGAGCCGGTCATTGTTGAGAAATAAACCCAGACAGGGCGATGCGGCACCCGAAGCGCACTGAAGGTGTTTATTTCACAACAATGACCCACTACCTGTACATTGTCCAGCTTATTACACGGCTACTTACTTAAGAAATCACTAATTTGACACAAAAACAGTCCGCCAGAGTCCGACATCAGAGCTGGGCTCATAGCAACGGTCTGCTATAAAGAAATAAGAAGCTCAATTGTGAAGCTCAAAGTGGGCGGCTCTGGCCGTCCCCATCTTGGCAGTGACAACACAGCCTGACTCTCGGCTCATCCAAAAATTGGCAAAGAGATGGATCGTCGGTGGAGCTGAGGCGGCCCGGGTGACGCAGCAGAGCAGACAGCTAGCAGCTAGCGACCTGGTACGGCACCCACCTGTCACTCAAAGCGACCACGCCCTCAATTATACCTAACTTTAAGCCTTAATGTAATTTAAACGGGTGAAATATATAAAAATTCACCCCGGTAAAGTTGATATTAGCCATAAAGACCGAATCATTTTGGTACCAGGCTGTAAACATGTTGTAAAGTTGGGCATTTTAACATGAGGGTCTATGGAGATGGAGATTGACTCACTTTTGGAGGCAGCCTCAAGTGGCCATTCAATGAACTGGCACTTTTTGTCCCTTTTCTTCATTCCTTCATTCCTTTTTTTCATTCCTCAGCACCGGAGGTTGTCGCTTGACAATTGCATAGCTGTTATCAATAAATGCCACCACCACAAACCACTTGTGAATGCCATAATTGTATTTGAACACACAGATGTAATATCTGACTCTTTCTGTATTCTACGTTTGAAGTTTACTTAAAAATTGAAAAAGAACCCTAGGAGGTATAAATGTATCTTGTTTTATTCTATGTAAACCACAAAAACAAGCCTGGAGTATACTTTATAGAAAATAACCACAATACAATTACATATTTTCCTCGGATCGCTCAGCCTTACTCTGAGCAGACACGGTTACTGCACTGTGCGCACACACTCACACATAGCCCCTAGTGCCGCAGCCCCGCAACCGGCCCGGCTGCAATCTGAAGTTCTTTAATTCCCATCGGCTCTATTAGAAGTCAGGACAGTAGCGTTGTCCTCCCATCTTGAAGCCATTTTGTCAGGAAATGGTATAATTCCCTCATCTGGATCCCATTACAGCCAGGCGGACTGCTATTCCTGTGATGCCTGTACAGTGTAATTAAGGGCTTTGTGTCTCACAGCCAGCCACAGTCAGCTTTCTTTCTCTCGCTATACCTCCCTGTCCTCTATCAGTTTTCCCTCCGCTTAACCCCACGCCACTTCTCTGGAGACTCACCCACAGGCCCGCCGGCAAATATACGCTATACACACCTCCCCGCACATATTCCTACTGACATACATTTCTTTATCTTTCACGTGGCGTACAGAGACATTATGGTGAAGCCTTTAACCCACAGTGTTCTGCTTAGCCTGGCAAAGTGTTATTCTCATCATCTGACCCAGAAGGGAATGCAGCCAGCGACCACTGTAAAACATTCTTGTATTTCCGGCCACATAGGTTCTGTCTGTACTGGACGTGTTCCCTTTACCACATATACTAACCCACTTCCTTAGAGGGAAATATGTATGGCAACATATGATCTGGGTCCTAATACCCACAGCAACATTGGTCTGTACCTAGCAAGACAACCGTGTCTCTCATGATATTATGTTCACATACGCCTAACTGCATTCTCAGTTACGTTTCCTAGGGAAACATAATTTCTCCCGGATTACGGTTTCGCAGTTTTAAACACGTGGTTAACATTGTAAATTGAAACAAACAGGGCCGGCTTAAGGCATAGGCCATATAGGCGGTTACCTAGGGCGCCTCCTTCTGGGGGGCACTGGTCGGCCTCTAAAAAATTAAATAAATAATTAAAAAAAAAAAAATACAAACGTAATCTGCGACAAAATATGCTTTCGTCGAAATGTAATTCACAATTCAGTTTTGTTGTATGGGAACGTAATTTTTAGGAGACAGGTTTTAGTCTGCTACCTCCATGGTTAAGGTATGGTTAAGTTTAGGCAACCAAAACTTCTTGCATAACCAGAGATCACCTTTAAGGCCTTTACACACTGGGGGCTTTTTTTTCCGTGCGATTAATTTGCACGTCAATATATTTTTGGGAACTGTTGTTTTTGTCATGAGTGCTTTCACACAGAACTATGACATGAACGAGGTCGATTTTTCAGAGTTTTCGCACCTCGAATAAAGGCATCAACCAATTACGTTGTGTGAAATGGACATATTCAATACGTACACTACTGTAGTGTACAACGACACGGAGGCTCCGTAGTCGGAACCAAGATGACAAATTTTATTATTACTTCTTTCAACCTTGACGAAAGCAGCGCAGACCAGATCCACTCATTCCACTCTTACGTTTCACAATAAAAGCCCTAGACATATACACTGCATAACTGTTTACCAGAGGCAAATTCACTCTGAGTATTTTGCTAAGAGGAAACTAAAATAGCTTCCAGTAGTTTAGACTATACAACACTTCACCTCAGACAGACTGCCAGATGTTGCTCTGGGTCAGTAGGATCCCGGTAGTTGGTCCTCTGCCTGCGCAAGTCTATTCCACATTTTTGTGTCGTTTATCCGTCACGCCACCGGCATGTAAAGGCCTTTTGTAGTTAAAAGAAACCAACAATGGCACAGTCAGTTGATTCGCTTATACAGGTGAAATCAATATCTGCTCTGCTTTCTGAGTTAAACTTTGGGGAACCTTTCATGCTGGAGGAAGCTTTTGTATTAGCTTCGTCGCACAAAGTCACTGCATCACCAAACTTCCACCATCTGGCACACATGACTCTGATTTCAAGGGTGTATTTTTACTTTATCAAAGATCCCTTCTTTGCCAAAGAACTATAAGAGGGAGACAGATTTTCTAACGTCATGGAATCTCATTAAAATACCTCACTGGCTAGACCTCCCCCTCTTTAAGTGGAACGACCTGCTCTCTACATTAGGACGACGAGGATATTATCATTCCTGAAACTGGTGCGCGTTTGAGGGGGGTCGTCTTACGGACATGACACCGTAGAGGCCTGCGTTCCTGGAGCCCAAACATGGACATGAAGGGTGGTTGGCCCAGATAAGACACTTATACTGTACACACCACTGTGCGCACTCACAAACAAACACACATAGACTCACACACAAGCAGAGCACACACACACACACACACATACGCACAGTTCTGCATGCACTGTGATCTTGAAACCCTGAGTCCGTGTCATTGGAAAATCAATATGCCTTGCTTTTTCATCCAATTAATTAGTGACTGGTGGATGGAGCCGTATGTATGTGTGTGTATGTCTATGGGGTATATGTGTGTACAGTAGGTCTATATAGAACAGTATATGTGCTACATAACCATCTATTATATCTGCTCTATCTATCTAATTTGCTTTATGAGTTTACTCTTGCCATGTTTTCACAGCGACACGACATTAAGCTGGTGTGTATTTACTTTCAACTGTATAAACAAGCTGCATTGTAATCCTGTGAACACTGGACAGCTTGCGCTGACGTCACTAATACCTCTTCAAGCTAGCAGCACTTAAAAAACAATGGTGTTGTTGTATAACCAGATTAGCCCCAAAGCCCTGTGTCCTGGAGGCCCACTTCTGGCACCTCCTCTGAGGATGAGTGTAATCCTTCAGGCCTTTATACACCTGCTCGGTGACTATACAATGCAATGGTATGTAACGAAACACGGTGCCGTGTTAGACAACACATTAAAAAATCTACAGGACGATGCACAACTGCTTTCAAGGCACAGCAGAACGACACGACACAGCAGAGCGTGACACGCAATGTACTGTAATATAATTACAGACAAACACAATGCAGCTTTGTATAAAACAACATAATATAAATTGATGCAATGCTGTGAAATAAAACACGGGAAAATCAAGGACAAGGCAATGAAATAGCAAAACAGAATACACAATGCGGTACTAGAAAGACAAAACAGCAGGGTAGAGCATGGAAAGCAACACAACACTCAGAGGAACTTTTGTGTCACTCAATAGATATGCACTCAGTGGCAACTTTATAAGATACGCCTTTGCAATATAATGCATTCCAATTCAACTGTTCTGCCCATTGTAAAGTTTACTTTTATAATGCTTTGTGTTCAGTTAGTTTTGTATGCCTCCGCACCAAACGCATGTTTTGGGTTTTCCATTTATCCGGTCCATTCTCGTGAACGCGATATCTCAGGAACTCCTGGAGAGAATTTATTGAAATTTGGGATTTGGGAACTCAAGGATGAACTGATTAGATTTTGGTGGTCAAAGGTCAATGTCTCTTTGACCTTGTGTCCGCCCCATTCTCGTCCCGCTCCTGAAGGGAATTTCTTCAAATTTGGCACAAACATCCACTGGATGCAAGGATGAAGTGATTCGATTTTGGTCAAGGTCACTGTTATCTCACAAAAGATGTTCTTGGTCATAACTCAAGAATTCATATTCTAATTTTGACAATTTCACACAAATGTTTGACAGTATAAAATGTTCAAGTGATGACATTTTGGACAGACTTGGATGTAAACTGCAACTTGACTGGTTGGCGGAGGTATAAAACTGTGAGGCGGTAACTCCAGTTGTCATAGAGGTGTTAAATTAATTAATTAATTTTTGTGGTTTAGCATTGAGTTCATAGTGGGTGATGGTGTTGTATTGGACTGCAATATATTTAGAGGTGTCTCTAATATTCAGCCCCCATGATGTATGTAAAAGAAATGGACAAACAATTAAAAAAATCTCAATATAATGTAGTCTGGTATATAAATTCTTCACAATAAATGTCCCTCATTATTTTTGCTGCTTACTCTTCCTCGCCGCAGAATTAGTAGACTTGTTTTTATTGAAGAATAGCCGCTGACAAAGCACCGCTAATTCGGTGATTAACTAATTTTACTATAAATTATTCATAATAAAAGTTTGCTTTTTAAAAGCTTTTACTTTGAAGCAGCCAAATCAGGAAATGTTGTGTTTTCATCAGCAGCGGGTCTCCGCTGTGCTCCAGCCCCGGTTTTCCTCCTCTCTTCCCTTTACTCTCGCTCAGGAAAAGGAACTCCCGTGTGGCGGGAAGATGATGCGAGACCTACGTTTGATAAATTGTCTGGATTGTGCCCACATGCTGTCTACACCTCACTGAGATCCAAACTCAATGTGAGCCAGGCCACCTCGGCGTGTGGTCTGACTGATCGGATCCCGATGCGAGCATGATCCAATCTCAGAGCGTACCGACTCTACAGTTAATGCATTCTGGCATGATCGGATAACGAAAATCGCATTGAAAAGTCAAGTGTAACCACGGCCTTTGTAAAGGTAGACTTTAAACCAAAGTTTATTTGCCATGACGACGATTTTCCCCAACTTTAACCCTTAACTTAGTTGTACGGATGTCTTTATTGCTCTTCATTTGAATCTGTGAATTTAAGCCTTCATTCCCTTAAATTGCTTTCACACTGTCCAGGACGGCTCACGAAACACCAATCTCACCCAAAAAGACACCCATCTGTATCCTCGTGTCCAATCATAATGCAATACGCACTCTCACAGGAAGAAAATGATGATTATTAGTGAGATTCTCACATAGATATCAAGAAAATGTGAGATAATATTACATGCATATTTCAGTGTTTCATACATTTCTTCTTCCATACATCAAATCTCGTTTCCTGTCAGTGGTGTTAAAACGATGCACTTTGTTAATGGAAGAATTATGCATGTGGACTGTGGTTTGGAACAATAGTAGACAAGCAAACCAGAAGAATTTAGCTGTTATTCCCATCTCCTCCAGCCCCTAAAGGCCTTATATCCTGCCTCAGGCATCCGTCTCAGATAAGGAAAGGTCATCTTTCGGGCTGGAGGGTACTCATAGTAACCAACCCCAGAGCACAGATTCATGAAATTCCCAGCTCCATGAATATAGTATGACCCTGGTCCATAAAGGGTCACCAGCCAGATGTAACCTGTGTTCAAATGCTGATTGGAAATCAATGTTAAGCCCTCAGTGATGGAGGGATTATTGGTTATTAGGTGTAGCCTGAGGTCAGAGAATGTCGGTGTAGGGTTGTCTAACTGATGTCAACACTGATACCTTCAGGGGCAAAGTGCAAGGAAAGGTTACATCACTGAGGAATAAATAGTCATGATTGACTGAAAGACAGCAGAGGATTTACTGAGCAGTGATTAGTGTCAGTGCCTACAGGTTTGGTTCATCAGAATAATCCTTATACATTCTGTAAACAGTATATTTTCCATTTTCTGTATTTAAATTCATGTCAGTCCTACTTCCAACAAAATGTGCTATTGGTTGCTTTAAATATACTGATCTCTTTAGTTATCTGGTGCACTTCCTTTTTGGGTGAAGGTTTGTTCTAGATCAAAGGTTTCCAACTCCCCAGGGGGGAGAGTTAAAGGAAGGGCGTGGAGGGAGAGACGTGAGGCAATGATACTACAGTATACGAGGTTAAAGGGACTGGTGCGTCATAATTTGTACTTCTTCTCAAAGTCATAGTCATTAGTTTTTCAGTTTGACTTACAGTTCCCAAGGAGATCATTACTTTGATTCCATCGCAAATAAACATCCTTGAATCCGTTCAGAAATCGTTAGAAAAAAGACGCCAGAAATTGCCTGAGAAACATCACATTTTTAGGTTTTCATCAGTATCAAAGTTATCCAGTAATAGTTGTTTGTACATTAATGGGTACATTGCAAACAGGAACTGCTAATGATTAAATCAGCATACTTTTAATGATGCCAGTGTAAACAAATATAGGCTAAAAAATGGGGCTCAAGCTGTAGCCCGCCGTTAAAGCAGCAGTTGGCAGAATGTATTTGGGTTTTTTTCTGTTACTGCCTATTTCTCGCCTCAAATGTTTTCAGAAACATCTTGTAGCGTACTGTTCAGCTGTAAAATGAGAAAGTTTGCTCCGGCTGGTGGGCGGTTGCTTTCGTATTTCCTCAACTGATCTCAACATGGCGGCCGAGTCACAAACTCTGATTGGTTGTTTTCCTACGGTCTGAGAAATCTTGCAGATGCCGTTAGGAGCACCAGAGGACACATCATTTTTTTCGTTTTGTAAAGATAACTTTTTTTAATCATATTTGCTCCAATTCTACCTTCTGCTGATTTAACTTCCTGTCTCCATGGCAACACTATAGTTACTGTTTATCACCAAAGCACCTAAATCATGGGAACTGTTCATAAACTTATATTCTGGTGTTTGGGGTCGCAGATTTGTAATTACTTTGTAACCCTTTTTTATGTACTTACATAAACCTGCAATTCTGCAGAAATAAATCTAAATCCATTTGTGCATGATTTGTCCATAACTCAGTCTTAAGTTTGTTATATTTGGTCTTAAAAATGTCTTTAACTCTGATATTTGCAGACACCATTTGTATATTAATAGCCCACAGATGAATATACTGGAATCTGCATCACATCAGCGTCTAGTGTAGCCCGTTCTTTATCTTGTTGCTCTTTCTCCGTATCTGTTCCTATCTCCCTTACGATGGTCATTCTCATTTTCAACTTATTTTTCCCCTGTCACTAGTAATGTCATCCTCCTGAAAGCCTCCGTAGCTGTCTCGCATGCCAGTCCGTCCTGGCCAGTGATGAAGATAATGAAACTTTCCAATCAGTTCCACTGCCGTCCAGAACGGGCAGCCTCCCGCCGCGGCTTCCAAAGTATATGAAATTAATTTGTAATAACTTCAAATATTAGATGAAGCCTGAGCATGCAGAACGGGGGTACACATGGCAGGGGAATTGAGAGGCCCAAATATTTCTCCTTCATGTGGAAAGACGGCAGTTAACAGAGGATTTCATCCCTTGTAAAATATAATTAAGTTCACAATGAGAGAATCATGAAAGATTTCAAGCCCATTTGAGCAGAGTATTAATCTCCGTATTCAGGCTCTATTTGGGGCGTTTGTGTAGCTTTTTTTGTCCATGCAAAACTTGGTGAATCTTCTTCAATATAAGCTAGAAGTTAATCAAATATTTTTTACATCACTAGTTGTAAAAAATATGCTTTAGATTTAAAGAGGACGTATTTTGCTTTTGTGCTTTTTCCCTTTCCTTTAGTGTTTGGTAGTTTTGTGTGCATGTTAAAGGTCTGCAAAGTTACAAAGTCCACGCCAAAGGGAGTTACTCTCCCCCCACAGAAACACTGCTCCTGAACTGCCTGAAACGCCATGCTTGAAGTCCCGCCTTTTTTCCGTAACATGGTGATGTCACAAAGTAACACATCTGCATAATACCTGCCCAGTGGCTAGTTTGGTACGTCCTCAAACAAAGCTAGTTAGAGCGAAGCTGGAGCAGAGTCCGAAGAGTTTGGTTCGGTTGACCGATCACAATAGTGGGCCAGCTGACCCAGCCCGTTCTCATTCCCAGGGTGTCGAATACAGACGCTTTGTCACGGCCGTCGTCGTGTGATACTGCCGTACAAGGCCTGTATGATTAACTGCAATGTAAACCCATCCGCGGCAATCGTAAACACTCAGAGAAAGTGCGCCGCGAGTGTGGTGACGTAGTTTAAAGAGCAAAAAGACACACTAATGGTGAGTGGGAGGGGAGATGGATTGGTCCAACAAACACAGGGCTTTCACAGAAGACAGCTGTTTGTCTTCCGTGCGTTAAGTTTCACTTTCACGTTACAATCAGCTGTTCGCTCACGTCATGTGTTCACAACATTTAGTTTAATTTTCACTTTACAAACGTAGTAGTTTTAAGCCCAACCATGTTGTTTTTTCCTAAACCTAACTAAGTGGTTTCGCTGCCTAATCCTAAAGTGACGCCAAGAGGCGTGGCAAAGCGGCAGTATGTGACAAGTTGGGATGAGAATGTGTCGGCTGACCAATCAGAGAGGACTGGGCAAGAGCTCAAACAGAGCGTTTCAGACAGAGGGTGGAAATAGGTGCTGCAGCACAGCCGGTATGAGAAAAATAAAGTGTTTTTTTAACATTAAAGCATGTAAACATGTTCTAGTACAAACACAAAGTACCAGTACTGTATGCTCCTGAAAATAAGCGTAATAGGTCCTCTTTAAATTGTGCTATTCCTCAACCTTCTTCCTCCCACTCTGAGGACTACAATCATCGTAGATACTCAGCCCAGCCTTGGTTCCATTAGTATAAATGAATGACAGACCTACATTATCTGTCTATATCCAGCGCTACAGTATCACCTTACCACCATCTCCTCTATCACATTACTATTGACCTGTTACTGGAGCAGCTGTATCACAGTCTGTTTTCTAAAACCGTGTTATGGGGTCTTTAGATCAGAGGTCCTCAAACATCATTTCTATGTTGTCAGAACGTTCACTAGAGCTGAATGTGACACACTGACACAGTCATTAGCTTTGATTATCAATATGGGGATCAATGTTCATCCCCCCGTTCACCCAGGCCCGTATTTGAGAACTGCAGTCATTACTGCTGGTGGATGGGTGGAGTGTGTCCCTGGCTCACATTACTGTAGCCCTGTGCTACCACACCACATGGCATATTAGTGTTAGAAAATCAATGGAAGTCTGGGAATATGGAGCACAGTGTGCACGGTCTCCAGTGCCACTCCCTGTCCTGGTTCAGCATGTCACTCTGGGCAACGTTGCAGTGAAGTTGCAAACATTTCAGCATTTTTTACTTGACTAATCTGCAGTGAAAATTATACAAAAGGATAAAAAAATATATGGTTCTTTATTTATAATTTAAGGTATATGTCAGACCGGTCTTCCAGTCCGTGTCCCTAGATGCTCTCTCGTGTCACCGATGACATTTTCAGATTTGACAGGTGTTATCCTTTTAGCTCCAAAATTCCTATAATTGTGTTCCTGTGCTTTTTTCCCCCCCCATTTCCTGTCAAAAAGCTTATCGGCCATCGTTCAGTTCACCGGTGACCTCAGCCCCGCCACCCACCACTTTCTCTCTCATTCCCCAATTTCCACACGTTTATGTGGCTCTGCGAGAAATTACTCGGAAGAGCGCGCTCAAAAAAACCACCACCTTCCCTCTGGGACTCAAACACTTAATGTGCTCAAATATACCCGGCTGTCATGTGAAAAGAGGGATTTAAAATGCAGAGCAGTTCAATGGCTCTGCTGCTTGTTCACGCCTTCAACTTTTCCCTCCTTTTTTTCATTGGCAGCGTTTTCCCCCTCTCTAACCATGCCAGCTCCTCTGCTCTCCATCAGAGGAAGAGCGACTATGGGTGTCTTGAGGCATCTTTTATATTGCTAATTACATTTAAAGACCTGAAGGTAATTCCATTTCTTACATCCTGTAATGTGAAGCATTCGGTCTCTGCAGGGCCGCTATACAACAGGTGAAGACTCTGCTTTTATCTTGTCTATCGGCATTGATTAATGCATTTATTGAAAACGCCAAGTCTCTAGCAACTCGTCCTTGGCCAGATAATGCCGACAGACGGAAGGAGCTGGAAGATCTTCACCAGTGTTGATGCAGTAAATAATAAAGCGATTTAACTGTAAACCTCAGTCGGTAATTACAGTGGACCCTTTTAACACAGTGTAATTTCTGAAACACAGCAGATTCTCTGCAGGCATACTTCATTCTTAGCAGATTATAGATCCATTCTCACCGTTGGCAGCGATGAAGCCAGCATGCAGGAATGTGACAGGAGGCGCAGCATGTATACAGACCAATAATTAACATTAATTTGGTTTGTTTTGATCAAAGAAGTCAAGCAGCAGGTGACAGAATATTGTCTTTTTTGAAAAAAATACTATAAACAAATTCAACGGTAACATTTCTTTGCAGAAAATGCGTCCTTGTTACTATGGAAAATACACAAAACACCCTTCGACAGGTTTCATAGGGGGACCGGGTTTATTTCTCTCTAGAAAGTAGTTCCAATGAAAGCTGTTGACATTGTGTTCTTTGGTTTAACTACAGGAACACTGTGTGTGAGAGACACATTTTATTAAGTATAATATTTCAATACTGAGAGATACAGATTGGAATTTCACTCGCCTTTATTGTATCATGGCGGAAGCTAGAACTCTTCTCATTTAACTGCTCCACACTTGAGTGATCAGATTTAAACTGGGTTATGCTCCATACATACCTGTCCACTACGGCAGGACTCAGCACTAACTTTTGACCAGCCATCAGCGTTTGGTTGCTGAAACTGAAAATATGGTGGCCATTTGTAGTCACCTTATATTTTTAGTAATTAAGGGTGCTTTCACACCTAACCTGTTTGGTTCAGTCAAAACAAAGTCAGGTCCATTTGCGTGGTTAGTATGGTTCGTTTGGGCTGGTGTGAAAGCTGTCAATCGAACTCTGGTGTGGACCAAACAACCAAACAGAGACCAGGCGTTTGGTTGTTTGTTGCAAAATGAAAGCAGATGAACCAACAACAGGGTTTTATGACAGCAGATATATGATTTTAGCATGACATCAAAAGCTAAACTGCTAATAAATCCATCTCCTGATCGTGAAATCTGTTCAGGAAGTGATTTGTATTTTGTATATAAGCATAAGTAAATAAGATTAATAGCTCAAAAGCTGTTAAAATTGCTGTGCTTGTATCCAACTCCGTGTACTTTGTCAGTTCATTAACTCCATTAAAATCCCACAGTACGCCGATCATATGTGTCCGTGTGCTCCCCGATCAGTTTATCATCTGGGTGATCAGTTGACGTGTCCACCCTTAATTCCCGGTATACAAAATACCAACTAGTGCTGTTGTCACGTTCTTCACAGATCCCTAGAAAATGAATCCAGCGGGTCACTGTTTGCTTGTTTATCCGTTCTCTCTCTCCCTTTCAACATTTTAGTTTTCTGGACCTTTGTGCTGATTCCCACCACAGATCCATTGGCCCTTTAGCATTGAAGTCTTAGATTGTGGGATCCTCAAGTGACACCAACATCAGCTTGTCCATCATTTCAGAGATGACCTCCAATCTGTCTTGATTCTGCTTAGACGGCTAAATCACCTCTCATACAGCTGAAGAGACTTCTAGTTTTAATTCTAGTTTTTATGCTACAGACTGTTCCTTTAAAGTGACCATACCGATTCATCTCTCTACCTACGTTGAAGGTTATTACTGGATAAGTTTAACAGCTGTTACATGTGTTACAGCAGGTAATCTCTGCGATATGAGATAAACAATCACACATATAAAAACAAATACGGGCAGATGTTCACTTGTTCCCTCGAGAGTGAAAATAGATATTCCCACCCTTACTGGAATGTCAATTTCCCTCTCCGCGTTTAATTGGCAGCCATGCTATTACCCAACCCACACAGTCAAGCATTAAGTCTTTTAACTTCAAAATACATATCTGACACCAAATGAAATCTTCCCTCCGTCTCTGTGTTGAATACTTCTGCCTGCTCCCCTTCAGCTTTTCTCTCAGATGTCTTAAGATTTTCTACCAGCTATGGCTTGTGAAAATCTTTAGTCGGGCTGTCAGTGTTCAGAGCCATGCCTGCCAGACAGCAGCCTTTGATTCACACTACAACACTTGGGAATACCTACAGTATGTGGATTTGTGTCTCTCACGGGACTGCCATTTCATTACTTCCTTCAGCCGTCATATAGACTCAAGTTTATTTCCGTCCCCGAGGCAGAGTAAATCTGGTCCGGGGCCAGGCAGCCACGCCATGGAACAGTGCTATAAAATGAAGCCTAATCGTCCCGGCCCCTGTAAGTGGTTTTACCTTCAGGGAGCCGTTTCGCTCCGGACAGACATGATCAGGCGCTTCGGTCGTGACCAATAGCTGCTCCGCGGTGTCATCCAAGAGCAATTCAAGTCCGAGGTGCCGGTGACCCCCCTCGCCTTTCAAGCCACATTTCCCACCCCAGCAAACCCCCGGCCCATAATGGGGGAATTGTAAATACATAACTCTTTTATAGGGACAAGTCACTTAGTGCATGAAATGCAGCTATATTTCTTGGTGGAAGGTAACCTCTGACTCCTTTATATTAGGCCAAAGGGAGAATCTTTACTTATACCATTACTTGTTGCAGCTTTGTTGTGCACCGCTGCAGTAGTAGAGGCTGGAAGACATATACTGAGCTTTAATAGAAAACAGAGATTTGGGATATTGACCTCTGTCTACCAATTTATTTTTTACAAAGTTTTTTTTTCAAGTTTAGTGACTTATGGCACCTGTAAAAAAAAAAAGAACTTTTCTAGTCTTCAACAGAAGAACGGCATAAGGCTCTGATCAGACAGAGCACCGCACTGCCTTTTTGTTGCTCGATCAGACAGAGCGTTTTTTGCAGTATGCTGCTTTTTATAATTGTTGCTAGGCAACCACAGAGTGCAAACGTTAGATTAACACAAACATAAACTGAACGCTATTTTTTTATTTTTTTTATTTAACCTTTAAAAAAGAAAAAGCACAGTTTGAATTAATTAAAATAACTTACCCAAGATCTTTAATACCGCACTAATTTCCCTAAAATCCCTGCTGTTTTCTGTTCAAATCATGGTAACTACAGTTGGTAACGTCATAAAGCTCCAGGTATCGCAAAGTTTCCACAATGAAAAAAAACGCTAAAGACATCGGGCGCTTTTCGGCTCTGAGTTTAATTTTTTTTTCAACCCAAGGCGTTCAGGGCGCTCCTGTAAAAATGCGAGGCGCATAGAGCGGTAAAAAACGTGAGTCGCTCAGCAACACAAAAGCAGTGTGCAAAACTATAGCATGTATATATACTGTATATATGATTAGATATGATACATGAGTTTCAAGGAATTCAAAGGAATATCCAATTTTACAGTAAAAAAAACTTCTCAAATGCATAATTTATTTTTATTTTGTCTGATATTATTATCAAATTAAGGAATATCTGGAACTGAAGTGTTCACTGCTGCAGACATACTTAGGTCAGTATTGTTCGATACCCTTTCCTTGTATCTACATACCATAGGTATGTCTACAGCATGCAAACTATAGCCTGTCCATGTACTACATATAGCCCTTGTTTCACCTTGCCTGTGTAGGCATTCCACATAATGAAGTCTATTAGAAACCCGCGCTGTGTTGCGACTGAATGCCGGTGTTAATTACACCTTTAATGGACTCGCTGTTCCTGTGGCTTTCGTCTCTGACGGCAACCTTCACAGCATTAATTGAAACTCCCCCACCTTCACAAGAGGGAACGCCTCAATTAACCTCTCCCAGTGGCTAGAACTGGTCAATTACATCCAGCCTCCTCTCCGTTCTGCATGTCAGCAAACACAGTCACAGTTCACATGGCGTTTCATCTAAAGGCCACGCGTGTGACGTCGTGTTGCTCTTTAATCCAAGGTTGTAGATGCGCAGGGCTGTGAATGTTTGTGTGCTGTCACGCGTCCGTGTGAGTGTTTCTCCTGGTTAGAATCGGAGAGAATGGGATGTCTATTCATCTAGATGGTTGAATAGAGTTGTGCCCTTATTAAAGCAGCTTTCATTTCCTATACAGTATGACACTGATCCAGATTGGCATTCTGACATTGAGTGCCAGTCGATTTCAATTCCCTTTGCATCTCAGCCTCCTCTCCCCTCCCCACCCACACCCACTTATGCAGCAAAGTTTGATTTGCCTCCAGTTCCTCATATTGAACGAGACCAATTGTCCTTCAGAGGGAGACTGAGAGAGAGAGAGAGAGAGAGAGTGAAAAAAAAGAGAGGCCATAAGAGAAGCTGAAAGAAAATTGGACAGAGAGCGAGCTAAACAGTGGGAGAGAGGAATCAGACAAGCGGAATAGACGTGGGTCAGTCTTCTGTCCTATCACACTGTTAGACTTTCAGAAAGCAGAGAAGGAAAAAGAGACGCCACGTGACTGATGTCAATCAGTTATCTTTCTTTTTTTTTTCCTTGACAGTCTCCTCTATTGCCCTCTCGTTCTTTGTTCTCTAGTCCTCATGTTTGTCCTTCTGTCCATCGCGCTAGATTGGCTTGTTATCAGTTTGCCGAGAGCTGCTACATCCGTCCCTCATGGCTGCACAGGCAGGACAGGCACACACACACACACACACATTTTGACATGTCAACACACACACAAGCTGGCTGGTTGCCATAAAGAGAACGTCCTGCCAGAGTCAGGATAGCGGAAACAAAACATCAACAAAAAACGCCGCTACCTCTTTTAAATCTGCTCTACAGATAATTCACAACACCTGCAAGTAGTAGGACTGGGAAGATAATGATGACTGGAAAAAGTGTGTAAAGGCCAGTGTACAGGAAAGGAAACAGAAGTAGCAAGGGCAGACAAGAAAGACAAGACAGAACATCGCCGCCATCCACCTACAAACTACCTCAAGGATTTTTTATTTCTTCTTCTTCTTCTTGTTCTTGCACAGTTCAGAACTCAACAAACATATTTTTTTGTTGAAGAGCAACAGAGGTAAAGTCCTTTACAAACCGCGAATAAAGGCATCAAGCAATCACGTTGTGCGTAACGGACATATTCAATACGTACACTACTATAGTGTACAACAACACGGAGGCTCCGTAGTCCTAACCAAGACGGCAACCTTTATTATCACTACTTTCAACCTTGACAAAGGTAACGCAGACCAAATCCACTCCTTCCATTCTTATCTTTCACAATAAAAGCCCTAGACATACACACTGCGTAACTGTTTACCAGAGGCAAATTCACTCAGAGCATTTCGCTTAAAGGAAACTAAAATAGCTGACAGTAGTTTACACTATACAACACTTTACCTTTTATTGGAAAAGCGTTGCAACTGTCACAACATTACATTTCTGTCGGTATGAATAGTTGTGATGCAAAATATTGGCAGGCGAGTATTTCACATTTCCGTGTGTAAAGGCCTTAAAGGTCCAGTGTGTAGGATCTGGCGACAACTAGCAGTGAGGTGTCTCCCGTGTGCTAAGCGCATTGGAGAGCTCTCTAGAGCCATATCGAGCAGAGCCAGTGCATAGAGCGTGTATGTACGTGGGAAGTGAGTGGTGAAGTAAGAGAGAGAAAGCGGCGGTGACAGTAGGGAGTAACGTTATCGACCCTGGCCCAAGCAGAAAAAGTTAACGGAGTTTGGTTTGTCCGTTCTGGGCTACTGTTGAAACATGGCGGTGCAACATGACGGACTCCATAGAGAGGGGACCCGCTCCCTATGTAGATATAAACGGCTCATTCTAAGCTAACGAAAACACAACGATTCATATTATCAGGTGATTATACTCTGAAGAAAACATACTTATTAGTATTATATTCCATTTCTGCCAATAGATCCCCCTAATTGTTACACACCGCTCCTTGTAAAGTCCATAAAGTGCAAGAAAATAGTGAAAAACTGTAACGTCTTCCACTTCCTTGTTTTGTTTGTCCAGTGATCCAAAGTCTAATTTCAATTTAAAAAAAGATGTAAAAAAAAGAGAAAAGCATCTTAAGTACTAAATTGTCATAATAAATGTCAATTCATTTTCAATTGATTTACCAATCCGCACCACTACCATTAAAGCTCCCATGTCCACACTTGGAGGATATATTCTTTTGTCCTCAGATAAGCCATGTCAGTGTTGTGTGTTGCCAGCATACAAAGAGTTTGATCTGATATTAGCTCGACTGGTTCCTGATAGTGCAGGGAAGAGAAAGAGAGCTATCAGGGAGAGTTATTTGAGCGCGCTGCCTTGGCAGTGGATGTGCGTCGGCTATCTGGAGGACATCTCGGTGATCTATGAAGGGGACAGTTCGACCTGGGGAAGCCAATTTTCAGCCATTTTCCACAATGCGGAGCTCCAAGACAAATGTGCTGCAGAGTGACACTATTGAGCAGAGTTAGATGAACTTTTTTGGATCTGAAGAGGTCAGTGATTATCTGCCTAATCTGCGACAGCTGGAGGGGAGACGATGAGGGACAGGGAGGGAAAGAATAGACGGAGATAAATGCTGAGAGAAAAGAATCGCTGTTGATTTTTTAAGATCTCGCCCCTCAGTGTTTCATTTTGCTGACTGTAGATTCCTTATTTGGCTGCGGACATTGTTATTCACAGTGTGAAGTGGCCCAAAGTGTTGCAGTCTTCACTTGATGGGTTGTTTTACACCTTGTTGGCCCAGAACACAGTAGGTGGCTATTGGAATACCAATGTTTTCCATTTCAAGGTCTGCTACACTATGAAACCTGCGGACACATCCCTCCCTCACAACTCTCGCCTTTATAGAGCCAAATGTTCTCCATTTACAAGCTCTTCAAAAAAGAAAACATACAGGTTGTCATGTACAATGTATGTATAGCTGTCATAATGAAGTCAATGCTACAGCTTTCTTTTACCTCAAGGCTATAGGGACAATATGATGGAGCCTGTGAATATCATACTTTATTTTAATCCCATCCACAGTCATGTTGTCATGCTCCAGTGTCGGTGCCAACTCCCCACCAAGTTGAAGCCAGTTTAGCGCATCCCCACAGCCTCAAATTATTACCCATGAATCACAGCTTTGGGGACTTTGCAGACTGTAATTATTAATTAACTTTTAAGATAAAGACTTTCACCCAACTGAATATGGGCCCCAGTTTCTTTCCCGGGACTGAAAGTGGTTCCTTGGCAGTCTTTATGGCACGCAGAGAACGCTCTCTGGACTCACACTGAGATGAAACACTGCACAAGTTAAGCTTACCGGGAGCTAAATTCGGTGTGCTATTTTTGTTTTTTCTTTTTTTGTTTTGGAAGATATTTGCGAAATTTAGATATCCAGAATTAGGATGCTCACTTTTAGTGAATGATTGCTGGTAGGAAAATCAAATGTGATGGGAACCATGATGCCTTTGTACTCTGATGAAGAGCCAATCTGGGCCAATGTTGAACTCTTTTTAAATGTAATGAGAAGGAAGCATCTATATTCTTATTCTATACAATCAGACTTCTTTTTGCAACCAGAGGAGTCGCCCCCTGCTAGCTGTTAGAAAGAATACAAGTTTTCCGTTTTGGCTTCACTTCTGAGAACATGAGGTTGCCCACTGGTTGCGAGTCCTTGTGAAATATATCTGTTTTGTTTTTGGACTCAGCACCTGGACTTGAAAGATGAAAAGTGTGTTTTACAAACTGATTGCTCGGAATATAAAATGTGAAAGGATTTCATGTCAGAATGCATTTTAGTGTGAACACCTGCATTCTTTTTTTTCAGATTTTTAATCTGATAAATATGTCTTTTCTGATTATTCTAACGTGTTTTCTTTTCTTTTCTTTCTCTCTTCCTGCTGCTGCCTCTCATCGATGGACACACAAACAGGTAATAAAGATATTTGTATTACTTCTTCTACTGATTTTCTATCTTTGAATGCTGAACTTGTGGGTTTTCACTCCAGCGACCTGCTTCCTCTACTTTAAAGCATTGGTACTTGTTGCAATATCTATTTTTTTCTAAAGCAGTAACAGATGCCAGTTTTATATTTATGCCTGTTGATACTTCAGGCCACCCACACCAGCAAAAATACACACAGACACACACACACAGGATGACTAATGACTGGAATGGTAATGACTATTTGCTATTAAGCAATTAGAGCCAGCAGCTTAACAACTACAGCACATAAATAGCAGGTAGTTATCAGAGCTTTTGACCTCTGCCTCTTGTCTCCTGTCTCAGTTTCATCTCTCTCGCTTTGCTCACTCCCTCCTCTGAGGAGTTGGCTCACCTCTCTATCAAGCCCTCTTCAGCCCTATCATTTCCTCTCTTCGATGTCAGACCACAACAGTGTTGCCCCCTGGACCCCTGGCTGTTGGGCAGAACAGTCAGAGGTGCTGCTGTGTAGACATAAAGACATTTCACTGAAAGCAAATCGGTATCTTACCGTAGGCGAGGGCCCTCTCTTGTTTCCCCTCCGTATTTAAAAAAAGGAGTCCTCAATCAAACTGGGGGTCACGTACCGCATTTGCTGAGTCGGCGCTCTTGACTTGTTCGCACACAGAAAACGAGGAAAATTCAATAATTCACATAAAAGCAGCCAGTGCATGATGCTGATAAAAATGCCAGACCAGCAGTCTGTGAATTTCAGCGCGAATGCAAAAGACTGCGAGGCGACAGGCCTTTTACCATACAGTACATTTATTTGAAGCCTTTATCCAAAAGCAGCATACTATATGCCATAACTGCCTACCTGTACACCTGAAAGGAAAAGTGCACTCTCAGTCACAGCACTCACATTTTATTATATAGTGCACCTTCAATCAGTGATGTTCAATACATTGCATGACATTTCTTGTTATGAAGTATTGGAATCTATCTTTTGTTGCATCCACCTTTTCTCAGCGTCTCATCTACTTCGGCTTCAGTTAGTCACTTCCCAGCTTTTGACACCTTCTAGTCCAGCGATTCTCAGGCATCCTGGTGCCAAGAAAAATGGTAATTAGTTTATTTTCACTATTTAATTCATCATAGAAGTGAGCCCAATGTGAGTAAGAGTCCTAAGAGTGACTATTCTGATCGTAGGTTTCACTTTCTCCACGGTTATCTCCCCAACTGTAGTTGGCAAGTACATATCTAACAACCAAAATATGTTCAGATGGAGGTCCCTGGAGCACAATCTTATCAAATGGGGGTCCATGACCTAATGTGTATCAGTTCAGGAGTCCTTGACCACGACAAATGTTGAGAATCACTGCTCTAGTCCACTGGTTCCCAAGCAAGCTATTGGTTCCAATCAAAGCAGTTTTTAAAGCTCTGAAGAAGTGAAACTCTCCAGTATTTCATAAGAAAAAGCAAAGATTTGACAATTACTTTGTGTTGTGTCTTCTTCTTTCCTATCTTGTTAATCATCCTGTATCCTTTGCATCTTTTTTTGTGAACCCATGGGGTTAGGGCTGGGCAATATGACGATATACATCGTCAAAATGATCTAAAAATGTCTATCGTATATATTTTTCTATATTTTTTCTATCGCTATATAGGCGATATTTTTTATCTATAATTTCACTTGAAACTGTTATGTTCATTTTGCACTCAAATTCTTAAAATGAGAAAGTCATTTTTATTTGTCATGTATTATTCACATAGAAATATAGGCTTAACCATGTATTTATTTCATATAGACTATTTATTTATTAAATTACCAGAAAACATGCTATATCGTGATATGTATTGTTATCGAGATATGAAATTACCTATATTTTGATTTTCAATTTTGGCCATATCACCCAAATTTGATACATTTTAATGTAGATATTGGGTTAATTTGGCAGTAATTCCATTGCTAACTATCACCTAATTACCATGAAATTTGCGGAACAATAAAATGAAGTGTCACCCATTGGACTGTTGAATGCAGTCTACATGACTAAGGGCTGTTTTGGGACTGTAACAGGTGGAGTGTGTCACTAACATAGCCGAGATCAGGGGTTCAGTTGCCATGCAGCTTGGCCAGCAATGTTAAAAACACCGAGGCTCAAACTATGATGAGTTTGTTTCGCTGAAGTTCTTGTGGACTGGGACACAGGTCGGCGGTTTGCGTTTAACAAGAGTGACAAAATGTTAACGAACCCAGCTGCTCCCACGGTGAGCTCCCACGGTGAGCTCACTCAACGGTGTCATTTAGTCTCAGACAAGTTAACGAACATCGATGTTCTCTCCGGTCTCTTAATGTCTCGGTAACCTTTGTGTCAACTCTGACGAATAATTGTTAGGAAAAAGAGAAGTGATGGAGAGGTAAACAGTGAGTGGGACGTGGTTCAATGTCTTAATAACTATTATGTCAGCTCTGACCAATAGAAAGAGAGGAGGAGAGAGTTTAATCAACTTGACTGGACTGAAGTTTTTGTCTCAATTAACGATTTTGTCCAAGAACAGTTAGCAGTCGGATAAAAAGAAACAGTGGAAAAAAGACTTTGTGAAGAAGTGCTGCCCACATCTCTGGCTGATTAACTTCCCTCTAACTATTGAGACACAGCTTTGTCAAACAGCAAGAAGCATACGCTTTTTGCGATGTGTCCTCCTCCAACCCAGTGAGCTATATATATGAGACAACGGCAACGTTTGACAGCGATACGTGAGACTTCTGACAAGTCTCAATAACAGGCAATTAGAGCCACCAAGTAAAGGTGATATTGACTGAACTAAAGATATTTACCAAGCTTTTTCTTTATATTATTCTGGAGGCTATATAACATGATGGAAAAAATACTGCAGCTTGCTCATGTACGCGTATATTGCGAGGACGTGCTGGGAAACCATAAGGTATAAATGTTTTCTCAAATGTCAAACTATTCCTTTACTTTTCTCTCACTTCACTAATCAATTATTTGAATAATCATTGCAGTATAACTCCCAATTGTAGCTTTAGCAGTGCATAGTAAGTAGAAGTAGAGTCAAGCAGGGAAATTAGATTTTCTTATCAGTAGGTGGATGAGATGGGAGCTGTGACTCAAGCGAGCTACCGAGTATGACTGTGTTTTGTTTGTTTTTTGTGGAAGTCAGAGGTACTTCCCAGGAGAGAAAATAAAGGCAGATTACTTGTGCTTCCTCTCTCCAAGACCTGTGAAGAGACTGTTCCAAGTTGTGAGCATAGCCGTAGTGCAGTGTTGCCTCAAATCCCATTACCGCGGCGCGTCTTGGAAGCGTTTCTGACCGTGGCTGTGAGTTTTTCTGTCATGTGTTCAGCAGCTGTTGTTATCGTAATGGTGGCAGATGAACTTTTGCTGTGTATCCTCTGGCGGCAGGCTTCTGTTTGCATCCTCCACGCCGGAGTTTATGCAACAAAGTTTTAAGAGAGAGAAATGAGTACTACTTTCTTTTTCCCCCCTCCTCTCTGCTTCCCCTCCTCGTCCTCCTCTGTCTGGCTAAGCGGTATCAACAAAGATTATGTTGTGCAAGCTATATGGAAATAGAGAAAAGGGTAATGTAGCCTGGCTCTTTGCATCGGGTCCCTCCACTTCAAAGAGGCCCTATCATGCTCATATTCATGTGCATACTTTTATTTTGGATTTCTACTAGAACATGTTTACATTAGGGGCGTCAATCGATTACAATATCTAATCGCGATTAATCACATTTCTTATCTGTATGTACCTTAAAGGGAGATTTGTCAAATATCTAATACTCTTATCAACATGGGAGTGGGCAAATATGTTGCTTTATGCAACGGTATGTAAATATTTATTATCGGAAATCAATTAACAACACAAAACAATGACAAATATTTTCCAGAAACCCTCACAGGTACTGCATCTAGCATAAAAAATATGCTCAAATCATAACATGGCAAACTCAAGTCCAACAGGCAACAACAGCTGTCAGTGTGCTGACTTGACCGAAAACTGCATGTGATTATCATAAAGTGGGCATGTCTGTAAAGGCGAGACTCGTGGGTACCCATAGAACCCATTTTCAATCACATAACTAGAGGTCAGAGGTCAAGGGATCCCTTCGAAAATGGCCATGCCAGTTTTTCCTCGCCAAAATGCAGCGTAAGTTTGCAGCGTTATTTAACCTCCTTCACGACAAGCTAGTATGACAGACTCCGCTCAAGCTCCTCTCCAACTAGCTTTGTTTGAGGGCATGCCAAACTAGCGGCTAGGACGGTATTATGCAACTGTGTTACTTGGTGACATCACCACGTTACGGAAGAAAAGGCGGGACTTCAAACAAGGCATTTCAGGCAGTGTTTCTGTGGGGGAGAGGAACTCCCATTGGCGTGGGCTTTGTAACTTTGCAGAGCTTTTACATGCACAAAACACTATTACACACTGCAGGAAAGGGAAACAGCACAAAGGCATAATAGGTCCTCTTTAAATGTCTGCTGTGACAATGCAAGGTGGCTGGTGTGGGGAAGGGTGGGTGGCTGAGCATTCAAGGTGACGGGGGGGAGAGAAGAAGCGGAAGACAGAGACAAAGAGAGACGGCGGAGGCAAGGTGTAGGAAGGGGAAAAATTATCTACGATTGCTCTCACTTTGCATTCAATTTGTCTGCAGAGAGATGCAGATTGAACCCTCATAAGTTGCGGGAGCTCAGCTATAGATAAGAGAGGAAATTACAACCAGCCTAAATGGAGAGAAGCTGGGAGTGAAATAGAATAACAGCCATTATTCAAATAGGGGATTATTAGTTGGCTGAGTGGCCTTTTGCTCACTGTGGGGCCTGACAAATGTAAGGCTTACCCCCAGCCTGGCGCCATGCCACTCCTTTTGTCTTATTTTGTATTTGGCCTTGTTGTCGACTGAGATTGAGACCTCAGAGAGAAGGGGGAGGAGGCTGTTTTGAGGATCTTAACCCGCCCCCCATGTCATCTCTACTCCCACCACATTTCAATCAGATTACAATAGGAGTTGATGACAGGACATATGGCTGCGGAGGACCTCCTTCTGAGGGGACTTAATAAGGAGAGAGTGAAGTAATCCCCCATTTTTCATCTGCTCCTCTCTGGCAACCCCACAGGGATCTAAAGCAGCATCAGATTTCTGTCCCCTTTTTTTATCTGATGTAATGGATTTGCAACAGCCACAACCTGGAGCAAAGACTCAGACGGATCAGCTTTCTAGGGCTGAGTCTGAGAAAAGAGTGGGAGGGAAGGAGGGAAAGAGGGAGGGAGTGAGGAAGAGAGTATCCCGGGTGTTGAAGGACCAAGACCAGCGCAACTCTGTTGAAACTCTGTTGAATATAACAGCCAAGTGGGAAAAGATTCATTTGGCAAAACGACTACAGTGTCCACTAACTGGTGCCAAAATTACAGCAAAATTGTCATCAATGTAGTTTTAGTAGCCCAAAAACTGGTGACTGGTGGAGGGAGTAAAGATGAAATGCTGCAATGGAAAGATGGAGTAGTGAGGAGATGGTGTTATTAGTAGGGGTGGGGAAAGAAATCGATTTACCTAAGTATCGTTTTTTTACGATTTTGAAATAGATTTTTTAATGCCAGAATTAATATATTTGCTTCATTTGAGCTTATGAGGAGGTATAAGGAAGTTACCGCTTTTATTGTTGTAGTCTGAGTAACATGACGTCATGTCCGTTCTGTATCCGTCACCAAAACAAACAGCAGTCGGGCGCAGCGAGCCGAAACGATAAAGTACAAAACACAGTACACTACACATCCAGTAAAGTATGGAAACACTTTGGGTTTCGCACATTGCCAGGAAAAGCAGAGCTAGACATCACGGCTTAAGCTGCATGCTAACTCTGTCATGGACAGGAAACGTCAGAGTATTATGGTAACGTGCGGTGAAGCCAGCCGTCACTCTCATCTCCGTGTAGAGCACCCATATACTGACATTAATGTTAAATGCATTAAAACGGCCCCGATGGAGCTGACCATGGATGTATCAGGAGAACGGAGCTGACGGGAGAGCTAGAGACGGACTTGGCGAGGTTAGCGGAAGTATAAAAAGTTAATAGAAATCGCAATAAATCGTAATATGGAATCGCGATAGATATCGAATCAGCACCCAAGTATCCTGATAGTATCGAATAAGAGATAAGTGAATTGTCCCATCCTTGTAATTAGTGAGCTGAGGAAATAATGACAATGTGGGGAGAGAATACAATGGATTCAGATGCAAGGACAGAAATGAAAGAAAGGGTCATGAGAAGAAAACAAAAGACTTACGATGCAAAGCACTGCGCTGATTGTTTGTGTGTCTAAGTATTAGGGGGGGGAATATATTCACATTTTCTGCACTATCATCTAAAATGCATCCACAGTGAGTTGACCTTGCAGCATGTATACTAGCTCATTCTGCTGTCTGGCCCGGGCGAGATCTGTTTGAGCTGCAGTAAGCCCAGATGCGTATCAGTCTCGGCCGTAAGTCTTGAAAACACACACTTTGCTAATCTCCCCGTGGCGACTTTAAATACCCCACTTTCTCTCTATTTTTGTGTAATTATTCTTCGGTGGCTTTGTGCCATTATTTATCATCAGCCTCCTCTTTCATCTGTAGTCTTATCTACAGAGCCAGCTCCCTCTGCCAGCTTCGCCAGGACTATGGCCAGCTACATAAACATTTTACTGACAAGGACGGTCAACTGTTTACTGACGAAGCAAAAGTCTTACTGGCAGCAGCCACGATGTGGGCGTGGACGCGTGTGTGTGTGTGTGTGTGTGTGTGTGAGAAAGAGAGAGAGGATGACAAAGAGAGCTCCTAATGTACGGCCACTTTTGGTTTGGACACCTACAGGTCTCTCTGCAGGGACCCATTTGTCGACTGCACTTAATGCTGGCTCCAACCTTGGACTCTGCTATACCTCTGAGCAGTATAAAGTACAGAGAGAAAGGAATAAGCAGCGCTCCCCCTCTCTCTTTTCATCCACTCATACCTTCATTTCCTTTTTTTTTTTTTACATCTTTCCCTTCTACACCCTCCTGTGCTCCTCCCACTCCCTCCCTCTTTCTCTCACTTGTTATTCTCCATCTTTACTGTGATCAACGCCATTGTGAAAGACGGATCAGTCTGGCCGAGCACCAAGCAGATACTGCCACTGAAATCACCTCCTCGGTTTCACCTTTAAGAGACCCAGTGAGGAGTGCTTTAGGCTAAATTCTAATGTCAGCATGCTAACATGCTCTCAATGACGATGGGCTGATGTTTAGCAGCAACATTTTCTCTCCATCTCTTTGGTAGTTTAGCCTTCTGCGTTAGCAGTGAGCTCACCGCTGTGG
Source organism: Sebastes umbrosus (assembly GCF_015220745.1). NCBI lineage: Eukaryota > Metazoa > Chordata > Actinopteri > Perciformes > Sebastidae > Sebastes > Sebastes umbrosus. The sequence goes on along the minus strand of NC_051288.1, from coordinate 21,588,929 downwards.
GTGCGGTGCAGCAGCCGTGACGGCTAATCACGGTCAGCAGAAGGCTAAGCTAAAATATTAGCAACGTTTTTTTTCTCCATCTCTGAAAAGCTGCGCCGATATTGCAGCTCGCTAGGGCCTCAAATCACAGTTTGTCATCTCAAATGTATGCAATATCAATTCTGGCGACCAACAACACAGCAAGATGACATTTCTCGATGTGTAACTTTTTCGTGTTTGCCTCCAGTCTTTCCTTTGTTTTGCCTCCAGCTAACACCGTGACGTAATCGTGACGTCGCTCGATGAAAAGTCACGAATCACCAAAGTCATTAGGATTCACGTTAAATATCCGTAGAAAGATTCATGGCAGTCCATCCAATGGTTGTTGAGATTCCCCCTCAGTAGTATGAGTACAGTTACGTATCGTCATCGGTGAAATAACCAAGCAATAACAGTTTAAATGCAGCCAGCCGGTGCCGTCCTTATTTCAGTTCAACACAGAAGTCAATAGTAGGAGCCATTCCAGAGTTGAATGAATTCTTCCGCACTACCCAGCGTCACCAGATTCACTGGAAGAGGAAGGTGGGACACAAAGCGGAGATATTACTTTGAAAACAAATCGCTGACTTGTGAAGCTGAGTGCTGTAACCCTCTGGGCGACTGGGATATATGCCCCGGTTGAATGCTGCTGTTTTATCGCTCTTCTATTGTCTGCGATGTCTTTGATTAAGTTTAGCACGGTGGCTGTTTGAAGACTCTTTGAAGACAAATGTTTCTCAGCCTGCAGTGCTGACTGGGGCAAAGAGTGAAAAAAAAAGTATTAACGTGCCAGTTGCCAGCTCCAACCTGGACTTCATATCTCTGTACAGGTGTGTCTGAGGGAGAGAGGGAAATTGGTGTGAGGACAACAGCTGCTGGCTTTTGCAAACACGTCGCCGTGCCCACACACTGACACACAATACACAAGGCTGTCTAGTGCCAGCGGGCCTGTAGGGACCAGCTGCCCGTGTCATCGAGCGTTCAGGCCAGTCATTGAGCTGCTCGGTGCAGCCGGACCCGGGCCTCTGAACTCTGAACATGCCCCACGCCGGGGTCAAGCGATGGGGGAAGCAGAGCTGACTTGCTGTGGGTTGACACTCTCATACTGTATGCACACACAAACAGTTTGAGCATGTCATCAGGAGTAGGCTGCATATGTAGTGTGTAGTAAGGCTTGAGTTTTAGTCTGAAAGTTCAGTAGTTAATGTATGTCAAGTCACATTAATTATAGCGCAGTATCACATAGTGTCTCAAAGGGCTTTACAGGTGCACTGGTCCCAATCCAACTCAGGTGGTCTAAAGTTTTTACACCAGAGTGGTTTAAAGAATACAAATAGTGTCTCGGCCCACTTCCAAGTGTACTTGGAAGGTTTGTTTGGAGTGCAAACGCAAAGCAGACCAACCAAGTCAAGTCATGTCGATTTTATTCATGTAGCCCAACATCAAAAATCACAAGTGTGCCTAAGGGAGCTTTACAATCTGTACAGCATACCACACCCTCTATCCTTTGCGGATGAGGAAAAATTCAACCAAACCAGCTTTCTCCGATCCAGAGCAGAACTGGCCTTGACCGCTAGATGATGATCTCACACTAAACGATGAATGTTCTCCCGCAGCCAAATAGTATAGAAGCAAAGAGATGAAACTCTGGTGTTTTTTTGACAACATGCCATTGGAAGCAATACAATCAAAGAACAAGGTCAGATAATGATAAAATAAAGATAATATGATAAAAGTTTAATAATTAAAGTGATAAAATAATGATAAAACCCTGAAATATGTAGTAATGTAGTAAAGTAGTAGTGTTTATTGGCTATCAACCTCGCGTTTATGCGTGTATAATTGAATGAAAAATGGAGGAAACCTCAGGAAGAGCAACTGAGGAGTGATCCCTCTCCCTGGACGGACAGATATCATGTGTACAGCGTGAAATTACAACATAGACACTCCATATGACAAAATTGACACACGTAATGTGAACATATATGAAAAGATGGATCCAGGAGGATGTCAAGCAGCTTCCAGGTATCGCCAAATAGATAAAGCTAGAGCAGCATGACCTCCTCTCCACCATGTAACCTAGAAAGCTACACAAACCCACAAGAAGCCATTCTGAAGCACATCATTCACACAGATAGGAGACAAACAAACACACAAAAAGAGAGACAATATTATCCTTGTTACATCCGTGCCAATAAAACATAGCACAGGATTGTGTGACAGCAGATTGGTGTGATTTCCAACTCGAGAGCTAAATTGCTTTCACGTTTACACAATCCATCTGCTGTTTGTGGCAACTGTCAAGGAAGCGAACCCCCTATATAATTACCCAAGATCACTGGGTAACCATGGTAACACATACATGCATATCCGCATGTGCGTATGGGGATTTTCCCTGAGACATCAGAATAGTCAAAAGGGGTTAAAACGGAGGTGTGTTGTGCTGGTTTCCTACTCTGTTTTGACAGTTTCTCATTAGAAAGTGAGTCAAATATTGTAACCACAACAACAGATACCTACAGTACGTAAGAAACAGAACATTTGTAACCTTTAGTAGAGGTGTAATATAATGATCAGAAAGATTATAGAATGAATCCAAAATGAAATAAAAGAATACACAAACCGTTCTTCACATCTCTCTAAGTTCAAAAGGCTCGTGTAATGCAAATATTAAAGGTAGGTAATTTATTTATTAAGTATTGAAGAAGTGCGATGAAGTGTGAAGTCAGACGTGAAAGGGGAATCGATGTCTCAGATTAGTGTAACATAACCCAGCCACTGGTCATAATGTGGCTCTTCACATACTGGGAATGAACACTGGTGTGTATTGACACACACTGCCGAAACGACTCCCCCCCAGAGTTCGAGCTTTTCTTCGATTTTGAAGTTCCAGTTAGCCTCTGATGAAAGCTCAGGACAAGATCAAGTGATACACAAACAACATGTCAATATGTAAACTCTTGTTTCCCCAGACTGTGTTTTTCTTCATTGCCATGAAATCAAATTATCAGTCTAAAGGTCTTTGCACACCAAGTCCGTATTTTTTTAATCCGTCATCCGTTAAAAATCGTTACGCACAGAAGCCTTGAACGCTGAGTCCGATGCGTTTAATCGTTCTATTTGTTGCGAAGATTTGCAATACAAGATAAAACAGAATTAATTAAAAAATGGTCAGCCAGAGTCCGACATCAGAACTGCGCCCATAGCAACAGTCTGTTATTCATAGCTATAGTCTGCTATAAAGAAATAACAGACCATAGATCACCGTGATTGACCAGAATCAAGTATTCAACAAAGCCGTGCAATACTTATTTTCAAAAGTGCAACAATTTCAGATGGAAAATACGGCCTTGGTGTGCAAAGGCCTTAAGGTTGTCCATGTCTCTCTGCCTGCCTTGCTTTCTCCTACTCAGACATGACCATAAAAGAAGTAGCTGCATGTACAGCAGACAATGTAAACTGTGATGACAAGCCGCTGTAATCACACCCGTCAGCTATACCTTGAATCAGGGCTCCTATTCTCCAACACAAAGGTCAGAGTGGCGGAGAGCTGCCAGCTACCTGATTGAGCCGTCCCTGCTGAGAGTGAGACAGCCAAGGCTTTGATAAGAGAGACTGGTTGGAACTGTGAGAAATGTATGGTGAGATGTGAGAGATGAAAGGGAAATGAGGCATAGTGGGAATCATATATCATCAAAACAACAAGTGCAACGGGGCGAGAAACGCAGACAGTCAGATTATCTAAACTGCTTTATTTCAGACGTGCTTACTTTTTACTGAAAATGAGCACATCCAAAATGTTAAAATACCTCATTACATAAAAAAAGCTGTGTGCATGAACAACTATGGTAAGTACGGCAGGTCAGAGTTGACCCAGCGGTTGAATTGTGATGGACAGTTAGAGTCATAATTTTTCATTTACCTTTGTTTTCTCTACCAAATAAGTTTGGCTAACTTTGGGGTTTGTTCAAAACCTGTCTGACTGCTTGTGTTTCTTGACTTTGGACTACTTTTAAAGGGGGCATATCATGAAAAACTTCAATTACGATTGTGGCTTCCAATGATTATGAAAACAAGATAATCGACATAAAGCGATTATTCCGTTTCACAATGGCGCTCTCGTTTTGTCTTGTGTTATAAATCCGTTCGGCGGGTCAGGGACGGCTGTTCGGTGTGGGAGGATTCACTCGTGGGAACGCTGGCAGGCCCTCACCGGCCATATTTCCTCCATGGTGGTGGTTTCCCCTGCAAGTTGGCTTGGAAAGGCCAGCTCCCCTCGCCCAGACCTCGCCGCTTAGTGCTCACTGCGCCCACTCTCCCTTGCGGGGAGGGACTGGGCTTCCTGTTCCCGGTGTGACTGCCAACCCAGCCGGACTGTCCTCAGGGCCTCAGGGTCTGCGTCGATGTCTGCAACCCACTCGACCCGTCTTTTTGCTGTGTCATCACCATTTATATCTACACAATCAATGTGTTTATGATTAAATTGTTTACAAGCGCACAAAGTTATTCATAGATCTAGCCCCTTAATTTTGCTCTCAACGTGCACCAGATTGATGCATTTAACTTTAAAATGTAGGCTACAAAATTGACTTTCTAAATGCATGATGTTTCCAAAGTCAACGAGTAATTGTGTTAAATAATCGTGATCTCAATATTGACGAAAATAATTGTGAATATGATTTTTGCCATAATCAAGCAGCCCTAACCTGAGTATCTCCTTCCATGAAGAACTACCTTTGGAAAGGTGCTACATTTTTGTCTTGCAAGCCAATCAGAGCAGACTTTTTCGGTAGGGGGGCTTAAAGAGACAGGCCACTTAAACAGTTTTTCAGACAAAGGGTGAATAAAGGTATATTCAAACAGACCGTATGAGGAAAATAATGTGTTTTTAGGACATTAAAGCATGTAAAAATGTTCCAGTATAAACCCAAAATACAAGTATGAACCTGAAAATGAGCATGATATGTCCCCTTTAAAGCACTGCTTTCTAGATACAATGTTGTTTCCCTTTAAGAAACTAGCTGCTAAGTGCTGAATAGGTAGCATTTATTGGAAAACAAAAAACCTAGAACAAAACCCTCCACAACTATTTCTAGTAGTAGTTCGATTTGAATATGCCAGGAGGCACCACTGCAGAAAATATATCACATCAATAAGAACAACAAGAAAGCTAGCAGGGATATTGAGTGTTGTTGAGACCACAGATATTTAAGCCGTAGCCTTCTTCCTCGGGCAGACGCTTTTTATGACCATCCACACATCGGTTTCCCTTTTCACTCAGCTCAGTAGGAAATGAGTGGACTTCCAGTGGCTCTTTGCTCTTGTTCCCTTGCAGTCTGAACGTACGCTTGCACACAAGTACATACAGATACACATCAACATGCACGCTTTTTTCTTAATACACACTCACTCCGCCGTCTCAGCCACCTACACACACACACACACACACGTGCGCACACGAGCACGATCCTCGCTCTTGCATGACTCATACACTGCTGCCCCCTCATTCATCAATAGTGCCAGAACAACTGGGCCAGGGGTCAGCGTGCCACTGCAGCAGCCAGGCAGTAGAGGTAGAGAGGGATTTAACAGCAGGCACCGTGCCCTAAAGAAACAGCTCCTGTCTGCCTTCCTGCCAGATTAGCGCTCCATTCCATCACCGGCCTGGAATTGCACCGCCGATGTGTGTCGGACTTTGATATGCCTGTCAAGTGACACTGAACCACATGGCATCGCACCCGGCCAGACAGCCATAACACACTGTGTTGGTATGTGTGTGTGTCCGTGTTGGATAAATTACAGGGATGGTGCTAGTTTTACTACCGTGCCAATCTGGCCATGTGCACTGGACGGCCAAAATGTGTGTGTGTGTGTGTGTGATCTTTTTGTAGTGCTGGATGTCTTTCAGGTATGGCACTGGTACTCTCAGTGTGGCAACCTACCCATGCTGGTGCGTGTGTGTGTGTGGTCTGTGCATGTGTGAATCCATCTGGTAATGACTTGGAGATGACTGGGCCAGTTGGCATTGTGCAACGGTGCCATTTCCAAGTCCCTGTGTCGACTTTTTTGCTCCGACTCTCTCTCTCTCTCTCTCTCTCTCTATCTCTCTCTCTCTCTCTCTCTCTCTGTCACACACACAGACAGACACAGCTGTGCGGTGCTATAGTCAAACCCATAGAAACCCCCCTGTGGTGCCTGTTACTGATGCGTCCTCCTCTATCTAGAAGGATAACTGCAAACTCTCATGAGCACACTACAGCCATCCATAATAAATGCCACCCACGCCCAGAGGTACGACAGATGAATGGGAGCTCTTTGTTCTGCTTTCGATGGTTTCTATTTATTTTTTTTGCAAGCTAGTGCCAGTTTGTGATATTTCATTTTTATTTTAATCTCTGTCGTTAGAGTCCAAGCGTTCTTTAATGGCATGAATGTTATGCCATCTCCACTTTCCTCTAATTTTCTCAATTTGTACAGTATGTAATCCACAAAATCGTGAACCAGTATGAAGAGCGACAAATGCTGCATAGAGAGGCGGTCAGGGTGGATGGGTGGGTCTGAAATCACCAGGTTTTGGGCCCAGGAGACCGCTGTTCGTATCCCGTTTGAAACCAGAAGTCACGTAACTTCCGAACCACGACCTTTTCCTAAACCTAACTAAGTAGTTTTTGTCTCGTAACTTCCGTACTTATGTTACATCACTTCTGGAGTTATTTGAACCCAAACCACAATCTTTTCCTAAACCTAACTAAGTAGTTTTGTTGCCTAAACCTAACCAAGTTGTTTCCTGTGAAGACGGAAGTTTATTTTGAAAAGATTCTATGCATGTAACGGGCGGATATTGTAGGAAAACGCACGAAAAATTAGCTATAACTTTTCATAAGATATCATACGATCCATTGTATGATAATATGATGCTCTGAATGAGGGCTGGGGTTAATTCAATTGTTCTTTAGATTTTGTTTGGTCTATAAACTGATAGAATATAGTTTAAAAACACCCGTCACAAGTTCCCAGAACCTAAGGTGATGTCTTGAAATAGCTGATTTTGTCTGACCAACAATCAATTTACAGTTATATGAATCTGTAAAGCACCTTTTTTCCACGCAACGTACAGTATGTGTCCGGCATTTCCTTCGATTTCTTGCTTTATGAGCTTGGAAGATATCAGTGGGCCGTCACCTAATCAGGACCTTTCAGTAGTTGACACTTCCACAGCAGAGATTAGATGACAGCATGTGTGAAAGTTGGACACAGGTCCGTCTCTTTGGTCCTCCTCTTTTCATCGCCCTCTGCCTGGGGAGACCTACATCTGAAACTTTTACTACTCCACGCTGAAGAAATACCGGAAGATGATGAATGAATGGATGTGTAAACAGATGAAACCTGAGGAAGACTTATTTCTGGATCGATATGGGCCAACGTATATCCAGTAATCTGAGAGCTGCGAAGTCTTGTGGAACCGAGCCTGGGTGTGTGTCTATTTTTAGCTGAAGTATAGGCCTCGGAGGTGGTAGAGAGTAATGTGTATGTGTGTGTTGCCTTCTTCTAGATAAGTGACACACCGAGGGAAGTGGGTCAGCACAGATTTTATTTGAAGGGCGCATCTCATTCAGCCACAGCCCGCAAACTTCCTCTAGAATTTAATAGAGGTGCTCAAAGAAAGGGATAAAACAAAGTGCATTAAAAAGTACCCTCTTTTCTGAGTCTCATTAAGCAAATGCTATATACTGGAACTCTGTTTGCATTTGAACATTGGTTCCATCGTCTGGTTGTGCCAGGTCTCTCTCTAACTACCTCTCTCTCCCCCTATTTCTGTTTCCCTCCCCCTCACTCACTCCGGCTCGGGTCTTCCTTCCCTCTGAAGCCTGCATCTAGCTAACAGCGGTGACACTGTGTCTAAGCTATCTCTCCCTGGCAGACCTCGCCACTGTGGAATCACTTTGTCTGGCCAAGCCCCGTGTCATCAGCATGTCCTGAGAACCAGAGAGAAAGAGGCAGATAGAGAGGGGAAGATAGAAAAAAAAAAAACAAGGAAAGCCGAGGAGACATAAAAGAGACAGGAACAGAGGGTTGTGTAGGGAAAAGGAGGGGAAGATGAAGAGTAGATAGTTCAGTAAACATCTTTTTGACCTTTAGTTTTTAGTTCAGACTTCCATTCACCTCCAGGTGATGGTGGAAATCTCAAAAAGCAATCAAATAAAACCAAAATTATCTCCATGGCTAAATACAAGGGGTGTAACTATATATTTTTACAACATGACGATAAGTATCATTTTCCATTGTTACAATACAATTCGAGTATTGCCAGAAATTCAATCAGTTTGACTGTGAAATAAATAACTAGAACTGGATAGTGCAGGTCAGGATTCTTCAAAGATTTTCTCATAAGGGAATCAGGGATAAATAAATTATGGATATAAACAAGTAAACACAACGATTAATGGAAAATACATACACCTTTCATTTGAAAATAATAAAAAGTGCAACTTCAGGACCCGCTGCTTCATTTCTCAAGATACAAGGCAGTGCAATATTTAACAAAAAAATAAAATAAACCAACTACTACTCAAGTTAAATGAACAGTGGTTTAACCTGCTGCTACTGTCCTCATTTTCAATATAAACTGTAGAGCAATAATACAGTGATCAACCGCTTATAGTGATCAAAAAGCTTGGGCCAGAATCATTCCTATACAAACACTGTTTAAATAATTGGCTTATAGTAATCATGTAGTCCGCTTACAGTGTTCATTTTGGGTCTTTTCATACATGAAAACATACGGAAAAACATTTTAAAACTACGTTAGACTAACGTTAGTTGAATATCTGTTTTGTTTTTTACTTTACTCCCGTGATAATTCGCCTCGCGGACCGTCTGCTTTCCGGCTGGATACGTGATGCTGCGTGCACGTTGATATCATAACGGGATGATCTGAACTACATTGCCATTCTTTACAACACACGATTGTGTCATGAAATATACAACACAAAGCAAGTAAAGTTTGTGTTAGCTGCTAATGCTAATGATACAAATGGCCTATAACTTCTCCCATTTACGGAAGCCAATATTTCCAGTCGTGTCTAGAAGGTAACCACCAAGTTGTGAACTTGCAAAAACTCTTTGTGACCTGTTGCCCGACGACCTTTCCTGACCTTAACCATTCGAGGTCAATGTCTAACCTTAACTATTCAAGGTCAGTGTCTAACCTTAACCATCTCATGAGAGTTTTGCAATTTGCACGTTACCTTCGAGACACGATCATTATTTAGTGGGACATGTAACCATACAGCGTTGTTCAAAATACCAAATTCAGAAGGACGACAGTGACCCAGGAACTAAAGTAAACAACACCCAGTCACTTTTACCCTCATTAGTGACTGTTAGCAAAAGTTAGCCAGTATATCAGTGTCCATGTTTACTACTTTTGGTGCGGCAGAAGACATAATTTTCTGGCGAATTTTCTCAATTGATTTTTTTTGTAGACACATTTCTATTATTGAAACATTTAAATGTGTATTTTTGTATCAGATATGGGACTGTGTGTGTCTAGAGGGAGAGGCTCTTATCAACTTCTGGTTGATCAATTTGAACATGCCAGATAGTAAACTTGCTCCAAGAATAAAATCACATCAACAAGGAACGCTAGCACGGGAAATTAAATTTGCTGTTGACGGCCAGGGACCACACAAATAAATTTAAGATGCAGCCAATTTCCACGGGCGCAGAAGTAAACACGAGCAAGCATCTTTTTTTTGACATTTTAGTTTTTGGTTGGAGTAGCATTCGCTGCTCTGGATACTGGAGTTTTAGAAGCAGCACTGAATTTCTTCCTTTTTTGGTCCGTCATCAGGCCGCCATCTCTGTGCAGACAAAAGGGGGGCAGCTTACGGTTCTGTGTTCAGAACAGCCAGTCTTTTAACCCTAGCCTCAGCCGGCCCCGTGTGGTTCCATTGTGGGCCTCCGTCATGGCAATCTCTTTCTGGTTCCCACTGTGGACTGAAATCAGAGCTCTCAAAGCCAGACTTTAGCTCTGTTGTCAGGCGAGAGAAACAGAGACAGAACGGGTTAGAAGAGGATACTTTCATGTTCTTTTTGATTAATTTTTGTTTTAATTCTTGCACAGATCCATTCTGTCTGGCTTTGCAGCTGCAGGCTCTGTGTCTCCAGAGGCTTGCCTTGAGAAGCAGGCATGATTCACTCTCTTCTCTCGCTCTATGTTATAGTTTTTATCATGTGTCTGATGTTGATTCTGTTATCCTTGACTCCGCAAGCCTTTAGTCATAATGCCGACAGAAGGGGTAATACCAAAGGCAGAGGAAATTGAGGAGGAGTTGAATTGAAGATCAGTAGCACGGGCAAAAAAAAACAAAACAATTTTCTTTTTTGTTTTTCCCTCTGGCTGTGTATCTCCGAACGTTTCAGTTTGAAAACACGATTCTCAATGTCTCCGCTCGCCTCATTTCTATTTTCTCTTTTCTTTGCCATTTTTTTTTTTGTGTGTAAGAGAAGTTAGTCATTCCAGGCTCATGGCTGTTACCAAACCGAGCAGATCGATAACGTTGTCTGTGGCGCTCCGAGTCTCAGAGAGAACAAACACTGAACCGAAGGTCCTGACCTGCAGACCACAGTATTAGTGCTACAATAGAAGAATAGTTTCCAAATTATTGGTTTTGGGAAAAGCAAGGAAAAATCCAATTGTACCTGGCCTTGATCTGCCTTGTTACATTTTTAGCAAATCCCTCCGTACTGCCAAGAGAGGTAAGCACAGATGAAGCATCACTAATGCATTGCTTCAGCCAGTCATAGCTGCATCATCCCTTAAACCAAACCAAACCTTACAGGGTGACTGAAGCCGGCCATCGCTCTGGAAGAAAAGATTTTATTGCAATAGAACAAACCTCTCATACATTCATCAAAGGTTTTTCTCTTTCTGTCAAATGACTTATCTAAGAGTTAAGTAAACGTTGTAAATATTACCTGGTAGAGACTGTCTGAACTGGACTCTTTGTCAAATTCAGACCATTCCTGTCTGCTCCTACAGAGGTGCCCTCCCACTCCTGCCCACACCAATATTTTCAATTGAGCATATGTCTTCCCTATCCTACAGGGAGAATGAGATGGATTATTTTTAGAGTAAAACGAATGCTTGCTCATACTCGGCCGGTAATAAGCTACCTTTAGAAGACATCAACTAAAAAAAAGCCTTTAAAAGCAGTAATCATGCTGATTGCCCTCATTAGAGTAAATGCATCCCTCGCTTACAACATTTGCACTGGGATACTAAGCCCTCTATTTCAGATTCCACTAATAACACATGTAACTTTCACAGCAAATTGTTTTGTTGCACATATATGCAGCAATATATACACAGTATATACAGTATTTATATATATACTGCACGCCTCTGCATGTCCTTCCCAATTCGTCAAATACTGCCGCTTGGTCAGTGCCCCTTGGCATCTGATACAGCAAGGCACCCTTTAGTGTCTGTATGAGACGCGCCAGGCTTTCAATTAACTCCAATGTAAACCCATCCGCATCATTATTAGATGCTCAGAGCAACTGACGTAATATAACGAGCGATAAAGTCCGATTAGGGCAGGTGGGAGGGGAGGTTGGACGGATAAAACAAACACAGGACTTTCACCCAGGAGACCGCTGTTTGTGTCGCATGTGAAACCAAGTCAAGGTTGACTTATCTATTTGACTTTTGTTACGTAACTTACGCACTTAACAGGATTGGAAATTAGCACCAGCCACCAGCCAAATGCTGGTAAAATATGCAAGTAGCTGCTAGATTTGCTTCAGTCACCGACCAAAAAATGGTAATCTATTGTGTGGCTGGTAGATTTTGGAATCCACCAGCCACAGTGGCAGGTGTACAACACGGGTACTTAATGCTTAACCAAGTACTTTTGTTGCCTAAACCTAAGCAAGTCGTTTTGTTGCATAAGTAGACATATGTTGGAATTTTATTTTGAAAAGATATTATGCATGTAACAAGCAGAAACTATACGTTTCCTGTTAACATGGAAGTTTATTTTGAAAAGACACGTCCCTTAAACGTCCGAAAGTGATGCTAGAGGGGTACCTAGAGCGTCATAGTTTGAAGCGTAGCGCCATTGACCAAGCGTCGTCCAAGTTGGAAGTGAGAACGTGTTGGGCTTTCCACTTCACCTTCTACCCAACATGTTTCCTAAAAGTAGTGCTGGAATGTGGTGTTTTGTGCATGCAATAAAGATAAAAGTAAATAAATGTAGGTAAAAAAGTTAAACCCCCACTGATGAAACAATAGTGTAGTAGTAAAGAAACCAATATGTAGCTATAAATGTTTTATAGTAGTCATCAGAGCAGAGATGTGGTCGAGCAGACAGTCAGTCTGACACAGTGACTTCCACAGAAGCTTGTTTCAACCTAACTAACCACTTGGGGACACACAGTATGCACGGTACACTGCAAAGTCAAACCAACAGGTGTCGACGCCGTCACAGTCATTAATCAGCGCGAGACAGCCTCACCGCAATAAATTATCCATTCTTCTCCTTTCTCCGTTCAGTCTTCAACCAGTCGTTTTGGCTTTTTATTGAATCGAAGCATTTTAAATTTCTTATAAAAGCCCCAAAAAAAGATTTTTCATCCTGCTCCCTCAATAAATCAACTCTTTTTCCAGCTGCGTTTTTTGTTTTTTTTCTCTCTGACACCAGTACAGCTTGTCTTCTCCAGGTATTGACACATGTTTCTAAAAAGAATCCTCAAATAAGCTAAACTGTGCATGAGAACAAGTGCAAATTCTCTCCCCGTTGGCAGAACACTTTCTTGTTTTCGTATAAACAAGTCTTGAAGGCTGAATATGGGTTAAGAGGAGGATGGATGTGTTTTACCGTGCAGCACCATGGACAGCAGCTCTTCCAGTATGATCACAGCTTGCACCTTAGCACCAACATGAGCTTCTTTGAGACTTATTTTTTTGGCATAACCTCGCTCTGTTTGGACCTGCGCATCCGATATTTATTAGGGCTGTCAAAGCAAAATCGTTTTAACGCCACTAATTTCTTTAATGCATTAATGCGATCGATCTTTCGGAGGTTGTAGCGAGCTCAATTTTAAAGCTACAGTGATGATACTGGTATCATATGAAACCTAAGGAATCCATTGGTACCAACCATGTCATACTAGTTTGTTGCGAAGATGGCTAAATAATGCTCCAAATTTGCGCAAAATTTTGGCAAGGAATAACCCTCGTGGCCATTTTAAGGGGTCGCTTGACCTCTGACCTCCAGATATATGAATGAAAATGAGTTCTATGGGTACCCACGAGTCTCCCCTTTACAGACATGCCCACTTTATGATAATAACATGCAGATTGGGGCAAGTCATAGTCAAGTCAGCACACTGATACACTGACAGCTGTTGTTGCCTGTTGGGCTGCAGTTTGCCATGTTATGATTTGAACATATTTGTTATGCTAAATGCAGTACCTGTGAGGGTTTCTGGACAATATTTGTCATTGTTTTGTGTTGTTAATTGATTTACAATAATAAATATATTCATACATTTGCATAAATTAGCATATTTGCCCTCTCCCATGTTGATAAAAAAGTTAAATACTTAACAAATCTCCCTTTAAGGTACATTTTGAACAGATAAAAAAAGTGTGATTAATAGTGATTAACTATTTTAAATGATTGACAGTCAAATTATATTTTGCAAGTATCATTTGAAATATTGACCATATGACTCCATGAGACACCCTGCTCTCCTCGTCCTCTTCCTTCCGTTCATGTTGAAGCTTTCATTCCTCTGTGTCTCATGATTCAGTCTTACTTCCCTCTCTCTTACTGTTTCCTTCCACGTTTACTCCGGCTCTCTCTCCCCTCCATCCCGTCACGGTAGCTCCCAGCAGTAGTTAGATTGATCCAAACTTCCATGGCTCTCCCTACAGCGGCGTATCGATCAAACGAGAGGTATGGAGGAGAGATGGGGGGGGAAGGACATAGCTAGAGGAGGTGTCCTGTGTTCTCGCCCGTCTCTTTCTTCGTTTTTTACCCTCAGAACAGCAACGAGCTGAGACAGAACGAGACAGATGGAGGATCTGTGAAGTCAGCCCCCTTCTGACAGGGTTTTTTCAGCGAGGCACAGTCACAGAGACAGGCGGGAACAGTACATCAGTGACGCATTCTGGCTCACATACTTACTTTCCTTATTGTGACAAGTGTAAAGAGGAGAGATAACATAGTCTGGATCCCAACCCACAAAGCCATGCATACTAATTGCTATCTGGCTCGATTAGACTGGAATTCCAGTTTTATACAATCTGGGTCTTATTTTCATAGATTTGGCCATCACTCCTATCAGTAATAATAACACGGTACTCGCTAATTAATTGCTGAGGTCTTCTGTTTCAAGAAGTCAGTTGGGGGGAAAAGAAATGAGCAGCAGTAAGCAAAACTTATCTGGAAGAGAAAACAAAGGAGAAGTTGTTACTCATCCGTCCTCCAGCCAACATACAACAATCACAGTTTACAGATCAACTTTGTGGTGCCACACTAGTAGTTGTGTGCATGTACTGTTTCCCTTAACAAAGAGAGTTTATAGGGTGTGCTCACTTTTGTTTTTCCCCCCCAACTAAAGACAATCTGGTTAAACTGTTGGCCTGTTTAGATTCTGTCTGATCATCCGGTTGCTCATGTGTTTTTTTTGTTGCCTTGTCTTACTTCATTTTTGCGATTTCTCAGCATCTATGTGGTTTGACAGTGTTATTGATACCAATAGAAATGATAGCCAAAACTACAAAAATAAGACCAATAGGGGGCTGTTGCTGTGTTATTAGCTCTGCTGCAGTTTAAGGTTAAAGACGGGTTTAAACAAATTACTCTTAATCTCTTACTCGTAGTCACCTTGATGTGACCCACTGGTTTGTAGACTGCCGTTTTGAAGTCTTGAGTTCAGCATTTTGGCAGTCGCCATTTGGGTTTTTTTTGCAACCAGAAGTGACACGAGAGGGTGGAGCTAAGTACAACTTTCATTCAATTTCGTTAAAGTTGTAAGACGAAAACACGGACAACTCCAAGACCAGATAACGCCGTGGTAGCGACCTGTCAATCACAAGGTAGCCACGAACCTAAAACATCCCCTGCTTTATGGTGTATTAGACTCTAAATGGGATCATAATTTACTAAATGAACATCATGCTGTATTGAAGAAGACTTGAAACTAGCGATTGAGACAATAAACTCATGTTTACAATGTTTACTGAGGTAATAAATCAAGTGAGAAGTAGGCTCATTTTCTCATAGACTTCTATACAATCAGACTTCTTTTTGCAACCAGAGGAGTCGCCCCCTGCTGGCTGGTAGAAAGAATGCAAGTTTAAGGCATTTCGGCATTGGCTGCACTTTTCAGACCCGAAGGTAACCCACTGATTTTGACAAAATAGTCAGGTAAAAGTTAGCATGCAACTGCATTTTAAACCCTGTCAAACGTTACTGTACTTACCGTAGCCGGTGCACTCAGAGTGTCCCTGTGCAATGATGGATAATTAGTGACATTATGGGTGCACCTCCCTTCCGTTTGACCTCAAAATAAAGATGTAGGTAATCTGGCAAAACTATCGGCATATTTACAACCCATCTAATAGTCTGACCGTTTTTTTTTCGGTTGGATAATTTAAAAAATCTAGCGTACTCTTGCTAGTTTCTCAACATTACCAACCCTAGCTTTAACAGAAGGTTAAGTACTGTTGGACCAGGAAATAGCCATGTCCAAGATAATTTATTACACTACGACAATGTACTGCTCTTTGTTGGAAATCCATTGGTAATTTTCAGCCCAAGACCCAGTCTAGACACATAATACATTTAATTTTTAGCATGAATTGTTCATTGGTGTTTGACAAAGCCATGTGCTTACGTTTTCATTCACATTCTATGAACACATTAACTAGAAAAAAATGCTGACTCTTGTCATCCAGGCCTTGCTGTGACCTATTTTGGATCCCCACCTGCAATTCAAGCAACGCTGCATTTTGTAAAGTCGTTTTCCAGCACGGATGATGAAGAAGAAAGCATTTATTTTAATGTCTTTTATGTCAGAACAGAGGCTGGGAGGCGTGCAGACAACTGGAGGCCGACTTCTCAAAATCTGACTTTTGTTTATAAATATCACCTAGGAAATTAGCAGCCAGACAAACCCACTGTTTTCATAGAAGTTCCAGCACCTTTGACAGAAAACTGCACCAGATTTATTCAGTATCGAACCTTCAACCTCTTCCACTTTTCGGCACACTGAAACCGCAGTGCTGAATTTTTTGAAATATTAAAAGCACTCCTCCGTCAGGATAAATCAATAAAAGTTTTGACACACCCGCACATGTTTTGACAGCATTTTCCCTCCTGTGTTTTGATAATAAATACAGAAGATGGAGTTTATATTCAGTATGGAGGCATTTGGCCCTCCTTATGCTCCTCTTCTTCTCTCCAGTATCTCTTGGTAGGAGCCTGCAATTCCAAAGGCGGATGAAAAAGTAAAACATGATACAAAACTTCTTTGAGGCCTTACCCCCAGTTGTTAAACACAGGTGGGAGGCAAAGTATGATATCAGCAGAGGTTTCGTGGCCTTCTCGGAGCAAAGTTGTTCGGCCCGTATTGAAGCCGTCCGCCGAATGCGAGCAGCCTCCTCCTGGAGAGTCGATGCCGATTCATCGCCTCAGGCCAACTAGCCATTTGGCCCTCGCTGAACCTCTCCTCTCTTTTCATTGTCTCTCTTTCTGATGCTGCCTCGCTCTCTCTGTAGCTCTGCCAGCTGAGCGAAGCGTCTGGCACCTTGGAAGAGCGCAAAGAAAAGGGAGGGAGAGAGGTGGACCAGCAGATGTAAAAAGACAGCCTTTGGCTTCATCTTTTTTGTTCTTCTCTTCTTTACATCATTTTGTATTTCATTAGTGATGATATTTTTGTTGTTGAGGGGCCATGGTGCTGTTTGATTTTGGAGTTAGAGGCCACCCACTGTAACACATTGGAACTCCTAAGAGGACGTGGTGGGGCTAACGTGAACAGACGGAGGAAGAGCAGATTGAGGCGAAACAGATTTTGAACACAGCTAGTGCTACATGCAGTTGTTTTGGATTTGGCGGCATCTAGCGGTGAGGTTGCAGATTGCAACCAACTAAAACTACTACCGTGTGCCAAGCGTTTAGGAGAACTACGGTGAAAACGTGAAAAGGCGAATGGCCCTCTCTAGAGTCAGTCTTTCGTTCTGGGCTACTGTAGAAACATGGCAGCCAGCTCGGTGAAGAGGAGGTCATGTCTAGAAGGTGACCCGCTAATTACGAAAACGAAACTTGCTGCCCGACGACCTATCCCAACCTTAACTATTCAAGGTCAGTTCTTAACCTTAAAGCTCCCTATGTAGATATAAACGGCTCATTCTAACAAAAACAATTCCTATTTTCAGGTGATTATACACTTAGAGAACGTTTCTTCCAGAGAAAGCTGAATTCTCTCCATGTATTAGTGTAACTGTTTTTTTCTAATCAAGTGTGATACCAATGCTGAAAGTGATGGTGCGTAGATTCCGTATATCTAAATATGGTAGTTTTTACGGCTGACACATTTGCGCTTTGTCAAAAATTTATAAATAAATACATCAAGCAGCAGCGTATTGTATCACTAAAGGTTGCGAGCAGGGGAAAACTATTAATGGACCTGCTGGTTGTAAACACCGATTTGTAAAATCGGCAGTTTACTACAGTCAATGTAAACATGTTGTGCAATTTCCTTTGTAACCTGATTAACCTGATTTCTAAGTAAACACACTGAGTAAGAATGAAGATAGAAGCAGCAGCTTCCAAAGGCTGGCAGGAATGTGAAAGGTGCGGTAGTGAAGTGAACAAAAGGAAAAGTCTGGCCCTCGGTGGGCCTCTCCATCAATATGTGATCAAAGTGCATAAATAAATTAAAAACCGTCTGCATGTCTCACATTAGGAGCGCTACATTTTACATGTTTTGTTTTCTCCGTTGCCTCCTTAAACTGTGATGCTGTGACAGCTGCAGTCTCCTCCATTATGCAAATAGCAAAAACATGCCGCTGCTGTTTATTTCTGCAGCTGCATTCTCCTTTATGCAGACATGATGTGTGCATATCCCCTTTTAGCATAATGCTCAGTTCGTCTATCTGTTATAGTAATGGATTTTTGGCTTTCAAACATAGATCTCTGTTATTCTGACTCTGTTCAAACATGACAGCACCATTACGGGTAGAGACACGCGATAAGGGAGATCTGCAGCTTTCCCCCCCCTTCCTCACCATGATGGGAGCACCACTGGAGCAGCAAGTGTGAAAATATCATCAAGGAAGAGGAGCATTTACTCACGCTGCCTCCGTGATGAAATAGAACTCTTAGGTTGCGGTTGACCATATGCAGCGTTGAGGGGAGTCTCACCCTCATTTGTCAGTAACCTGTCAAATACATTTTCTCTTTCAAATTGTCTTTTTCAATCATCAGTTACATCTAACTCATTCTCACTCCCAACGTGTCAGGCTTGTTCAGTGCCCCTCGGCATCTGATACCGACGTACTGAGGCACCCTTTAGGGTCTGTATGAGACGCACCGGGCTTTCAATTAACTCCAATGTAAACCCATCCACGTCAGATGGTCAGAACGACTGACGGAGTTTAAATAGAGAATAAATTCTGTGAATAAATCCTGTGTTTGTTTGACCCAATGGACGGGTTAAACAAACACAGGACTTTCACCCAGGAGACTACTGTTCGTGTCCAGTGTGAAACCAAGTCAACGTTATTTTACTGTAGTTTTGTTACGTAACTTCCGAACTTTACTAACATCGGTTGTGTAATAAGCGTAGTTATTTTCCGTAACAATTAGGGATGCACCGATACCAGATCGGATATCGGGCCAGTGACTATGGGGCCAATCTATTAAATTCAATTCTATGTTTATATACTATTTTAATTTCTGTTTAAGTTTTGACCAATTTGTTGCTGCATTAAAAAAATTTGTACTTGAATTTTAATTCCTTCAAATTTTTAAGATTTTTTTACCAAGTTTCTGGTGTATGATTTATTATTTTGATAATAAATAACAATTCAGTTAACTTATATCTATGTTTTTATTTGCCACATTAAATCTAACCTTGTAGTTTTGTTGTGTCAGTAAACTTAAAAACTAAGTAAACCTACGTTGGAAGTTTATTTTGAAAATTGACTGTATATAACAAGCGGAAACTGTACGTTTCCTGTGAACACTGACTAAACTGCAGTATTTAACGAGTTGTGAGTGAGTATGTGTTGGTTAAATAACTTCTACATTTACAGAGTGAAGTGCATGTGTGTGTGCTTTCACCTTAGATGTACTACATGCACCGTCACTTTTAAGTCTCATAGCATATCCTAGCAATCTGATCCATACCGCATGAAAGCAAACGCTGCCTTTAGATGTGCTGAGACGATACTGCCCACACATGCTGCATTTCTTCACACACGTAAGCCCCTAGAGGATCTTTACTGATGAAGTACACGTTTTACTGCTCATGTTAAAGCAACACAGGATGATCATATAGTTCTTTTAACGCGTCGTGAAGGAATGTAACACGAATCGTCTGGAGCTCACCTCTCTAATACGCCGACAATGGCACCATCATTTGACAAAAAGCTTGTTCTTGCTGCCCTAATGGTGACACCCATAGACACGAGAACACCTGTAGGAAGCAAATGGAAATAGACAAATCCCTGCAGACATACCCTTGGCTGAACTAAACGGTGTGCCAGCGGAGTAGTGAGTCTGCAGGGAGACCTCATTGTTGGGGGTTGTCAGGTCCACTTATCCAGACAAACCCCTACTAGCTTAGTCTAGGGACCGTAGGTAGTTAGATCTGAGCTAGAACCTCAGGCTTTTAGAGGCCTCTCAACCCTTACCATGTCGGGATAATGGCGTCTCACTCCCCAGAGGTCACGATCTATAGGCATTAGCCCTTCATCTACCTCTCTACCTCATTCCCTCCATCTCTAGATGTCACCATTAACCCATTACCTCGTCCCCACACCTTCAGAGAGAGGCAGAGGTGCCGCTGTCAGGCTCTCAATAGCTCTGCCCTGTCACTATTAATATCTCTCCTCTTCCCATCTCTCTCTTTCTATCTAGCTCGCAGCCCCTTTTCCTCTCTTCCCACTCATTCTCGGCTCATTTTGAGAGTATAGTTGACAGAACGGAGAGGGAGGGGGGCGGAGAGGTGAGTCAAGGAAGAGCATTTTCAAGGGCTATCTCACCTGGGAGTGCAACCAGACGGATACAGAGAAGAAACAAGAGCAGGGATCAGTCAGTGTTTTGGAGAGGTGACATCCATCTTAGACTCACTTAGACAGTATTATTTGTCAAAAAAAAAAAATATCCAGACAGGCTCTTTATAGAGAGAGAGAGACTTGACTCCCCTTTTGTTTTCTCAAGAAATGTCTCATTTACAAAGAAATTATAGTGCTGTTATCAGGTCATTAAATGGTAATTATCAGCGATTATTACACGGCTTTGTTGAATACTCGATTCTGATTGGTCAATCACAGTGTTGCTATGGACGTAGTTCTGATTTCTGACTCTGGAGGACCATTTTTGTGCCAAATTATTGTTTTCGTAAGTAAGTGTAATAAGTGGGATAATGTACAGCTAGCGGGTCATTGTTGTGAAATAAACTCCTTCAGAGTGATGCAAGACCTCTCTGCTTTGTGCCACATTTCCCTGTCAGGGTTTATTTACTGTACATTATAAGCCTCATAGATGTGGGTCAGTAGGAGCCTGATAGTAGTAGGTTTTATCATTTATTCACATGGGAAATCACCGAAAGAAGGAATAAAAGAAAATGTGAGCAACCTCAAGCGACCGTAGTCGTTTTGACAGGAGCAGAAGTGGAAGTCAGGCGCTGTAGTATAGACACAGGGTTAAATTACCATATAGAGTGGAGGTCATGGACGATGGATGGGACACAATACACAGGACTATCACCCAGGAGTCTTTGTGTTCACAACCTTAAGTTTCCCTTTCACTTTTGAAACGTAGTTATTTTTAAGCGAAAACACAATTTTTCCCCCCATAACTTAACTAAGTGGTTTTGTTGGCTAAACCTAAACAAGCTATTTTGTTTGTGTTCAAAACGTCTCATTCAGTTTTACATGTTGCTTTACAGTTTCGCTTTCACTTTTACAACCTAGTAGGTGTAGCAGCCCCCTACTAACCCACATATATGGGGCTGATAACAACTGATAACGCACATTTAATGAACTGATAACAGTCTAATCTGGTGACTCCCTGTACAAATGTTTGGCAAGCAAACAAAAAAAACTGAATTAAATGTTCATGGACACATTTAAGATACACCAAGAAGTTGTAGCCTCAGCTGTGAAGCACTTAGGAAACAATATGAGGTACAGTTCCTCCGCCTGTTTTTGTGCACTTTTGATTTGTGCATAGAAAAATAGAATATTGTATCGGCAGACATGCATTTTATGAGGCAATATATTCAGTCCAGTTCTCTTTCTTGGCTTTATATGGGTGCTTTTGAACGGATCCCATTTCACTCGGAGTATTTATGAAGCCCATTCATCCTGTGTGGTGGGACGAGGCATTGTCTGAGTCAGGGAGCAACAATAGGACCAAAGCCAGACCCATATTGGGTCTCTTTACACCACGGAGGGAGATCAGGGGGGAGATTAAAAGTGGATCTATGGCGCTTGGAAGGAGAAAACGGGAGATGAGGAGAAGGACGCTGACCTTCTGAGTTTTTCTTTCTCTGTTCGTCCCTCACACATACATATCAAGACTTTTATCCACACTCTCTGCGCTATGGTCGGAGCATGCACGGGATTGCTTTCGTGAAAGTTTTATAGCCCCGGGCGAAGCCCTTAGCGGGACTCCAGGGGGGGGGGGGGTTATGGGCAGTGTCTACCACTGAAGCCAAGAGAGTCCAACCACTTCCACTATTCAATTAAACCCCTGGCCTGAGTGGTGGGGCGGAATCACAGGGGAGACCTGCACACGTAAATGTACAAATGCTGCAAACATGCACGCACATACACAAGCAAACTGTCTCTCCTCACACACACACACACACACACACACACACACACACATACACCTGAATGCATTTATATCTGGATATAGTCACAAGCATCCTTGAGAACACACTCACAGGTTCACATTTGCCCTTTGTTTTAGAAACAACAAAGGCTATCTTCGGGAATGCAATCCACAAAGGATTACTAGGAGAGGAGAGGGAAGGAAATTGAAGCCATTAGAAGCCTTATTACTTTTTTATCAGAAACTGGAGGATTGGCTCGTAGAATATAGAGAGAGGAAAGAGAAGCACAAAGAAAGACGTAGATATAAAAGGGGAAGGGGGTGGAGGGGTTAGGGGGTAATAAAAAGAGTAAAGAACAAGTAAGACGGACTGATATAAGTGAAAAGCAGGGGGATAATAGAGCAAGAGAAACAAATAGCAAGTTGCTGAGGAAAAGAGGGAATTAAATGAGTAAATGAGAGGGAGCGCTCGGAGGAAATAATGAAATTCTTGCACATCAGCTCGGTTCCATCAGAAAAAGCTTGAGCCACGGGTGCCAGTTGCTTAAAAGTCAACTGCTTGGCAAGAAACTGCAGAGCAGCACTGTGTCCTCTGCTCCTCTAACGTCCTCCCTCAGCCCATTTACTTGGCTCACATAGAGGAAGCTGCAGAGTAATTGTGAGAATGGTAAATGTGTGTGTGCGTGCATGTTGCTCCGGTATCCCTTTTAGGTTGGGAAAGTGTGCCCGTGTGAAGTGCTAATATTGATGAATGAGGGTGCAGTGGATGACTCATGGGAGAAAGGGGTCGATACGGGGTGTGCGGTGAACGTGTGTGTTTCTGTATAGTCTGTGTTTGTGTATTAAAGCGCGTGTACTTTGCATTATTTCGGGCCTGTATTACGTGCGTGTCCACTGTTGTGTCAGTATTATATACCGCCAAAACCCGGCTGTCACTTAGCTCGTACCTAACTATTTGTTGGCCCACGCTGCAGATTGAGAAGCAAAAGCCATATTTTTACACCGAAGTTCAGGGTTTGAGGTTAACGTTGCACTTCAAAGACTCGACTGTGGAGGAATATTCAGCTCGCCTACCTCGACCTCCCCAACTCAAACCGAGTGTCTCTCGCTCCTCGCTCGCTCGCTCTCTCGCACTCGCGCAAGCTTGAGGGGATGTATCATCTTCAAATGAGGAGACATCTCATAGGAGACCAGGGGAACGGGCTGGAATGCTAATTGTCCTGCTGTGCAACCTCTGGAAAAAGCAATAAGAAATGAAATCAGCCCGCGGACATGCACGCACACACATAAACACACTTAACTTCTTCTTTGGATATTGTGTGTGCTAATATTTTGCATAGTTACTGTGCATACTGATGATCATACGATGGCAGCAACATGACTCTTGTTAAAGGGGACTTGTCATGTAAAACTCACTTTTGTAGTGCCAAGACTGAAAACATGTGATTCAACGAGCCATTCAGATTTGGCTCCTGTTCCTATGTCACATGCAGGCTCATTAGAATATACCACCCACAGCTTGAGAACTACAGGCCAATTCATAGTTTCCGCATCTCTGTGTGTCCGCTTTGGTCAACGTGACATAAAAGTCTTCATCCATGCTCGCGGGGGTCCGCATGGACCCACGGGCAGCCCAAAATTTGTGGCCTTACGGACTGTACACATAGCAAGTGCCTCGAATGGTTTGCCAAGAAGAAGAGGAAGAAGAAAATGAAGTAGATGCTTGTTTTGAAGAGAGGCTGTGCGAGGAGATCTTTACCTACATTTATATAATTCGTCTTTAATGGAACAGTGTGTAGCATTTAGGGGGATCTATTGGCAGAAATGAAATATAATAAGTATGTTTTCTTTAGTGTGTAATCACCTGAGTCTGCCATGTTGCACCGCCATGTGTCTATAGTAGCCTAGAACGGACAAACCAAACACTGTTAACTTTTCCTGCTTTGACAGGAGTTGATAACATTACTCGCTCTCGTCGCTGCCACTCTCTCTCTCTCTTGCTTCACCACTCACTTCCCACATAAACACACACTCTACACACTGGCTCTGCTCCAAATGACCTGCAGTACTCTTACAACTGGCTCTAGAGAGGGCCATTCGTGTTTTCGTCCACCGTAGCTCTCCGACACGGGAGAGGCTTCAGTTGGTTGCAATCGCCTCACCTTACCGCTAGATACCGCCAGATCCTACACACTGGACCTTTAAAGGTCTACGAAGACAACGAAAATGCTGTTGAACTCCTGGCAAACAATGCTATGGTGCATTACCTTCATCAACTGGAATGGAGTGTGGATTAGGAAACACCAGAATGCCACGAACCCTCAATTGTAGTAAGAATGGAACCGTGTGCGCATGACCGATACAAGTCTAGTGTGTGTGTAGAGTATGTGGGAAGTGAGCGGTGAAGCAAGAGAGCGAAAGAGGCGGCAATGAGAGCTCTGGCCCAAGCAGGAAAAGTTAACAAGAGTTTGGTTTGAAGACCTACTCCCTATGTAGATATAAACTACTAATTAAAAGGTAACAAAAACAGAAAACGATCCTTATTATCAGGCGATTATACACTAAAGAAAACATACTTATTAATATTATATTCCATTATATTCCATTAGATCCCCCTAAATGTTCCACACTGGTCCTTTAAAGAGACAGGCACTAAAACGGAGTGTTTCAGACAGAGGGTGAATACGGATATATTCAGACAGACATGAGAAAAATAATGTGTTTTTTGAACATTAAATCATGTAAACATGTTCTAGTAGAAACCCAAAATACAAATATGAACCCGGAAATGAGCATGACATGTCCCCTTTAATGACGCCTACACAGAGACAATAAACACCATTCGCCCACTTCTGTATGTAGACACAGAAACCCCTTTGATCCACACTGTAATCTCCTCACTGCATCAAACACTGGTAGTTTTACACTGCTGACTGAGAAGAGATGATGATACCATAATGATACCATAACCTGTGTGTGTGTGTGTGCGTGCTTGTGTGTGTGTCTCGGCCCATTATCTGTGACTTAGAGCCCATCTCCAACACTGACGGGCCCTATGGTTAAGTGCCTGTAATAAAGGTCTTAAGTGTTTTGGGCAAGCCTGAAACTCAGAGGCCATTTGCTGCAACAAAAAAACGCTCAGGATACCCCCTTCGCCTCGGCATCATCCTGTGTATGGAAATGATCCAGTATGAGATAACTTGGATCTCGCCCTCGAACCGTAGGAAGGATTAGAGACACACAGATTTGTGAAATGTAAATAGCCGCCTGGAGGAGACTTATTCATCTCTTACAGATGATGGGATATGATTAAACGTGAGGAAATGAAAGAGGGTTGAAGATGGTAAATCCCTCTCATCCCATTTATTTGACACCATGTGTGATCTCCTGTGCATTTATCAATTATCCAGATGTGTGAAACGTAACGTAAATGGGTGTGAAATGTGAATTTGTCGCATGTTAAGGGGTACGTAGCATCAAATGCAGCGGTCATCATGTAGCTCTGGCCTCATTAGGAGCAAATGTACTGCTCAGATTTATTATTATTGCCATTTACCTGGACTTTTCATCCCAAAATAAGTTTGATGAACACCTTCCTTTTGTGGTTGGAGTGTAGAAACGAAGCTCTAACAGCGTTGATTAGACAAAACAGCAAGCAGGGCAAATCTCCCTGAGGCATTTCTTTCCTTTATTTTCATTTAGCCTCTTATCCTAGTGTGCTAATATGACTGTTACACCTCAGGGCACTCCCTGGTGTTTGGGAAAGGTGGAGAGGCCCGGCACATTACAGCAAAGATTATTGGCATGCATATTCATTAGGCCAAATGGACAGAGGAGTGCTGGATGTTGGTCCTTGTGTTTCGGCTGTGATGCCAGCATCTCTTTTTTGGGCTTGCCAAGGCTTCACAGCAGCGTGGGATGGAGGAACAGTGAGGTTATTGGCCCTTACTAACAAGGACTCAGAGAAGAGGTCAGTTCGTTTTTTTTCTTCTCTCTCTGTGTGTTTCTCTCTCACAGTGTCTGTATCCATTTCACATATTCCCAAATGGCAAAGGATTTAAACTTGTATAACAGCCTGTGCTCAAATCCTTCCTTTGTATTAGAAGGAACAGGGTTACATTTTGCATGTTAATGCATTTGAATCCTGGCAATCAGACATCCACTAAGAGATGAACTGTATGTACTCACCACAGGGGATTATTATGGCTTTATGAGTAAAACCCCCTCAAGGTTGCTGGCCTCTTTACATTACTCAGTAATGTTTGTAATGTACATTGTGTGCCATTTCCATCTACTAAAGCCTTGAACAAATAAAAGTCTTAAGGAATATGATAAAAAATGTCCTTGTTTAGGGCTTTATAGACCCCTTTTCTGTTAGTAAACATCATGACTTATTTCTGTGAGTGGAGCGTCGGTGGAGGCCGAATAATTCTCGGAACATGTTAGCTAACGCTGGGCAGCAAGCTTTGTTGGCTTGTTTGTTAACAATGGCTGAAGAAAAAATTCTGAATATGTACAGTCACTCTCAGGGACGGCAAGTGTTAAGAAAGACTTATCAAAAAGAGTGTCTTTTGTGCCTATACGTAACATTTTCTCTCCATCTCTCTAATTGTTTAACCTACTAGCAACATTTTCTCTCGTTTCTCTAATCGTTTAGCCTACTAGCAACATTTTCTCTCCATCACTCTAATAGTTTAGCCTATAAACAACATTTTCTCTCCATCTCTCTCATCGTTTAGCCTACTTGCAACATTTTATCTCCATCTCTCGCATAGTTAAGCCTATTAACAACATTTTCTCTCCATCTCTCTAATAGTTTAGCCTATTAGCAACATTTTCTCTCCATCTCTCTAATCGTTTAGCCTACTAGCAACATTTTCTCTCCATCTCTCTAATCGTTTAGCCTACTAGCAACATTTTCTCTCCATCTCTCTAATTGTTTAGCCTACTAGCAACATTTTCTCTCCATCTCTCTAATTGTTTAGCCTACTAGCAACATTTTATCTCCATCTCTCTAATAGTTTAGCCTACTAGCAACATTTTATCTCCATCTCTCTAATAGTTTAGCCTACTAGCAACATTTTATCTCCATCTCTCTAATAGTTTAGCCTATAAACAACATTTTCTCTCCATCTCTCTCATAGTTTAGCCTATAAACAACATTTTCTCTCCATCTCTCTCATAGTTTAGCCTATAAACAACATTTTCTCTCCATCTCTCTCATAGTTTAGCCTATTAGGAACATTTTCTCTCCATCTGTAATCATTTAGTCTATTCACAACATTTCCTATCTCTAATAGTTTAGTCTGTTAGCAACATTTTCTCTCCATCTCTCTAACAGTTTAGTCTATTAGGAACATTTTCTCTCCATCTGTAATCATTTAGTCTATTCACAACATTTCCTATCTCTAATAGTTTAGTCTGTTAGCAACATTTTCTCTCCATCTCTCTAATAGTTAAGCCTATTAACAGTCATGATGCCTAATTACACTTAGCAGAAGGCTAAACTGAACTATTAGCAACATTTTCTCTCCATCTCTGAAACGCTTCACTGATATTGTAGCTCGCTAGAGCCTCAAATCATAGTTTGACATCTCAAAAATATGCGGTATCGATTCCTGCACCCAATAACACACCAATATGACATTTTCGATGTGTAACTTTAGCCCACTACTCTGAGGTGATTGATGTTTGCCTCCAGTCTTTTCTTTGTTTTGCCTCCAGCTAACACTGTGATTTAATCATCACAAAGGCTGTAAAAGCATTTATAGTTCCCTTCTCCACAACCACAACCTCACAGCTCAGATACTTGATCTTTCTGGTTCTAGTAGAACCCCTGATTTTCCAAATATTCCCTAAATACCAAGCAAGGCGTCCATATCTTTTTTCTATGTTTTGCTCCTCTGTGTGTGCTTTCACTCCGATCAATCAAACCACCTGCGGCTCTCCGCGTCAAAGGATCATCGCCTCAAGTCAAAGGAAATGGCGGCCATATGAATCCTTTTGTCAGTTGCTGATGTATACATACTTAGATATCTCTCTGAGGGTTTTTAGTGTATGAAATGAATCAACATGCTGGCAGGTTGAGTGAACAGATGATAAAAGTGCACACGGGAACAGCAGTGTTTTTCAGCCCAACATGGCGGCAGATCTGTAAGGCATAGCCGGCGTATTGAATTTCCTCTAAGCTTCAGGAGCCTATCGGTTTAGCGTTATCTCTTAAAGCAGAATCTGTCTCATTCAATGTCTCGGGAGTAATGGAAAGGCAGGAGCGGAAATTTGTAACAAAATTGGCTTTATTATCAAAAAACGGTGTACAAATGGAAGCCATCTCTGTTATATGTCGGCCTATTGGACAAAGTTAATAGCCAAACGGAGCCGCCTGAGCCAGAAGTTAATGCACTTGCATGTTCTGAGTTGTAGTGAAGAACAGCAAAGCCAAAGGAGAAGGGGATTAAAAAGAATGTGTGGTGTTTCTGACTGGTTCTTAGTCGGTGCCGGGGCTTTGAGCTAGGCCCGTGGACGGTGTAGAGTGAAGGGGGGATTTTCAGGACATCCGCTTTGTCGAAGTGAAACAGACCGAAATGGGCTCTAAGCTTACCAGAGCTCCCCAAGAACACAGTGGACTTACCATCTGAGGATGAGAGCAGTCATTCTGCTTCCTCTCTTCTGATTTTAATGCGGCTTCCTCATTAGCTGCATTGCACTTGTTCAATTATTAACATTTTGTCATTTGTGAATTAAGTTGTCAAAGGGCATATTAATAGATCCGGTTCATCATTGCCTTTTTTGAGTGCCGGGAGGAGGAGAAGTGTTTGCATGCTGTGAGACATGCTCATTCCAGTCAACTGCGTGCAGTGGTTTGTCCTTGTTTACGGTGTTTCTCTTGATGGGGACGTCCTTGGCTCAGCTCTGAGAGGACAGCAGCACCATCTCCACAATGTACCGACCACAATGAGGCCTTGTGGGAGAGAAGGGAAGAGGAGGGAGGCTGAGAAAGAAGTGGGAGAAGAGAAAATGACAGGATGAATAGAGAATATAAAACGTTTGGTGTAGTCATGCAGATAGTTTTGGTTTTATTTGCTGTGCGTCTCAAAGGTTGTTTTTTTTCCAACATCACAATACAGCAATAGTGAATGAAAGTTTGAAAAGTTACATTTTAAAAGTTCAACATTTTATTACTCTGAATAATCCACAGACGTCACTGTGGACAGTTTTCACTTGAAATGCTTTCTACTGAAGATCCTAGTCCTTATGAGAACTGTTGACAGGGAGGCCTGTGGGTTATCCACAGCCCAACACGTCATTGTTTCTGGAAAGACACACTGCTGTTTTTTGTTTTTTAAATACATTTTTTCAATACTTCTGCGGCAGAACTTTCAGAGGTGGAAATCCCCAAACGTCAGCACATAAAACTGAAGCTGCTGCAACTAAACACTTTGGTTAACCTCTTAAAACCCACCTTCCCGCCGGCGGCTTAGGGTTTAGGGTGTTGAATAATGGTAAAAGGTTTTATAGTCATCAAAATGCTTCAGTATGTTTTCCAGTGTCACAGAAGTGAGTAAAATCAATTGGCAGATACTGCATATTGATGACATTGAAGATATTAGGGCTGTCAATCGATTGCAAATTAATCACACATTTTTTATCTGTTCAAAATGTACCTTAAAGGGAGATTTGTCAAGTATTTAATACTCTTATCAACACGAATATGCTTGCTTTATGCAAATGTATGTATATATGTATTATTTGAAATCAATTAAAAACACAAAACGATGACAGATATTGTCCAGAAACCCTCACAGGTACTGCATTTAGCATAACAAATATGCTCAAATCATAACATGGCAAACTGCAGCCCAACAGGCAACAACAGCTGTCAGTGTGTCAGTGTTCTGACTTGACTATGACTTGCCCCAAACTGCATGTGATTATCATAAAGTGGGCATGTCTGTAAAGGGAAGACTCGTGGGTACCCATAGAACCCATTTACATTCACATATCTAGAGGTCAGAGGTCAAGGGTTTGCTTTGAAAATGGCCATGCCAGTTTTTCCTCGCCAAAATTTAGCCTAACTTTCAAGCGTCTTTTTGCCTCCTTTGCGACAAGCTAGTATGGTACATTGGTAACAATGGATTCGTTAGGTTTTTGTAGTTTCATATGATGCCAGTATCTTCAAACTAGCTTTAAAACTGAGCATCCTACAACCTAAAAATCGCAAGTTGCGTTAATGCGTTCAAGAAATTAGTGACATTTTACAATCATTCAAAACATTGTTGATTATCATTTAACCCTGACGCTAAAAGTTAAAGGAATAGTTCATCGTCTTGCCAGATGAGAACAGCGATACCACTCTCATGTCTGTACACTTACATTAATGTGAAGCTATAGAGCCAACTCTCAGCAAGAAAGAATATTTCACAAAAATATCAAACTATTCCTTACAGTACATTGTTTTGATTTTTATAATTTGGGTGACCCTTCAAATCCCTGTTAAATGTTTGCAGAACCACTTTATCTCCCGCCTCATCTACGCCTGTCAAAGCTCTGATGAGTTTTGAATGATGAGACCTTGAGGAGACCTTGAACAAAATACTCATTTCTTAGCATGCTGCCTCCCCTCCCTTCATTCCTCTCCAAACCACTTTCCCTCCAACTTCATACCCGCAGTCTATAAAAGGGGAGCAGAAAGACTGAATCATAGCGCTGCTGGTTTTGGTGCCTGAGGTTCAGATAAACAGTGAAACAATAGCCTGGCCTAGAAAGTTGTCACTAGAGATAAACATAGTGGGAGAGTGAGATATGGTTTGCCCCAGCAGGACAGGCTTCTTCTACTCTGTGAGTGTATATGTGTGTGTTTGCTTCATGGTTGAAGGGATGGGCCACTGTGGTTTACAGAGTGTCTCCATCTGGAAGCACTCAGTTTTGGTCTGCAGTTTTAAACTGGGGATGTGTAGGTTGTGTAAATAGTCGCATAACACAAAGAGGCAGGCAGGCACACAAAGATCCACACGTACGCACTGAGACATACTGTACACACAGACAGGATTTGTTTCCCTTTGTCGTCTGGAGAACCTACAGACGGACAGCGTGATCGAACGGAGCAACGCAGCTCTTAAAATAGAACCTCTGAAAAGAGTCGGGAGGGCCGCGGGAGACGAGACATCTGCAGATAAGAGACAAGAAAAGAGGGAGGGAGATGGAGCGACTGTCTTTGGCGCTCCGTCTCCCTCCCTCTTCCACCTGGAAGCTCAGGAGGAGACCCGTTATGTTGCTGTGTGTGAGTGCTTGACTGAAGAGAGGTTGAAGATGGATAATTTGTGTCTGAGCTGTATGTGCGTTAGCGAGTTTGTGTGCGATTGTGATGTCTGTCTACTGGTATGTTGGAAGGAAATAGTCCGGGTCAGGAGGTTTGGCAGTAATAGGGCTGAGTGGTCATCTTCCACGAAAATGGATTTCAGTCACTTAGGCACATACACACAGCAGTGCAAAGCCACAAACACAGATATGAATACATTTACATGTATTCCTTTATAGTCTTTGAATTGCCATTGAAACACTGGGTTTATGCCGTAATCAGGCAAACTGCGGGGAAAAAAAGGAATGTAAAATCCACAAGCCATGAAATCTTCATGGATTTCATTTCATCTCCATTAAATCCTCATGCTCTCTCTCTGAATCCAGACTGCCGCTAAAGGTTTCCTTATAGCAAAGAGGAACATTTCAGAGCATTTCATTTCATTACAGTGGAAATGATAATGGAATGTTAACATTTTTCTCCTAAAGCCGGTGTCATAAATCATTTCAGATTATATGTTTCAAGCATAGACTGTATATAAGAAGTGGAGTCAACGTGACATCACCCACTGCTTTGTGGACTACGATTTTGAAGCCTTGAGTTTGGGAATTTGCCCGTCGCCATCTGGGTTTTTTGGAATCAGAACACAAGACACGAGAGGGTGGAGCTAAGTACAACCGAACACTGAATAAGACATTTTTAAAATGTTACAGTTAACTTTCATGAACTGAAAATACGCGCGCGGACAACACCCAAACCGCACAACACCATGGTAGCGACCTGTCAATCACAAGGTAGCCATGCCTTAAAGCATCCCCTGATTCATGGTCTATTTGACTCTAAATGGGACCATCATTTACTAAATGAACATCATGCTGTATTGAAGAAGACTTGAAACTATCGATTGAGACCATAAACTCATGTTTACAATGTTTACTGAGGTAATAAATCAAGTGAGAAGTAGGCTCATTTTCTCATAGACTTCTAACAATCAGACTTCTTTATGCAACCAGAGGAGTCGCCCCCTGCTGGCTATTTGAAAGAATGCAAGTTTAAAGGCACTTCAACATTGGCTTCACTTTTCAGAATCCGCGATTGTCGACCATGATTAATCCGATCATCCATGCTTTCGCTGTCCGTGAAACTGCGTTCAGTTCAAATATGCTAACGCAGTAACCGTGGAAACGCTATAGAGCGCAACACATACATTAGAAAACTGACAGCATTAGCACACAGACACAATATAATGTACTGTCACATGTAAACTCTAAACTGATATTCCTCACACACACACATCCGCTCAGGCACACACAAAATCACACAGAGAGTTAATCCTACAACTGGTGTGTAGCTGTAATAACTTTGCTGACAGTAATAGCTGATCTTGTTCCCTGTGCAGCAGGGTTAAATCTCAGGCTTAAAGTAACACACAATGGCTCTCCGCAGAACCCCTAAACCTTGAGCCGCCGTCTTACACTAAACACACTCACACACACACACACACATACATTACCCTCACATTCTCACACGGCGCTCCGCCACAGTCCATTAAATGGGTATTAATGCCACTTTCCCCTACAAGCCTCACCTACCACATTAGCATTTTCTTCCTCGTCAACCCGTCTCATGGACTTTGGTTCCGCTCTGCGTCCGTCCATCCACCTGATCAGAGACCCTAACCTTTCCTTGCCCAATTGGAGATGAGACATTTATACATTTATTTATCTCTTTCTCGTTTCATCTGTAGGTGACGGATGAGAGATGTTCCATTTAAGCACCAGGACTCTGAAACACCCACTAATGACATGTACTGTTTCCCCCCATCCCTCCCAGCACGATTAATTCTGTTAAATGGACAATGACTGTTAGAAGCTTCACATCGGACAGTGTGTAATTTATTGTAATTGTTATGGACATTATTAGTGTGACGGGGCCGTTACAATTATTATCCTTGTTATTATTTTGATTAGGCCTATGAAAGGAGCTCCAGCCGGCGACTATTGATCTACGCATTGTGTCAGCGACCGTGTTTCACAGTGGGAAGACATTTTCCGCGACACGGGGTCTTATTACATTACTGTTTTGTCCTTGGCGGACATAATTACTCCTGCTTTTTTTTTTCCCCTTTTCTCTTTACACATTGTGCTCCTGCACCTTACACCTTGAAATACAGGGATTTGGCTAACAACAGTATTGTAAAAGCTCATATTTCTTTATTTCTTTTGTGTGTGGGTTCCTGAGTTTCCTGTGTAAGCATAATTGGACAGTGAGTTTGGTGTAATTGTGGACTTTTAAATGTAAGGGGGGGGATTAGTTCTGCTTTGTTGCGCTGATGTTTCATTTAGCTGGACTGATGAGAACTTTTCTCACACTGAGACAAGCTTAGCTAGAACAGTGCAACCAAATTAGCTTTGTAATGTCTCCTTCTTATCCACAAGCATGGATACGTCTTGTTGAATGAACTGGTCATCGTTCTTTAAAGGAATGGTTCAACACTTTAGGAATTTGCTTTCTTGTCGAGAGTTAGATGAGAAGCTCACGCTCATGTCTGTACGCTATATATGAAGCTACAGTCTGCAGGCCATTAGCTTATATTGGCATAAAGACTGGAAGCATGGGGAGACAGCTTGTGGTTTTACTAGGAGTTGCATGCAACTATTTCTTGACTTCCAGGGAAGAAGTATGACGTAACTCCCCATAAAACCACTACTCGTCCTTTTTATATTTTGGGTTTTGAGTGATTTAAACAAACAAGATATAACTATAGACTGTATATAAGAAGTGGGCGCAGTCACCGTGACGTCACCCATTGGTTTGTGGACTACGGTTTTGAAGCCTTGCGTTTGGCATTTTGGCAGACGCCACCTTGGTCTTTGGCCATCACCATCTTGGATTTTTTGAGACCAGAAGTGACAGGAGAGGGTCGAGCCATTTTTAGGCGATCAAAATGTTATAATTAACTTTAATGAACTGAAAACACACTGTGAAAGGGTTAAAGTTCTAAGACGAAAACACGGACAACACCCAAACCGGACAAAGCCGTGGTAGCTACCTGTCAATCACAAGGTAACCCGGCCCTAAAGCATCCCCTACTTTATGGTCTATTTGACTCTAAATGGGACCATAATTTACTAAATGAACATCATGCTGTATTGAAGAAGACTTGAAACTAGTGATTGAGACCATAAACTCATGTTTACAATGTTTACTGAGGTAATAAATCAAGTGAGAAGTAGACTCATTTTCTCATAGACTTCTATACAATCAGACTTCTTTTTTGCAACCAGAGGAGTCGCCCCCTGCTGGCTGTTAGAAAGAATGCAGGTTTAAGGCACTTCAGCATTGGCTTCACTTTTCAGAAGCGGAGGTTGCCGCCTGGATAAAACGTGTTATTGGCAGAGTTAGAAGCATCCATTATGGAAGGCATCGATCTTTTCATGTCATGTGTTGTCACTTGCATGTGCTGTTTGTATAGCAGGACCTTTGTTTTTAGGCTGTACTGCTTTGGCTTCTAAAAGCACCGTGAGCCCTCCCAAACTTTACTCTGATGTCCTTCTGTGCTGCTGTCTGTTGGCTCTGGATTAATATTTATCATCCAGACACGAGAGTCCTATCGATCTTTTCATAGAACTCTCAGCAAGAAAGCAAACAAGCATATTTCCCAAAATGTCAAACTACTCCTTGAAGTAAGTTGTTGGATGAACTGACCCTTCAAATCCCTGTTAAACGTTTGCAGAAGCACTTTATCTCCAGTTTCCATCACTGCTGACTATCGATGTTCTCATGGAACTCTCGGCAAGAAAGTGGAACTATTTCTTTAATACCACTGCTAACAAAAGACACAGTTAACGGTGCAAGTTCCTTTACATGCGCCCAAGGGGTGACTTCAGACCCGAAGAATTTCATGAAGATAATACACATGCAGATTGATTATATGGAAATGTTAAACAGTGAATTTCAGGCAATGAAATGGTTCAGCAATTTCTTAATGACCTCACGATGTCAAGAAATAATGGCTAGAAGTTTCGCACAGTAGTAGTAGTCATTGCTAGAACAGCAAAAGCATTCATTTTCTGTTCAGTCACCTCCAGAACCCCGGTGCCCTTTTCTCTCCATCCAACACTTGCACAACCTCCTCGTCTTTACATCTCTCCTCAGGATAAAACACTGCCTTCTTTGACATGCAAAACACGACGCAAATTTAAAAGAGCACACGAGGCGGTGCGGAGTAAGAGTAGGTTTGCTCCGAATGAAGAGCCCCCCAGCCGTGGGTGTCAACTTTCTCCGAGCGTAAGACGGGTCTGACCTTTTTCTGCTTCAGTTAAATTTATCATATCTATCGAGTGTTGACCGTCTGAGGCGAGATCAAAATCTTCCCTGCACCTAACTCGGTTGGAAGTTAGTTAACATCGCTGAGCAGTGAAAACAATGATTTTCCGAGGTGAAAAAGTATCTGAGATTGAAGTTGTGAGTGATGGAGGATGGAAGAGGGAGGCGGTGGATGCAGTGGACAGTGTGTTTATTTTTGAACAGTGATCCTTTGATCTGCCAAAAAATAAATATTGATCTTCTTCCCAGTCCCAGTCCAGAGGAGATCATGGAGGCCAATAACATCTTTGAACTGTGAGCAGTGCTGGCTGAGGCCTCTAGGGGGCCCCGGGCAAGATGTTTATTCTTAACTCCTTCCCACAACCACATCTTTTACATTTGACTGAAGTGATGCACTCTGTTCTTGGACTATTACATAGTCATATTTATCATGCCTAGCATAAGAATGTTATCTTTGTAAGACATGAATTCCCAAAAGCCCTTATGCGCTTTTATTTCTCATTTCCCAAATTGAAATGAGAGGAAGTTTTTTTTAATTTATTTCATTGTTGCATTGTTCTCAATTTTCAAGCCTCTTATCAA
This sequence comes from Sebastes umbrosus, assembly GCF_015220745.1. Lineage (NCBI taxonomy): Eukaryota > Metazoa > Chordata > Actinopteri > Perciformes > Sebastidae > Sebastes > Sebastes umbrosus. Next base: position 21,552,620 of record NC_051288.1, on the reverse strand, counting down.
CAGTAGAGCATTATTATCTGCCATCTGCCAGAGATTCGTACTCCGTGGACTATAAGCTCCATTACCCAAGATGAGCGATTAGTGTGAAATCGACTCCTTTTTTTGCGGCGTACCAGTGACGTACAGTGTGGTGTTTTGCTGGGTTTATGGAGCTAAACGCTGCTAGGAATAGGTTTACATCATTCGGTGTAGAATAAAGAGTACACAGCTGTAATAATGAAAGGAGGTGGGCAGCTTTTGTTGTAGATGGAGAGTGAGACAAAGTAGATATGTAGCATTTAGGGTTGTCAATCAATTAAAATATTTAATCTTGATTAATCGCACATTTTTTATCTGTTCAAAATATATCTTAAAGGGAGATTTGTCAAATATTTAATACTCTTATCAATATGGGAGTGGGCAAATATGCTGCTTTATGCAAATGTATGTATATATTTATTATTAGAAATCAATTAACAACACAAAACAATGACAACTATTGTCCAGAAACCCTCAAAGGTACTGCATTTAGCATAAATAAATATGCTCAAATTATATCTGACTTGACTATGACTTGCCCCAAACTGCATGTGATTATCATAAAGTGGGCATGTCTGTAAAGGGGAGACTCGTGGGTACCCATATAATCAATTTTCATTCACATATCTTGAGGTCAGAGGTCAAGGGACTCCTTTAAAAATGGCCATGACAGTTTTTCTTCGCCAAAATTTAGCGCCAGTTGGGAGCGTTATTTAGCCTCCTTCACGACAAGCTCGTATGACATGGTTGGTACCAATGGATTCCTGAGGTTTTATAGTTTCATATGAGTCAGTATCAGCCACACTTCTTGTAAAAGTCAATGTTTCAATTTTGCGAAGAAAGAAAATTTGAAACATCTGCTGTCAGGAGCAATCTTATCAACATCTGGAGGATGGAGATACTACCAAGAACAGACCCCATCATAGAGGGTCACAACTCAAGCTGTTTAATAGAACAGAACAAGCTCTTTGTTGGATCTGACAGTGTGGACTTGAGGTTATGCCCCCTCTCATCTGTTACACCGTATACCTACGTATTAATCAACCCCCCAGCATCGCTGCACTGTCTTCCTCCGCTGCTGCTCTTCCGTACCCATGGCTGTCACATCTTATTCCTTACAAAGAAAAAGAAGCAAACATCCCCGTCTTCAACTCTACTTTCTCAAATGGCCCCAGGCTACACTTCAGATATGCCAGCAAATACCCAAACACTAAGGAAGCTCGCGGTCTCGGATTCCCCTTTGGTTCTTATTTTGTAAAACAAAGGCGTGAGTTTTCTCAACAATTGATTTAGAGGCTTGTTGGTGCAGTGCACTGTTGGGCTTGAATCTACCCAGTCATGCACGAGCTGTGAATCCAGCAACATGACCCCTGACCTCCCTTGTCTCTTGTATATGAATTGAAGTTTTAAAAAAGCACAATTTTTGGTTTGCAGCTATACTGAAATTGTTTTAAAGTACGGATTGCATTGCTTTCACCCATCAACTTCCAGCTTCCAACGCAAACCTCTAGCCACCCCGCCCGTCCCTTCACGTAACAACTGCTGAACCAGGAGAAACAATATCCTCTGTGATACCATTCAGAGGACTCGTTGGATTATAGTACATCACTGGATTAGGGCCATCTCCCTCCACGACATCTGTTTTACTATACAGGCTCATGGAGATTATCGGAGAAACCACATGCTCTGTTACAAACACATGGGCACGAGATGTAATCTCATCAAGTGATTAGAATCTGCGTTCTCTCTCGATACAAACCAAAAGGAAGAACAAAGAGGGAGAAAACCAAGGGGAAATTGTTGAAGAGAAAACGCTGAGAAGGCACAATCTTTTTGTTGTGTTTCCTTGGATTTGAGGGCCAGACTGCGGTTTGTCTTGCCTTTTAATTAAAATGCCAGCTCGTAACAGCTTCGCTACATACATGTGCGATGTGTTTGTGGTCTTGCTGCACCCCGTTATCCTTCCACGGGAGGGAGGCAGCTTCAAGGACGGAGAAAGCGAACGCCGTTAAAGCGTCAGTTCACCCAAATCACTCACTGCTGGTGGCATTGAGACATTCAGATATTTTTGGATGTTTGTGGTCCGGTTTTGAAAATACCTCTGAAACTTTTGTTGCCGTCAACGTACAATGGAGTCGAATGGAATTCCATTTGTGGCGCTCAATGGGGATAAAACTGTCTTTTAACAGTCAAATATAATATGGGTGAGAGAAAAAGAGAGCACTGTAATTAAAAAATTGTTTTGGGATCAAATACTAATTAAATGAGAGCAAAACTTTATTCTCTAAAAGTAAAACTATTTGTATTGCAAGCAAAATGTTTGGAGGTCAAATGCAAATCAGCATTACAACCAAAAATATTCACATCTTTGTTGCACTATATTTTGTGCTCTCCGTGCAGCTATTTAGCCTTGATGAACGTATTTTTAATTTCTGGTTCCGATTAAGAATCTTTTGCAAAATATTGTCTCTCGTTCATGTGTGGAACTCACCCGTGGGTGGGATATGGCAGACAGATAATTATATGGACAGTTTTCTAATATTACTTTAGTAGAACACCCGCTTTGAATGTTATAAGCCAATTGAATGGGTGTTATCAGCGGTTATCAGCCCCATAGATATGGGTTAGAAGGGGCCTGCTACACCTACTAGTATGTCTAGCAGAAGGCCGTTACCATTTATACACATGGATGATCACCGATATGAAGACAAGAAGACAACGATGACATCTAGTGGCCGTAGTAATTATGACGGGAGCAAAGGAGGAAGTCAGGTGACGTAGTATAAAGAGTGACAAAGTCCGTATGGGCTGGTGGTCAGGGACGATGGATGGGTCAAACAAACACAGGACTTTCAGGACATTTTTTATGTAACTTGTGTACTTCAGTAACGCCTAATAAGCGTACTCATTTTAACCCAAACCAACACATTTTCCTAAACCCAACCAAGTAGTTTTGTTGCCTAAACCTAAAGTTGATTTGTTTCAATTCATAACATTTCACTTTCACAGCGTGGTAGGTGCAGTTTGGCCGGTCTGAAGCATTAGAATGATAGTGAAAACTACTGATATCGCCCTTTAAGGCTGCACAATTAATCAAAATTTTATCAAATTCGCAATATGGCCTACTGCAACATTCAAATCGCAGGAGAAGCAATATTTGTTAAGAGCGAAATGTGTGTCAAAATACCATTTTAAATTAAATATTGTGGTGCTGCAGAGATGATCATATTCTGCAGACTAAAGAAATCATCTTTGTTTGATACAGATCCCTGCAGATATCACACCGTAATCATTTTTAATATGTTTATCAATGAAAATTAAAGTAATGATGAAAAAATGATCATTCTCTCCAATGTAATATAATCTCAGTTGCAATATCAGTCAACCTAATCGCAATTAGTTATTTTTTTCTAAATTGTTCAACACTAATGCCCATTCAGTCGGCTGATAATATTCACAATGGGTGCGTAGAAAGTATTTTTATACCCCGCAGCAGAACTCGGAAACTATTTAACTTAGGAACTTCAAATTTGGTATGATGGTTGACAGTGTGGTCTAGTTGTGCCTTTTGGGGGTTAGAAGTCCAGGGTGCCCATTACTTAATCAGTTAATGCCAATTAATTCCATTAGTTCCAAAAGGGAAAAACCTTTGGCGCTACTTTAGTAGGGTCAAGCGGTGAGCGGGGGTATGTGAGCCATGCTCACTTTTGCCTTGTTGTGATGTGCGTGAACTTGTCCATATGTTAGTACATGAAATGACATGCATCCTGTTTATTCTATTAGTGAGAATACAATAATGCTGCAGCGTGATGCCCCGTGCACTCGGACATACACATTCAAACGTCTCTCTGTCTATCTGTAAATGCTCAGGTCAAACTGCCTTTCTTAATAACAATCATATGTTTACTGAAACAAACACACACCATCTCTTAAACACACACAAACATGTTCGCAGACAGAGCATATATTCCCCACCATCCACTACTAATTAGGAGCTAATTATCTAGGCAAGTGTAAACAATCTCAGCAGATGGCAAAAACCGTGGCATTAGCACTAATGACCTTGAGCAGTGTGAGGCCGTGGGCTTCCATTCAGGAGCAGCCTTGCTCGTTATGATATGCTGCACTATCATTAAACGCCACACATATGCACGCACAGATACGCACACACACCGCCAACCAAGGTTACTATTAAACCAATTGTCATTAAGCTCAAAATGTCGTTTTGTTCTAATATACATAGAAAGTTTCACTTAAAAGTATTTTCAGTTTGCAAGTGGTTCGGGTCATTGCTAACGATGTTAGAATTAGCGCAATTTTTCAGTGAAGGTCCTCGCAAATATAGTTACATATGTGTTTTTTCTTGTATTTTATGCATGCGTATATGGCTCTTCTGTAGTCGAGGACTGATTTGACTTGCTGATAGGTTTGTGTGTTTGTACCTGGAGTGGATGGAATAAGTACTTTTGAGCATTGTTGAGAATTTACCAGAGTGCATGTATACTGCTCTTAACCACTCTGAGTTTTTCATCTCATTATGCATGCACAACATCCAATGCATTAATAATGTACTAATGTTATGCTAATGTTCCTCATTTATGATTGAGATGTCCTGTTTAAATAGTGCTTATTGTATAACATAAGAAAAACATTATTGATCCCACGCAGGGAAACTGTAGTGTAGAAGAACAGAAATGTGTGATTTCAGGATTTTCTGCATCAAAGCAAAGTCTCTCATGTGTTTGCATTTAATTTATTATATCTTGTATTTACACATCATCTGTGAGTATCTGCAATACACAGCACTAAAGGTTTTATACTAGGGGTGTCTATTAATTAAAATATTTAACGATTAATCGCATGATCGCAAATTAATTGCAAATTTTTTATCTTTTCAAAATGTACCTTGAAGGGAGATTTGTCAAGTATTTAATACTCTTATCAGCATGGGAGATGCAAATGTATGTATATATTTAGTAATGGAAATCAATTAACAACACAAAACAATGACAAATATTGCCAAGAAACCCTCACAGGTACTGCATTTAGCATAAAAAATATCAAATCATAACATGGCAAACTGCAGCCCAACAGGCAACAACAGCTGTCAGTGTGTCAGTGTGCTGACTTGACTATGACTTGCCCCCAAACTGCATGTGGTTATCATACAGTGGGCATGTCTGTAAAGGGGAGACTCGTGGGTACCCAGAGAACCCATTTTCATTCATATATCTTGAGGTCAGAGGTCAAGGGACCCCTTTGAAAATGGCCATGACTGTTTTTCCTCGCCAAAATGTAGCGTAAGTTTGGAGCGTTTTTTAAGCCTCTTTCGCAACAAGCTAGTATGACATGATTGGTACCGATGGATCCTTTAGGTTCGTATATAGGACAAGGATGTAGTGACCGGAATAACGGACACATGTAATTAAAGAAACATTTGATAGCCAGGCTCCTGATCTAAAAATACCTATCTTGAAAGTGCACATGTTCATAAACATGATTTTCCCATCTGTGCCTCTGCTGATGTATCCATGACACATGTGACATCAACAATAACCATCAGACTCTCCCCTGAATGAATTCATATGTTTCATTTGAATTTGAATTGAATCAAAGTGTACTTCATGCGAAAGGGCTTTACCATGTAACCCACATGAAAAAAAGGCACGAAAAATATGGAAAAATGTAAAGTAATGAAGTGTATGAGGATACTGCTGTTCCTCTAGGTGTAAGTCTCCGTGTAGACTTGAGATGACTAATGAACACTTCCACTTGTAGCTGTACCCTCGGAGCAGCTCCACACACTCATTCAAATTGGCTCCTGAAGGGCCTGTCTTCTGCCTCCTCTCATCTTCATCAATGTAAAGTGTAGTTTGACATTACTCGCCGTAGTGCTGTCATAACGCACACTCATGGTCGTTTTAGCACATCTGGACCCTCCAATCAAACCGGCTTTGTGACGACGTTCGGAGAGATGAATTAAATTGAGTGGGAGAAGAGCCCTTGCTGATAGTCCACCGATCCTTTAAAGGTTAATGTTTCATTTCTATTTCTATCTCTCCTCCCCCACAGTTGTACAAAAAAATGATGCATGTAACTTTCCATCTTTTTGGCAATAAAGCATTTGTCCTCTTAAGTCCAGCCGCTCTGGGGGGGTCCTGCTCGCTCTCTTACCTAAGTGAGTAAAAAAAAAAAAGAGACGGGTGTGGGAGTTGGTAACGATAAAGAACAAAGTGATGGATTGAAAAGGAGGTGAGCAGAGGGAGAGTATAAAGAAGGCGGAAGCAAGGATGCTGCATTGTGTGACCCCCCCGTCTGGGACATAAATGGCAAAGGCAAGCGGCTTCTGGTATCTTGCTTTTGAAGGACCTTAGCCCTTCATCTCATCCCGCCTGCCCGCCCAGCTTGGCAAAGGCCATTCTGCCCTTTTTCTTACAATGACAACACTCTACTTTCCGGGACAATGCGCCATAGGACAGTGTTTGGCTCTGATCTGCATGATAAAAGAAGCCCGATGCAGCAGGAAAGAATAGGATAGAACAGGGCTAATTGCAGGAAGGACGCTAGCCTGCTTTTTCTTGCTGTTAGATGTGTGGAGACAGGTAGAGGGCACAGGGAGAAAGAACGCTTGTCCTTAAGAGAGTTTTAGTTTGGAGCTGAAGAATGACTTGACTTTGAAGCTACAGTTGGTAACTTTAACAAAACTTTTTCAGGCAGAGGAGCCTGATTTTTTTCACAGATTGTCTGTATCATGTACTACTGTCCGGATATAGTGAGTCTGAGCAAATGTGCACCAGATTTAAGTGTTATCAGCTCATTAAATGTGTGTTATCAGTCATTAAAAGCCTCATAGATGTGGGTCAGTAGGGGCCTGCTACACCTACTATGTCATAAAACCGAAAGCGAAACTTGAAAACAACACGTTCTAACACGTAATACTGAATGAAACTTTATGTTTTGAACACAAATAAAACAGCTTGTTTAGGTTTAGGCAACAAAACTACAACTTCTTTAGGTTTAACCAACAAAAATACTTTAAGTTTAGGGAAAAAGATTGTGTTTTGGCTTAAAATAACAAGGGTTGAACAATGGAAGTGAAACTTAAAGTTGTGAACTACATGTTGGTTTCACAACGGATGCAAACCCCGGTCTCCTGGGTGAAAGCACTGTGGCCCCCAACCTCCACCCGAAAAGGTGTCTATACTACTCCTTTGCTCCTGTCATAATTACTACGGTCACTAGGGGTCACTATCGTTTTCTTTTATTCCTTCTTTTGGTGTTTGCCCATGTGAATCAAAGATAAAACCTCCTAGTAGATGTAGTAGGCCCCTACTGACCCACATCTATGAGGCTTATACTCCACTGATAACACCCATTTAGCACAACACCCATTGACCTGGTAACAGTCTAACCAGCTGAAATATGACCAAAAGTTATTTTTTGTTGAAGTTACCAACTGTGGCTTAAATTGTCATTTAAAGGCCAATGAAAAAACAGATATCCTGTGGAAAACATGGTAATAGTTTACAATATGTTACTAATAAAGCCTGGGAACAAGTCAGGAAAAAACTGCAAATTAATGAATAACAAAGAAGAAGTTCCTGAATTACTCTGTAACATGTATTAAAAGTATTAAATGTAGTTCATTACCATCATTCCCAACTGTAATGATAACATTTTACTCACCACATTTTTGTTGAGATATGGGAACGCATCGGCATGGCATCACTAAATATCAGTCCCACTGGGCAACAAACAGGTTTTAAACAAACCTCCAGGTTAGCCAGACTTATTTGAAAGGGAAAACAAAGGTGAACAGTAAAATGTTTACCTTAAGTGTCTCTTATATATGCACGACTTCCTGGTTCCAATTTAATGCAACTACAAATTTTGGATGCACTCTTTAAGATTAACATCCAAAAAGTGGTTTTGATGATCTGTAACATTGTATTTTATTGTAGTTTTTTATTATAGCATTCCCTTATCATAGATTTGATGAGTACAATGTTCTCATAACTGATAGAAAATATGGCCAAAACAAACAAAAAATACAGAGAAACCAAGTTGTAATCAATCAGAATTTAAAGGCAATAGAAAGCAGAGTGATACAAGACTTTGGCATGAATATACGGGATCATCTCATCGTTCAATAATAAAAAGATATGAGCCACGGTATTATAAATGCTGCACAATATATTGTAGCAGTGTTTTACAGAGAAATAGCTCACTGCCAATACCTCAGCTCTGGCTGCTATTAGACTCAAGGACTCAGAGATTCTCCAGGCACTTATACTGTTCCCTCAGGCGCCCGCTTTGTTTCCATTTTGCTCTTCCTCTGCGACAAAAACCTTCTGCTTCCCGAGGTCCCGCTGTAGCGGCATTATGTTGCGCCACCAATACTGTTAATAGTCATTATTCTTCATGGCGACCAGAGACTGATGGGCCATTGTGATGCGATGGTGAATACATGTTGGTCCAAGCCTGAGCCGTGACTGCATGAGGCGGGAAAGAAATGGAGTGTGTGCTTCGTCGGTGGCATGTGGGGAGATTGTGACAATGAATGTGGAGCCATCTGATATATGACGCTGGATAGGCGGAGTGTGTGTGTGTGTGTGTAGGGAGAGAAAGGGAGTGTGCGTAAGAGTGTGGCGAGTCGGGCGTTGGAATACAGATAGTGTACGCGCATGCATGCATGTAGGCTTTTGTGTAAGGTATATAGTGTACCTCCGTGCGTGTGCGCCTGTGGGTTCTCTGCATGTGCGAGGGTGTAAAAAGACAGCTGATAGGATGTCAATCACGGGTGCTTCACCTGTCACGGCGGTGCTGCCGGTGAGGGATGGCTCTGACCTTCAGTGGTGACAAGGGAGCAAAGCAGCACAATTAGACTACACTTCTGCATCTCTACTCTCTCCCCCCACTACCTTCCTCACGCCGTTCACAGACGTCAGGCCACACCCACCTCCTTTCAATACCCAGAGTTCAATGTCGTCGCCTGTATTGTTTTATGTTTGAACTGCGTGCAACCAGACAGAGACGTGACACCCACCTCATACTTGCCAATCTTGAGATCTCAAAACCAAAGTGGGGGGGGCTTTGTTTTCATGCATTCTGGTGACTTTTAAGAATGAAAATAACAAAATAATAAGCACACTGCAGCAGCATTTTTATGCAGCGTTTTTTATCTTAAATACCTTTTAATCTTACTTTTAATTCTTAGGAAAGAATACAGAGTAATTCGCCCGTCTGGCGTGCACTTGTGTGAATCTCTGTCTTAAACTATTCATCAGTTTTCCTTCATTCCTTCATTTTTTCTTCCCCTGCTTGTGTATCTCTACATTTCTCTTTCCCTCACTGAAAGCCCTTTCACAACGCGACAACGACAGCACTGCCCTCTGAAACCAGTTATTTCCAAAGGCTTTTGCTGCGCCACTCATAGTTTTCCTGGGATTATTTAAAGTGGCGGCAAATCCCTACAATTCAGGAGGAAATTCGTTGGACCTCATTGCGAAAATGGAACATGGCAACGTGCATAATTTGCACCGAACCCGGTGTGCATAGTTGGAAAATTCGAATACAGATTTCCCACATTTCCGCATTGCATTTTTGCACCCTGTTTGACGTCTCATTCAACAATTCAGGTGATTATACACTAAAGAAAACATACTTAATAATATCATATTCCATTTCTGCCAATAGATCCCCCTAAATGCTGCACACTGTTCCTTTAAAAAGAAGGAGAGTTGTAGAGAGAGAAGGCACGGCAAAAGGAGGAGGAACGACTTAAGAGCGAGGGCAACAGGTCACTTCTAAAAGAAAATGGAGAGCGAGTTAAGGATGGGTAAAGGACAGGTGAAGCCTCGCGCTGCACGGCGAAACGAGGGTGTGCTCTTCCCCGTAGACAGTGATGAGCGCGGGACCTCTGATGGATGGTCCAACCTCGGCCCTCTTTGCGGTGTCATTAGGCACAGGGGTTTGCAGGACTTGTCTGAATGCAGCGTGCGGTGCCAGCGGCCATTCATCACCGTGGCTGCTGTTTTGTCGGCTGAAGCCATCAAGAATAAAGTTCCGCTGGTGTGGATGCTGGAGCTAATGGAAGTGAGGATTTTTCACACGTACACGATCTATAAGTCATAACCTCCTGCAAACGGCCTTGATTAAAGTTTTACTGCGGCGTATGTGCGAACGAGACTAGTGGATTAATCTATTTGTGACCAAACACTATATTTAGTATGATAAGGGAAAATGCCACAACATTTCTGATTGGTCCAAAGTCTTTAAATATGGTACGGACATACTTGGGCAGGTATCTAAGTAGTCCCATGTGCCCAAAAACTAGATATAGAATGAAAAGCTCACTTTTCAGCCAATTGGTTTGACCGATTTTGAAGGCAAGCCCAGACAACACTTCCACCAAAGGATATTCAATATTTCAGTTGTAGGCATAAATGGGTTAATTGAAATCCCAATATAGTTGTGATTTACTTTTCTACCTATGTGTTGGTGTATCTTTGAAAATAACAATTCAAACTCAAGACTTTCGGTTGGGTGTCCGGGGTTATCCACAGATATCTACTACACATTAGGATTCAGGTCTGTTCATACACTCAGTGTTACCCAAACTGGCCTCGGCTTTATCTCGGCTATTTTACCCCACTGTGAATTGGATACCACTATATTGCACAGATACAGATCAAAAGGGCAAACTAATTTTCTCTGTGCAGCGCAGGTAAACTGATCCAATGGCCGCTTCATACTGAACTGTAAATGAACACACACGTGTGCCTCAGATGGCATGAAATATATTTTCATTTCTTTCAGTGATGGGCATTAACCCTCCAAGGACGTTGGGGGGAGTTATGTGGTTTTACAAGCTTAAGGCAGATTAAGATCCTGACAAATCATACATTGCTTATTTTTTTATCCAGGACTAAATGTAATACCTGCAGCAAAATACACACTTACAGCTCTGAATTTCTAGTTTCAAGAGAAAGTTGAATCAAAAAATTGTTTCATGAGTGCTTTGAAATGTTGCAGAAATGGCCACCTGACAATATAAATTTTGGCTCGGCATATCGCCAGATTGGCAGGCTCCGGTGTGTATGAATGAGGTCTCTTCAGCACTGCTGGGACATTATGCAGTGTGATGGAAAAATGTGCGCCGCAAAACTGGAGTGCATCTTGCATAAATCGAATGGAAAACCTATTTTTTTTCTTTTTATTATTTTTATAAAGTGGTGGAGGAGAGTAGCCCGCTAAGAGCAGTGGAGTGGCCGAGCGTTGTGTTTTGAGTGTCCACTTTTAGACAGATGCTCATCAAACAATGGCAGACACGGTTACGGGGGTGGGCGGCAAACCTATCAATCTCAGCGCAGCCAATACACTTCCATTTGAGGAAGCTGTCAGTCACCTGAGAGGTGCAGTAATGGCACGGCTGTCACCGGAGAGAGAGAGAGAGAGAGAGAGAGAGAGGGAGAGATTGGACAGGAGGGTAGCAGAGGGAGAGGAAATGATTTGGTAAACTGGAAGGAGAAAAGCTGCGACGTCTCCAAGACTGTTCAGGAAATGACTACCTACAGCTGTTGGAGCTAATTATTGCATAGCTGCGGGGATCATGTGTGGATTACTACGCTTCTCTATTTTTAAGGAATAGTTTGATATTTTGGGTAATGTGCTTTTTGACTTTCTTGCCGAGAGTAAAATGAGAAGATCGATAGCACTTATGTCGAGAGTGGTATGGATCTTCTCATCCTACTCTCTCTCTCGGGTATTTCCTAAAATATCGAACTATTCTTTCCCGTTCGAAAGCGTATTTCTGAAGCAGGTTTGATTCTGTGTTTTATAAATGAAAGGAGGATCTCACCTGCTATCTGCCGACTGCCGTTGCTGCATCATAATTTTATGAGACACTGTGCCCCTTTTCCACCAACTTTACAACGTGCAAGCTGCGATTTGCAATGAGGCTTAATTTCCTCTCACTCATTTTGACAAGTTTCATAAATCAAAACAAAAACACCGTTGAGAATGCGAGAGCCGTGTAGGATTCAAAAGTGTTGATGTGATGGGCAATCAGCAAACTTGTCACTGCCACCGTTTGTGATCTGCATGCAAGCACATAAATTAGTTTTGGGAGATTCTGCTAACCATTTCTGGCGATGAATCCATGAATCTAAACTGGAGATTCTCCAGAGGCTTCCAGGAAGGAAAGATCTTTCCCTTCCTCTACTATTGAGTCATTGTTGTTTTATGGCAGTACAACAAGGGACCAACAGAGTGCTACAGGAATGAGTCTTAAAACCTGGAAATGAGTTAGCATTTTAACACTTCTGGTTCCCTCGTCTGGAAGTCAATTGGTTTTTAATTAGATGCCTGAATAAAGGTCTGTGGTTAACACAAGCTAAATAGAATTCAACGTTTTTTTCTACGATATAAAATACGTCAGTTTATGCGTCTTAAAAAAGGCGGTTGCTGACAAGGGGCTAAATTAAACTACTAAACGTCATCACGCCGACTCGTCTGGCTCTACAGCCTCGTTGTTTATACTCGCGCTCATGCTTTCATAGCTTAACGTGAGATTTTTACTTCTGCCGATGCATTAACACTTCAAAAATCATAAAAGTGGTGTTCATTTGTGAAGATTATCTTGTTGAATAAAACATGTAAGTATCATAAACGTTTGTTTGCCACAGAGTTTATTTTCTGCGATAATCCAAAAACCCAATAGAACAATCCCATTGGCTTTTTGTCGAGGGAACCCAGGGCGTTGCTAACTACCTGGTTGGCCTACAAAAATACGTCATCCCTGGAGCACTCTATCATATTTCATATACATATTTAACTTAATCAGTTATATTTATATCAACTCACGAATAGCAACTAAATTATGGTTTGATATTTTTATTACTGGGCTCTTTCAGATATTTAATTGAAAAACGTTTTTCTTTATCAGTTAAGGATTTCAAAATAAAGGCGTATCTTAAAGATGGCGATGTGCATCAATGTTTTCACTTTGCATAGATGATATTGGATCGTTGGTCATTGATAAATTTATCTAGATCGATGTATTGTTACATGTACGTTAATGGGAAAATCCCATTGGCTTTTTGTCGAGGGAACCAGTACGATTCTAATTTCCTAGTTGGCATACAAAGATACCTCATCCCTGGAGCACTCTGTATATGCTCACATTTTATCCTACAGCATGGTCTTATTTTAATAAGGCTGTGTTTCTTGAGCAGCTTTCACAATCAAATGCGGTCTTCATTTTTTTGCTTGTCTTCTTTTTTTCCTCAAAAGCATCTCATATTAGACGGGAGATCACATCAGCAGAAATCCTGTTGGGGTAAAACTAACAACCTCTCTTTCAATCCAATTTCTGCTCCCGTGTTGACAGAAAGTACGAAGAAAAAAAAAAAAAAACAAGATTAAACTTTCCACTTGCCCTTTCGACACATCTCCCTTTAGGTTTTAAAATAACTTTTTTTCCCTTTACTAACAGAAATCCTTACTGCTTCTGTGTGGAGCAAAATAAATGTTCTACCTCAACCTCTACTGAATAAAAAAACACCAACAACCACACACTTCAAAACTCTTTCTGGCTGAGCCTTGCAGGAAGGTTGTTGTAGATGAACTTCCGACGTGAGTGGAAAAAGTTGTGTTTTAGAAAGTTCAGGTCAGGTTTTGACATATAGTCATTCACAAAACCAAAAACTGTGCCCCTCCAAGTAATGAATGGAAAACTATTACAGTTGACAACCTCTTCTGGGCCTCTTAAATCTCAGTGCAGCTTTGGATACAATAGATCAATCTATCCTTCCAAGCCTTCAATTCTGTTTTGTCAGATACGGCCTTTATGATATTTTACGCTCTCACATGTACTCGTGAGTGACCCCCCTCAAAACAGTTGTGTCAGACTGCTTAATTCAACTCAGGAATATCTCAAAGATTCAAGTGCTCCTCACAAAAACCGAGATGGATCTGAATGCAGCTGCAGGGCAGCGTTTCTTTAGAAAATGACATGACCCACGTAGATCATTGGTTTACGCCCAGCAAGTACTACAGTACCTTTAACCCCTTATCATTACACCTTCTTTGTAAGAGGGGAAGTGGTGGGAGACAGAGTGTCTTTAGTGAGAGATAGCAGGTCAACAGTTAATGTCACATAGAAGTGGTGTAAATCATCTGAAAGCTGGGAACCTGAAGATTAATTTGAGATGCAGTTCAGCACTGTGTGTCAAGTTGTTCTAGTCATTAAAATAAGAAACTATCATATCATACTATATCTAGTATTTGGGCACATGGGACTACTGTTTTTGCAATAGACTCCACTTTATATTAGATATGGTATGATAAGAAATTGGCATGTATCTCAGAAACTACACGGACTACAATCAAGTATTTGGTGAAAAAAAAATCATATGGAACACATATAATAAACGCAATCGGGTTTTTCCGCATTTTTCAAAAATCCTGACTTTGATTATTACTAATAATGTAATTTTTTTATGTGATCTAAAAATG